>NC_056739.1:1720239917-1720564917 GCF_019279795.1 Protopterus annectens | reverse complement strand
AAGCCTTCATGCCTCATTGGTGGAGGCTAGAAGACTTTCCTGCATCTTGAAGTTCTGTCTGGGAAAGGGAGTTGAGAAATGTGTTAAGGTGGGCATGTACAGAAGTGTGCAAGTCACTGTGACAGTACTGCAATGAAGTACAATTTAAGGGGGGGCTGCCTTGGTTTCTCTTTTTGTCCTACCTCGGCCCACTGGCAGCCTATGGAGTGAGAAAATGTTAAAAGACCTGTGGGATGCCGGAGGGCTGGAAATGACTAGTATAGTCCATAAGAAAACAAAGAAAAGGGTGCATTTATTTAATCATTGCTACTGAGCAATGACTAAAAAGAACAACTTTCTGTAATTTAAGCAAAGCAGGACAGATAACTTGAAACGTCAGCTTTTACACAGAAAAAATACAAATAATCTATAAGACTGAAAAAAAAACAAACTAAAAAACAAAATGGTAAAAAATGTCATGAAGTCTTAACACCTAGTTATACTGAATAAATCTGTCTGGCTACTTAAAACAGTCTGCCTATCTGCATAAGAAAAATGCAGAATCTTTAGCAAACAGTTTTACAAGTTCTACTTGATGTTACATAAGTAAAGTGCCTATCTTAACAAAAGATCTTCATGAAAAAGTTAGAATCAAAACAGTAAAACAAAACATGTTCAACTTGCTATTACATTTACTTGATGGGGTATGGAATCGTCTAACCTCTCTAGTTTGCCAATTAATATTCTCCATACCTCAATAACTTGATTCCCCTCCTCTTTTCTTCAGTTCTTAACTGACCTCTTGAATACTTCCATGAATTTTCTTTTCATTACTCATTTGGGAGCAGCTTTCAGAACATCATGCTGTCTGTGCACCTCCCATTTCCTTCACATTTGTCCTTTCTAATCTGACAGCAGATAATGTTCCTGCAGAATTTCTTAACTTAGGAGAAGAGAGAATAAGCTTTCCAGTGTTTGCATCAATCAACAGATCCTTGTGTCTTCCAAAAATATGGAAAACTTTTTACATTATACCAATACATAAAAGTAGGCACCTCAACCAAATGTTCAAACTACTGTCTACTGCAAAACTCCCTCCACTCCAAAGTACTGAAAAGACATATCCATGAAATCCTAAACTTTCGCTAGATTAACACTAAACCCCCTCACAAAACAGCCTCTGGCCCCATCACATTACAAACTACCAAGCTACATTTTCTACACAAAGTCAGCCAAAACAGAAATATTGGCAACCCTGTCTCCATCCTAGTGTGCTTCTCTCAAAAATGTTTTATACCATATCTCACCCCCTCTTCCTCAAAAGGCTCTTACTAAGACTACTGGGACTAAGCAGCACCACTACTGAATGGTTTCCTAGTTGTCTCAACAGGCGTACACAATCTGTCAAGTGGCAGAATTCCTATTCAATTCTACTCACCTGCAAGTAGAAACAAGAAGTTATGTACTCACCATAACATTCGATGTATGTAGTCCATCTCACCTCACATTCTTACCCGTGGGTTCTGAGCCGAATATCGGCTCCAACTTGGCCAAACTTTTCTAGCTCGAAGTCTTCTACTGGCTGGGCTAAGCAGGTATCCCATGCTGCACTGCTCCATATCCCCAGATCTAGTTTGCTGCGAACACTCATTCATACCCCATGCATAACAACATCCAGGTAAAGAAGAATACGCTAAAGGTGAAGGGAACTCTGTAAATAAAAACCTAACCTCAAGATCCTCCAGGAAGGGGGAAGGTGGGAGAGTAAGTAAGAATGTGAGGCGAGATGGACTATATACATCGAATGTTATGGTGAGTACATAACTTCTTGATGTTATGTAGTCCAATCTCGCCTACATTCTTACCTGTGGGACAGCGTCCCTATCTCCTGCATCCTGGGTGGCTCATAGGAAAATACTCCTGAGTAGTGTGGAACCAAAGGACAATCTGCCCCTAGATACCATGTCCAATTTGTAATGAGTAACAAATGTGTGAGTAGAAGCCCAAGTAGTTGCAGCACAAATATCATCCATAGACAATCTGGCTTGATAGGTTGTAGATGTAGAAACAGCCCGAGTAGAGTGAGCCTTGACCAGAAACGGCAGGCCTTTTCCTCCTGCGGAGTAAGCGAAAGAGATGCAACTGGATATCCATCTGGATAGGGTGATTTTGGAGACAGGGGACCCAATTTTGTTTTCCGAAAAGGAGACAAATAGTTGATCAGACTTTCGGATATCTTTTGTTCGGTGCAGATAGAAACGTAACTGTCTGTGTACATCCAATTGATGAAATTTAAATTCTGCCTTGTTTGAAAAATGGGGAAAGAATACTGGCAATAGATTGATTAAGATTAGATATGGACGCCACTTTAGGAAGAAAAGAAGGGTTTGGGCTAAGAGAAACCCTGTCCTTATGGAAGATCAAGTATGGAGGTTTGATAGAGAGGGCTTGAATTTCTGAAACTCGCCTGGCTGAAGTGATTGCTATTAAAAAGGCCAAGAATTTCAAATCACAGGTAGCTGCAGGCTCAAAAGGTGGTGAAGTAAGGGCTTGTAGGACAAAATTTAGATCCCAGGGCATGATAGGTTCTGAGACCGGAGGACGGAGTAATAGAGTGCCCTTAAGGAAAGCCTTAGAGAGTCTGTGAGCCATCAGACTAGGCTCATTAGCAACATGGAAGTCAGAAATCACTGCCAATTGAACTTTTATGGTAGCCGATGCTGAACCCTGATGGAAAAGCATAGACATAAACTCCAAGACTGAAGCAATTGGGGCTGTGTAAGGGATCAATTCCTTGGGTATGCGCCCAAATAGAAAACCTCCTCCACTTGCTAGAATAAATCTTCCTAGTAGAGGGCTTATGAGAGGAAGATAAAATGTAAACTACCTCTGGTGAAAAGTGATGAAGCCTAACTAACAATGGAAGTGGAGTAGCCAGGCTGTCAACAGGAGGGACAGCAGAGAGGGGTGGAGCTGTCCCGACATGCGTGTCAGTAAATCTGGTTGTGGGTCCAGAATCCAAGGAGTGTCCACAATGTAGGGTTGGAGAAAGGGAAACCAGACTTGACGAGGCCAGTGTGGAGCAATCAGAATCATTCTGCTTCCCAAGGATTGCGCTTTCTTTATCACTTTTGATAGCAAGGGAACAGAGGGAAAGCATAAAGCAGACCGGAGGGCCAATCGTGAACTAGAGCGGCCCTGGGTGACTCCCCCTGTGGGGGGATCAGCGTGAAGTAACTGCTGCATTTGGCATTGAGGGGGCTGGCAAAAAGGTCGCAGCAAGGCTAACCCCATCTGCTGAAGATTTGTTCTGCAACTAGACAATTCAGGGACCACTCATAAGGCATCAGAATAGCTCTGCTTAGCCTGTCAGCTATCACGTTGGACTTCTCCGGAATGTGTGTTGCCACCAGAAACCATTGGGAAGATACTGCCCACTGCCACACTCGCATGGCCTCTCTGCATAGAGGGTAAGATCTGGTTCCCCCCTGCTTGTTCAGATACCACACCACTGACATGTTGTCCGAGTGTATTGCAATTGTCCCTAGAGGTAGAAAGTGCCTGCAACGCAAGCAGCACCGCTCTCATCTCTAGGGCGTTGATATGCAGATGTATCTCGTGATCTTGCCACGTGCTTTGGACTGTCCTGATGAAATAATGCCCCCCCCCCCAGGGCGTTGATATGCAGATGTATCTCGTGATCTTGCCACGTGCCTTGGACTGTCCTGATGAAATAATGCCCCCCCACCCCATCTGGGAGGCATCCGTGGTCACTGTGGCAACTGGGATGGGTGGAACGAAGGGTTTTCCCCTGTCCAGACTGTTGGTGCAAAGCCACCAACTGAGATCCTGTTTGCATCTGTCCGTGAGCAAAATAGGGTGAGAAAGTTGAAGTTTTTGGAGAGACCATTGAGCAAAGAAGAGCCATTGAAGAAGTCTCATGTGCAATCTTGCTAGAGGGACCAACATAATTGTTGCTGCCATCGTCCCCAGGAGTTGAAGAACCCATCTTGCCTTCACTTTCCTCAGGGGCATCAGGGTGTGCACCTATTGCTGTATGACTCTGATCCTTTCCTGCGGTAAAAATGCTCACATTTGAACGGTGTCTATTTCTGCACCTACAAAAGTGACATGCTGTGAGGGCAACAAGGCTGATCTTTCCCAATTTAGTGTTATGCCCAAATGTTGACAGAGAGTGATGATAGCGTCCCTGGTTTGGATTAGTAGATGCCTGGTGGGGGCAGTAAGGAGCCAGTGATCCAGATACGGAAACACTGGAATCCTTGACGTCTCAAGTGAGCAGTCACCACCGCCATACACTTGGTGAACACCCTGGGGGCTGTGGTGAGACCAAAGGACAGGGCTCAAAACTGGAAATGACTGGCTCCTAGCCAGAAGCGTAGGTGACTCCTGGATGCCCTGTCCATTTTGACATGGTAGTAAGCATCCTTGATGTTGATGGAGCACATCCATACCTCTTCTCCCAACAATGGGAGAATCAATTGTAGTGTGACCATATGGAGCTTCGACTTCTGTACACAGTTGTTCAGTTGGCTGAGATCTAATATGGGTCTCAGGTCCCCTGTTCTTTTCGGCACCAAAAATAATCTTGAATAAGTCCCTAATCCGACTTGGTCTGAGGGGACACGCTGGATGGCTCCCTTTCCTAGCAGCTTTGAAACCTCTGCAGCTGCTTGATCCCTTTGACTGGGTGTAAAGTCCAGGATTTTTCTGACTGAAGGGGGGGGTCTGACGTAAAGGGAATGACATAACTTCCAGAAATTATTCATAATACCCATCCATTGGTCCTGGGTGATGCTTTGCCAGGCTTCCGGGTATAAAGATATTCGACCCCCGACTGGCTCCGGAGAAGCACAGTCGGGCATCCCATCAGGACTGACGGTAGGGAGAGCCACGAAAGGAATTGTGGTCTCCCGAATTGCGGGGGCCCCCTCTGCCTCTAGGGTGGCGTTTCCCTGAATAACCTCCCCCTCCTCTGCCTCTGGAGGGGGACTCGCCTTGTGCGGCAGGAAAAAACCTCTGTGATTTTTTTGAACCACATCTTCCCACCCCACTGGGCCTTGGGGTAAGGTCTAGAGGGAAGGGAAAAATGGACCCCTACAGCAGACAGGGTCTTTCCCTCTTGTTAGCACCTGGTGAGGATGTCTTTCACTTTGGTTCCGAACAAAGAAGAACCATCAAAGAGGGCGTCGGTGAAAGAAGACTTGAAGGCCTCCGAGAAATGACAAAGCCGCATCCAGGCTTGCCTTCTAAGGGCGACTCCTGAGCTTGCTGCCCTACTCGCTCCATCGGCTGCATATGAAATGAGCCGCATGGAAGAGTTGATGATGGAAATGAGGGTATACACCTGGGCGTTAACCATCTGGGCCATCGCCTCAGGAACGTTACCCGCAAGAGTATCTCCTAATTCCTTGAGGAGATCTCTCTGGAGCCGAGTAAAATGAGACGGATAGTTCAGCGACCGTAAGGTAAAGGTTGCTAATGAGAGGGTACACTTCCCATACCGGTCCATGGTCCTAGACTCCTTGTTAGGAGGCTGGACGGAGGAAGAAGTCTCTGCTACTTCCTTCTGAGTGGCCGCTGCCACCACCATGGCATCCACAGGGACTCCTTTGGACAAAAACTCCTTACCCGGGGGAGCAGAAAGAAACTTATTGGGACGCCTGGGTACGGGTTCCACAGAATCAGGGTTTTCCCACACCCTCCGAAAAATTAAATCCAGGAGCTCGTCGAAGGGTGGGGACACCCAGGAGGCGGAGGGCTGAGCACCAAAGGCCTTAAGGAAGACCGACTCCTCCACGGAGGGGGCTTTGGACGGCCAGTCACCTCTTTGTTTCAATATCTCCAGGATGTCGGAGAAGGAAACCTCATCAGAGGATGACTTGGGGGACCCCTCAGATTCCTCGAGGTCAGTATCCGAGGTGAGAGACTCATCCTGGGGGTCTATGTGCTTCCTCTTGCAATTTTTCTTTCTAGGGGGCTCCTCAGGCATGAACTCTGAAGGGCCCTCAGAAACTTGGGGACCACTCGTGGGGGTATCCCTAGGCCTTGGTGCTCTTCTGTCTACAGATAGGTAGTGATCAGAGGCTCTCACCGGAGTGGTGGGGGACAGAATGATCGACCCGCATGATGTAGCTGACTATCTGGCCAGCGCAGTCCGCATGGCCTCAAAGGCAGCCCCCCACCCCCAGAGTCTGAGGACCAGCCAGCCTCCGAGACCATGACAGGAGTCGAGGTTCCTCGAGTAGAGGCACCGAGGGGAAGACTTGGAACCGAAATATGTCCCGAGATGTCCCCCTCGGGCCCGACTGAAGAATCCCGAGTCCCGAACCCCGTGGACGAAGCCGACGTCGGTACCTATAGGCCCGGAGGGGCCATCAGAACCGACCTAGGAACATCATATGGAGTGGAACACTCTAGCTCCGAAGACAGAGATGCACTCAGAGGAGGAATGATCGAAGAAGGTGTCGGGACGGGCTCTGGAGCCGACTGGGACAGAGCCAAAAACAATTTTGCCAAAACCGGTGACTGGAGGAGCCTCTGCACCACCCTATCAACATCCACATCTGAAAGAGTCCTGGAGGATTTGGAGGACAGGGAGGGAGATCGAGATCTCCTCTCAAGTGAAACTGGTCTAAGACTGGACGATCAGCTCCGAAGAGGTTCCAATATAATTGAGGCCGAGGCCGGTTCCATCAACACAGACACTTCCTGCGGCCCCGAGGACAGTGGAGCCGAGGAGGTCGAAGCAAGTTTTGTGACTTTCTCCGGTGGCTCCAAGGAAACTGAAGGAGCCGGAGATCTCTTTTTTGACTTAGAGGACTTAGATTTAGAACTGGAAGCAGAATCCATGGCTTTTTCGAACGAGGGTTTCAAGAGTCCCTTTAAAATCAGCTTATTCTTTCTTTCTTGGAGCACTCTGGGACTAAAAGCATGGCAGAAGCTTCAGGACTCCTGCAGATGGATCGCTCCCAGGCAATAAACACAAACCGAATGTCCATCGGTGATGGACATCTTGTAACCACATTTAGAGCACTTTTTAAAACCCGAAGGTTTGTGCTCCTTGGAATCCTTGGACATCTTTCAACAAGTAATCACAAAAACCAACACAGCAGAAGTCACTGTCTGACAAGAAAGGACCCAGACACGCAAGCACCACAAATCGTGGGAACAAGTTTTTATACAGCACAGCACACACACAAACCTCAGATGGAACATGCACTGAGACAATAAAGGCTAAAAAACCTCTAACTGAAACATTTTTTGACCACGAATACCAAGGGGAGACTGACACTAAAACCTCTAACTTAAACGGTTTTAGCGCGAACAACACAGGACAAGAGGACTAGGTCCACTAACTGAAACGGGCCTAGCCCGACAGAACAGTTAGCGGGATGCCACAAAACACAAACACACTACCGAAAACCAATACAACACCAAAAAGACGATAGCTATCAAAATAGCTTTTTGTTTATAAGTAGTTTTCTCAGAATAACAAGAAAAAGGGTACTTAGCCACAGCCAAGAGCAAGACCACGTCCGAGCTACACGAGCAGCAAACAAGATCTGGGGAAATGGAGCAGTGCAGCATGGGATACCTGTTTAGACCAGCCAATAGAAGACTTCGAGCTAGAAAAGTTTGGCTGAGTCGGAGCCAATATTCAGCTTCGAACCCACGGGTAAGAATGTAGGCGAGATTGGACTACATAACATCAGGGCTGCTACAGGAGTTAATGCTAGGGCCCCTCTTACTTAATATTGTCATAAATGACATACACAAGGCAGCCAAACGTGATAATCATACAATATGCTAACAAATCAATTCTTGTTTGCTCAGTCCCAACACTATCCCAACTATAAAAGATCACCCAAGACTCCTTTCTCCTCTATAGAGACCTGGCTAGAATAATCTCTACTCTTGAATCTCAAAAAAACAGAATTAATCACATTTAACTCCAATAACCTTCCACATGCGCTGTAGTAAATATAGCCTCATCTAACTATTTATTTATTTCCAGTTTGATGACTGGGAAAGTCCATTGGGCCAAAAAGCCCCTTTTCAGTGGTGGCTCGGGGAGAAAAGCTCCATAATACAAATACAATAAGGAATATATACAAAATAGTAACATACAAAACATAATTAAACAAAGACAATACATATCAATGTTGTTCAAAAAAGCTCACCACAAACTAAGGATACTTTACAAAGCCATACCATATCTCACTGCCCAATGCTGGAGAGGTAACTGCAATATCCCTCTTACTTCCAAGCCTGATGTACAAACGTACAATTTTCACAAATATTCACTCTATACTTATAAGCTTGAGCAGTGCTATAACAAAATAAGCAAATGTACACTCAACCTCTCAAACCACACCAATCACTGACTCCCTTTCAGAACCTGAACTAACTAGAAGTATCATGCCAGATCCCATACATGCAACTCATAATGGCACATACAATACTACTCCATCTCTCAAACACTCCAGTCATCAGTAATATATCAAAATGGTACAAACCCCAAATGAAACTTCCATTAAAGGATCAAAACACACCAGGAAATTGGCCAGAGAGGTGAGAAATAATGGGGAAATGGGGAGGGACGAAATATAACACTGACAAGCAGGACATCTACTGTTATGGTAAATTCTTATATAACTTTATTATATCCTTTCTTCACCACCACTGTAGTATTCCTTACAAAAGGGGAGTACTAGAGCTACTGTAAAAGATAGGAGGAGAAACAACTTTGGGACCCTAAAAAAAAACAATGGTGGGTGGACCTAGCCAAACTTATAGTGCTTAGTAAAAGTATGCACAGAAGACCAAGAAGAGACTTCCAAAATGGATCTAGCATCAAGACCCTGAAAAAAGAAACAGAACAGGCAACATCCCTAATAAAACGAGCATAAACAGAAGTAGGACACCATTTGCCATGAAAAGTATTTGTATAACAAAAGGAAATGGCTTTAGAAATCGAAGAAGAAATGGTTTGCTTGGAAACTGTTAAACCCAATTTCTTATCCTGAAAAGAAACTTGCTCAGATTTCCGAACATCTTTAGTCTTGTCTAAATAATATCGGAGCTCCTTTGAGGAGCAGGAAAGGAAGGAAGGAAGCTGGATGGTCTGATAAAAGACAAATTATTAACCACTTTAGGCATAAAAGGAGGATTAGTTTTAAGAGACATCCAGTTTCTGTGAAGAAAACAGAAAAGGAGGAACTGCCATAAGGACCTGAAGCTCAGATACTCTCTTGACAGAAGTCAAAGTCATCAACAAAACAGTTTTCCCGATAGAGTTTCAAGGAGGAAGAAGCTACTGGTTCAAAAGGTGGCCGATATACCTCTCAACCTCGAAACATCAAAAGTCTGGACAAAGGCCTATGAAAAGTAGGTACAACTGGCCATAAATCTGGATGCTGATCAACATAAAATGTGCATACATAATTAGGCGATTCCCCCATTCCAATGCAGTTGTGGGATACCAACATTCAAATGCAAATTGAAGAACAGACAAAATATTAAACAAAATAGAACCGGAACAATAGTTTTTTTAAATTTATATTAACAATGAAACCTCTCATGTCTGAACTCTGAAAATGTTATTACTGACAGTATAGCCTCAAAGTTACCAGACAGTATGTTTATCTTAAATGAGGTGAGCATTAAGGATCAGAGTTACAGTTAGCACATTGATCTCATCAATGAACGGTAGGAACACAAATTTTATTGGTGAAGCAGAAAAATTATTTTTTTCAAGTATTTTTGCAGCAGTGATTTAGCTATCTGACCTGCCAGGCAAATGTAAATCTGGACTATGTGGTTCTTGTATGTATACATGTTAGAACTCCCAACAAGCCTGTGACTAAAATGAGTAGATATGTTTTATAGCCCTTTGTCCATAGTGAAGTATCTTTTAACAGCGATTGATGACAATCATCGAGTCCTAGCAAATCAACCTGCATCAGCTACAATGCTTATTCCAAGCACTCAAGATCTTTTCCAATATCAGGCATACTTGAGATACATAGAACTGACTATGCAGTCCTTAACACATGAGATTTTTCAAACTAAGTTTTTAGATTTCTAGACACACAAGTAGCATCACTGTGGCAACAACCAAACAGTTTTGTAAAAAAGCTTATGCTTGCATGAGGCAAAGAACTGAGAATGGAAAAAAAAATGGCAAGGCAAGATAAGTCAAGGAAAGTTAAAATGAGGCATGATCCACAAAATACCACACAGGATTATCAACACAGACTGTAGTGAGATCTGTTTTCAGAACTAACATCCTATCGTTTTTACAGTCTAAAACTTAAAGATGAAATGTACAAAATATAATAGCACAGAAAATGTATTTATGATAAAATTATGTTGACAGTATAAGACATTCTACTCTGCATTATTTGAAAAGAGGATACAGCATGACTATGAAAGATTTGAGACCTACAACAGGACTCTGCTTCTCAGATCAGCTGCTACTGTACAGCTTTGTGACAGATGTCTTTCTGTTAGCACTTGACTATATGAACCAAAAACAGAAAAAAATCATGCTCGACAAAAAACAGTGAACTCCCTAAGTACTGCACAAGATTACGGCCGGGTGGGACTCCGATCATAATCATTCGATATGCACCTTTAATCATGTGCAATTCCTGAATGCATTTCTTAAACACATCAACTTGGTTAAGATTAGAAGTCATAATCCTCTGTATCAGAAATCAAAACAATTGGTTTAACGAACAGCTTATCGAAGGTAAATACTAAGCATACCTATACAAATCCAGGCACAGGCAAAGATTGCTGTATTTAATATTAACGCAGCCTATGAAACAGCTTCAGCAACAATGACAAAGCAAATGAAATGTATTTACTCCGATACACACACACACACAGAAGTAATAGTTTAACTGCAAAAACTTAGAGTCACACAGGGTTAAGAGCAAGACCTGACCTGTAGTGGAAGAAAAACTAGCATGCTTGACAGCAAATAATCAAAAAAACAACCCTCAGTGTTTTGACTGTTACTGTAATCCACTTTACAGATGCAGAATGTTGTAAAAAATACAGATCGAACTCAAAAACATACACAGAAGTCCTGTAGCTTTTTAAAACCAAAATTATACTAAAACAGCTTATTACGTACACCTGACAAAATACAGCCACCTTTAAACTTCTCTCCCAAGTTACCCAATCCACTCTATTCGCCAACCAATTTTTCTCCCTTTGGATGCACTGCATACCATCCAGAAATGATGTCATCCAACAAAATACTGGTCTGCCTTTTAAAACAAGGGGGCAAAGAAACATGAAAGTATTCTGTATTTTCGAAGCGAGACTTTTCCAGTGTCCAGTAATAATAAATAAAAATGTAAATATTTGTTTGTGTCTTTCGGCTTTTCCCGGTTAGGGGTCGCCACAGTGGAACTCCGGTCCGCTAATGATTGGCAGTAGATTTTTACGTACCGGCTTGCCAGGCCTGATGCACAACCTTCAACGAAGGTACGCCCATTCACGCATGTCTCCACGCAGAAGACGCTCTAGCTAAGAATCGAAATGGACAGCGTCTTACTGTGAGGCGACAACGCTACCGCAGCACCACCACCGCGGGTAAATAAAAATGTAAACATAAACGTGATTTTTTTCAAAAGGTGAAAACTGCATGAAGACTGAGGAAAATAATCAGATTAGCACACTTAAAACAGTCTCCGAGTTAGTTCTTTGCTATACTTGTTTAGCTTTGATTTGAGTCCACTGTCCTCTGAGTTTTGTGGTGATCGCATGATACAGAGTTGCATGATTAAGCATAATTAGAAAATGAGTTCTAAGTCTCTGTGTGCCATGCATTTCATACTGTGTTACTGGTCATCTGGCTGGGGTGTAGATAACAGATAAGAAATTGTACATTAAATTTGAAGACTGTCCTACATGAGTCGCAATAGTATTCCTGTCTTGTACTCTAGACTCCTTTGCTGTTTCTTCTATTATTTTCTTTGCTACATTTCCGAAGCACAGAGTTAATTGCACCATATATACTAAAATGTGTTATTCTACAATGATCAAATTAGTCACAGTCATAAAAGACACAGCACTTTTGACACAGTCATCACTTTTGTTTGTTTGTTTAATGAGCAAGTGAAGTGGACATTCCAACCACAACTGTAAGAGTAAATAGTATACATTCATCCGTTCTTCGGTTATCTATTTAAGTAATTTTAAGAATTAAGGAGGAGCAAGGGCCTTATCATATTATTGTGAAATCTTATTGTGAATGCTGAGCCAGCCCATACCTCTCAACCTCTTAGGGCAAGAAATCTGGTTTAAAAAAAAAAAAAGAAAAAAGAAAAAGAGTAGCATAATGGGGGGGGGGGGGGCAAAGACCCAAAAATGGGGACAAAATTTAAATACCGCACTTATAAATTTAGGAAGCTGACAGAATAACAGAAGTCTGCAACTCGTATATACATGTCCTTACTTAATGACTTCATTCCTCCATGATTTGCCAGAACACCACAAATTACATGAGAAACAGACCAAAACTACGAGGCTAAATCTTAACAGTTGAGAGATAAGTTATACACACAGCCCTTCTCTCTCCCACACGTGTACATGTACACACACACACACACACACACACACACCCCTACCTTTTATCTGCTCTCACATAGAGACACACACACACCTACTTTCTCACACAGTAACACAATCATCATCTCTCATACGAACGGCTAGTTTAAATTACATACACACACATCTTCTCACATGTACAGCCAGTTTAACACATACTCGTGCACTCACACTCATTCACACTTACCTCAGCACAACTAGCTTAAATTCCACTGTAAGTGCAGACTGAGTTTACATCTGCGTTGGCATGCGTGCAGATGAAGCATGCATGGTCCTCCTTAAAGAAGAAGACTCCTCCACCATGGAGTGTTTTTTTTTTTAATTTATTGTTGAAGCTTTTTAAAAGTGGGAGGGTACTCATCCCACCTCGCCCTATGGTTCTGGTGCCCTTGTCTGCACAGTGAAATTGGGATTTAAAGGGACCAATTGGGAATTTGTGGCACACTATTATTTTGAGTCCAAAACTGGGAGATACCGAAGAATTTGGCACAGTCGAGAGGTATGGTGGCCAAGTCAACTTCTTAAGAACAAAGTTAAGATCCCAAGAAGGAGGGACTGGTTTTCTTGGATGCCTAAAATGAAGGACACCTATTAGGAGCTGCTTAACCTCAAACCTAGAGAACAGTGTGGAGCCAAAGGAAGACCAGCAGAAATGGCTGACAAATGAGCTTTAACAGAAGAATTATGTCAGACAAGAATTGAGCAACGTACATAAATATGTACACTAGGAATACCCAAGAGGGTCCTGTTCATTACTGTGGCACCAAAAAGATTTTTTTTTCACTTTCCAACAGAAGACAATGTAGTAGTGGGTTTTCTGGCCTCCTGCAAAACCCGAAGTACATCCTGAGAAAACTGGTGGCTAAAAGGAATCAAAACACTTTCACCCAGAAAATCAATTATAAGGTGAAAAAAAAAGATGAGAGTGAATTAGAGACCATGTCCTCTGAGTGGCTCCATCTTGTGGGGCAATCTGTGACTGCTGCCTATGGCCAGGTGAAAAAGGAGAACACAATGCTGTCTGGACCAAAAGGGAGTCACCAAGATGATTTTGGGCCTATTACACATTATCTTGTGCAGGGCCTTTGGAAACAGAGGAAGAGGGGGTTAAGCATACAGAACATCCTTTTTCCAAGAAAAAGTCATGGCATTCAATTTCCAAGCCAGAGGTCTTTGCACTCTGGAACAGAACTTGGGAAATTGTCTGTTCTGAGGGGAGGAAAGATCTACCAGAGAAGTACCCCAGCTATTGACAATGTCCTGTAAAACCTTTCTGTGAAGCATGCACTTGTGAGGATCGCCCAGTATCTGCTCAGACTGCACAACATTGAGCTCTGAAGTAATACAGACTCTTCCTGAAGAATTAACTCATAATAGATGGCAAATTCCATGCTATTAGGGCTACTCTATGACAGTAAGAGTTTTCCCTCAACCCCCATCCCATTTTTTTATGTACCACATGACAGTGGTGTTTTCTGTGAAAACTCAGTGGACCAGGAGTTCAAATTTAATGCAGAGCCTAAACAGTCAGGACAAGTGTTTTCATTTCCTTGATGCTGATATGCCCTTTTATTTCCTGTGACAAACAGATCCCGTGTTTCCTGATGTGCTTGGAACAAGACCTCCAAAGCTAGGGCTGATGCATCTGAAAACAGCTCGAGTGAGAAAAGGCATGTGAAAGGGAAGACCTGGATTATGAGACATCTGGTTGATACACCACAGAAATTCCCTTCTTAGGCAAGGCAAGACAAGAATGGGAAAGTCCAGAGGTAACCATGCTGCAGCCGTATTGTCTTCTGATACCAGTGGAATTTCTTCTTACGGAGTCTGGCAATACAGACCACTGGAATAATAGATGCCATGAACCCCAGGGCTCTTAATCTCTCTCACTGATGACTCTTGCCAAGGAAGGGACTTAATGAAAATTGTCAGAGAGGATATTGGGAGGAGGAAGAAAAGCTCTCATAGTAAAGGGCCTGAATCCTGAACCTCAAGAAAACTTCATCCTGAGGAGGAGTTTGAATTAATTCCTTGAGACAGGGGGAAGCCTGTGCTGCAAAGCAGCAGCATTATGAATTCTAGGTCCTGTACAAGAATCTGCAGAGAGAAGACCTGCATCAGAAGGTCATCAAGATGGGGGAAAAATGTGAACACAACGGAGCCTACAAAAGGCTATATCCAGGGCCTGAACATTTGAAAAAACCCTGGGAGCTGCAAAAAGACCAAAAGGCAAGCAAAGAACCAACATACAGACATGAGAAAAACTTTCTGAAGGCAGTGCTATAAAAAGATATAGCCATGCACCCTTAGGTCCAAACACACCAGAAAAGCCTGAAGAAGAAGCATAGGTTAACAGAGACTAGACAGTCAACATTTTGAAGGAACTTCCAGAAAGGTGTTGAGAAAGGAGAGGTCTAGAATGGGTATCAAAGAGCCTGCCTTCCTGGAAACCAAACCCATCCTGGAGTAGAAACCAGTGCCCCTCTGTCAAGGAGGCACTGGTTAAATGGGACCTTCAGCCAAAAGGTCCTGAAGAAAAAGAGGAAAATGGGGCAACAAGCAAGGGGGGGGGGGGGGTTTGAAGAATCTCTGAAAATGAAGATGATCATCAAACAAAAGCTAACTTTTCAAGAAAGACTTCTGTCTCCTGAAATCTTGAGCAGGCTTCAAAGATAAAACTGTCTTAGAAGGTCTTTTACCCTTTAAAGGTTGTTTATGATGTCTACACCCAAAAGATTCCTTAGAGGGTATAGCCGAGATGAAAATTTGTTTAAAGTCTTGCATGACCTTCTCATTGTCTTGCAAAGCTTTAAAAAGAACAGCAGCAGCAGGGCATCTAAAACAGAATAAAAACATTTTCACCTTCACATCCTCAGGGAAGGAAGGAAGGAAGCCTAAGCCAGGAATACTGCCTAATGACTGATCCTGACGCAGCCATTCTAGATGAAGCATCAGCAGCATCATGACTGCATTTGATGGCATGGTGAGCTACTTGGAAAACAGAACCCAGGAAAGACAGAGCAGAAGTCATTGAATCAGACTTGGGCATGTCCGCAAACATGCCACCCCAGTTTGACAAGAAGAGCAAGGAGATACCTGGTCATGTACATCTGGTAACTGATGGCCCTGAAAGCTAAGGTCACAGAGCTATACATCTTCTAACCTTACATAGCCACTGATCTACCATCCTTGTCTGAAGGGAAGAGCATTTAAGGGGCAAGAACATAGTAGGTTTGCCAGCTGAAAGGGAGATCACAGAAGGGTTTGATAAGGGATTCTTGTACAAAAATGTCTAAGCCTCAGGAACTTTAAAGAACCAGACTTTTTTAAGGAGCAGGGAGCTGAGACTCAGGGGCTTGGGAAGCAGAAGTAAAAGTGTTTAGAAGAGCTTTCAAGACAAAAGGAAAAGTACAGTTGTGTAATAGCAGTATATGTTCTACTTATCACTGTTGCAGTATTCTTAACTAGTTCCAAGATCATACATCTGATGCATGAACTCAGTTCACAAGCATATGAGTATGCAGGCAGACATACAAGTGCAATTTCTCAGACAGTGGCTTAAAGACCCCTGAGAAATAAGTGTTAGTAGGGGCGAAACATGACGTGACAAGGAAGCTTCCTTATTCTAGGGTATTGTCTGTAGGGTTGGAACAAAGGAAGACCAGAGACAGTCAGTAGAAATAAGCAAAGAGGGGAAGGAGGGTGGGAAGGAATACTGCAACAGTGACCAGTAGGACATCTGCTGTTATGTTAAGTTCTTATACAACTATACTATGTCCTGAAAGAAATCACTGTTGCAGTATTCTTAATTAGTGAGTGATTCCTAAAGTTGAAAGGAATGTAAAGGAGGTTGGCTAATAAGTAGCTGAGTTATCCAAGAGGCCAGAAAGGACTGACCTGCAGAAGGTAGTTCTAGACCTAGAGAAAACATCAATCCTACAATGTTTAGTGAAGGTGTGTACAGAAGACCAGGTGGTAGCTTCTAGTATGGCCATGGTATCAAGCCCTTCGTAAAAGGGCCCCACAGGATGCCTGGCAGAATGAGCTTGAGGGCATGAGGGCAAGAACTTGCCATAACAAAACGAGACGGCCTTAGAGATCCAGCATGTAATGGTTTGCTTAGATACTGATTTACCCAGTTGCAAGTCCATGAATGAGAAAAACAGTTGTTCACACTTTCGCATGGATTTGGTTTTGTCCAGGTAGAATCTTTGTGGTCTGTGAATGTATAGAGAATGTTGGAGCCCTTTCCCCTGATTCTGTGGATTGGGCAAGAGGATAGGAAGGTGTATGGCCTGGTTGAGATGCTTTGGACATGAATGAAGAGTTAGCCCTCAGGATCACCCTATCCTTGTGAAAGATAAGAAAGGGAGGAATGGCTAGAAGGAGGAGAGTTTTGAATTTGAGAATTGGTGATGCTGCTGGTTCAAATGGGGGTAAAGTAAGCTTTTCCATCACAAAGTTGAAGTTCCAAGGAGGGGTTATGGGCTTCCTTAGTGGTTTAAGATGCAGGACCCCTTTAAGGAATAGATCTGCACACAGGTGCTGTCATGGCCAAAAGGGAATCACTAACAAGAGTTTTATTTTATCTTTTTGGGTCTTTACAAGAATCTTGGAATAAGGGGTAGTGGAGAGAAGGCATACATGAACTTCCCTGTCCACTGAAAACAGGGGAAAGTGTCCCTGTGCAAAACAGTAGAAGTTTTTGTTGGTCTTTGAAGCAAACAAGTGTATCTGAGGGGTCCCCTAATGGTGAAGGATGTCCTGGAAAACCTGTCTGTTCAGGGTCCATTTATGAGGGTTCTCCAAGGACCTGCTTAATCAGTTTCCAGCACATTCTCCTGTAATGGGATGAACGTGGATGTGGGCAACATGTTTATTTCTGGGTGGCAAGGTCCCAGGGCTTTTGTGCCAGTCTTTACGATTGGTAAGATGTTTTCCCTCCTTGCATGTTTATGTACCATACTACAGTTGTGCTGTCTGTGTACTCTTGGACGGTATGTGGTTTCTAGAGATGTGAAAAGACCTGAGAGCTTAGATGAGGGCCTTCATTTTGATGTATTCTTTTAGAAGCACTGATTGCCATATCACCTGCACTTGTTGGGTGCTTGTCCATGCTCCCCATGCCACATCTGAGGCATGTGTATGAATTTCCTGAATTGGGGATGGAGGAGTGAAGGGAAGCCCTGGGTTGAGATTCACCTACTCATTTCAACATAAGACCTTCCATCTGAGATTGGGTAAAAGGGGGATCACTATGTCCTGAGGGTGTAAGTACTGAGAGCAAACTGTTTTCAGGTACCATTTTATTTCCTCATACAGTCTGGCTAGGGGGAGCATTGGGATAGTAGCTGCCATGAACCACACCGCCCTTAGGATCTCCTTTTTCAGAGCATTGTCTGAGGGAGGCTAGGTTGTGGTAGTTAGTAAGGCTCTGCACCTTTTCTTGATGTAATAAGGCCTGCATTCTTTTTGTGTCTAGCCTACAGCCCAGAAAAACTAATTCCAGAAATGGCTGCAGGGAGGATTTTTTTGTAGTTGATCAGGAAACTTAACCGAGATAGAAGGATGAGGGAAGGAGTTTAGAAGGCTTATTAGATGACAAGGGAAACTCCAAGGGTCAGCCTCAGGCTTTTTAAACAGAAACTTAAGATCATCAAAGACTTGATAAAATCCATCTGATTTTTGAAGCTGCAGCCTGAAAGTCATGGGCAAGAGAGTTGAATTTAAAAGGATCCAAAAAAGCTTCAAGAACATGAGGTACATGGGAAGAGCCCAGAGAATGGTCAGAATCAGAAGTCTTTTCAACTTCAGACAAAGATGAATCCATAGCCATCTTTTGAGGGGTCGGGGGTTGAGGGGAGAAAGGAGGAAGCTTCAGTGCCAAAATGGCCTTTAATAAACCTTGTGAGAAATCCATCCATTCATTTTCCCTAGAAGAGGAACAAGGAGGAGAAGCAACATGTATAGTCTTGGGTGTGCCATTTGCCTGTACTAAACGTGGTGACTCATTTCCCTGCCTTACCTCAATTAGTTTGCCTGGGAACTCTTCCCTAACCAAGATCTGAGGGATGCCTTCTGGTTCTCTCTAATATGATGATTCATGGTTCACCTCCCTCTGCAGAATTCTCATCATCAAGACCTCCGGACACCATACTGGCCTCTAGTTGGGAGGTCTCTGAAAAAGGCACCCGAGGAGGAATATATGTACAGTGGGTTATGAAACCTCAGTTTGTACATCGGAGTCAGAAGGATCAACTGAGTCTCTGGATTAGGCGTTTTAAGCTTTTTCTTAAATGGTGGAGTTACATCCAGAGAAGCATAACATGTCATGTTGGAGTGGGTCAAACATTTGAGAGGATGGGTCTCCAGGAAAGTGTTGAGAGAGGACAAAGGGGACTGCAAGGTCTTAGGAGCAAAGGACTGGCAGATGAAACAAGCTTTGCAGTCCTGTTCTGCTCCTAAGCAAAAGAGACACTGGATGTCTTTGTATGAGATTTGCCTACAGCACTCGCTCTTACCTCTCCTAACTGATGTCTAAAACTGGTAAGAAAAAATAGTTAAATATAAAGGAATGTTCTCCAGCAGGGCACTTAGCAAAGTATTTGAAGCAAGGTACAAATGACAAAATGACAGTCAGACTGATAACAGAGCTGCATTCGGGTTGGTGGCAATACAGTCTGGAGGAATTATAGGTTCATAGTTCATAGGTTCATAGTTTAGTACTAAGCTAACTGCCCTTGCGAGCCATTTTAAGCCTAGCCAATTATCCCTTGTGAGACTCAAACCCTGCACCTTGTGTTTGTAGGGCAAACACCTTAGCCATTAAGCCACCCTCCCAACCATTACTCTCATATGTCCACCTGTGTACCCCTATGACTGTCAGCTGAGGTCACATGTTGGATGTATGATACTAGGAAGGTAAAGCTTTGGTACCCAGAGCCATATGACAGCTGTCATAATACCTATGCTAGGAATACTGCAACAATGATTTCAGTCAGGGCATCCTGAATTACATCCTTGAAGAAATGGAGACTAAGGAATTAGAACCCCGTCATCCACAAGATTAGGCTCAGGGATGACAAGCTGTGGTGCTGGTGGCAGTTCTGCTGTGTGATGAGATCAGCCTGAAGTGGTAGTTGTAGCACATGGCCCTAGCCAGATGAAAAAAGTACAGTTGTGTACACTTACCATAAATGTAGATGTTAGAGTGTATTCACTGTTGCAGTCATTACAATTAGGTTATCCTGCTTGCAGGATGCCCTCAGTCGGCCTGAATTCCAAAGTCCTGGTCCGGCGTCGGTTGCTGTCACCTCTTCCCTGATGTCAGAGCGTCAGGGGTATAAAAGGTGCAGCCAATACCATTTTCTTCAGTTTTTCTTGCCCCAGATTGTCAGGTGCCCTCAAAAGTGAAGGCTAAAAATGTTAAAAATTACATACATGCACCAAAGTATATTTTATCTTCATCTACAAGCAAATACACCACATAGGTTGTATAGATTAGGGAAGTACAGATACGTTCCAGCAAAAGTAAGGGGGATGGCGGGTGGGTAACCTGGACTGCAACAGTGAATACACTCGAACATCTACATTTATGGTTAAGTGTACACAACTGTACTATGTTCTTCGTGTTTCACTGTTCCAGTCATTACAATTGGGTTGAATCCCAAAGCTATGGTTGGGAGGCTGGAGCTAAATAGCATTAGGGGTGGCTATGAGGCCCTGCAGAACTGCAGTGGCAAAGCCTGCCCTAGACTTAGAGTAGAGTGGTAAATGATAGTGCTTTGTAAAGGTGTGCACTGAAGTCCAGGTAGCAGCCTCTAAAATGTCTTTGGTTGGTACTCCCCTGAGGAAGGCTGCTGAAGTGGCTGCTGCTCTGGTTGAATGAGGCCTAATGCCCTTAGGCACTGGCTTGTCATGTTGTGAATAGCAGAAACGAATGCAGTGGCCTATCCACTTTGAAATAGTCTGCTTGGAGATAGCCTTTCCTTGTGATCCTGCAGCATATGCCACTAGTAATTGCTCTGTCTTTCTGAAAACTTTGGTTCTGTCCAAGCAGACTCGAAGCTGTCTGTGTATGTCCAAAGAATTCAGAATTCTCTCCCCCTTGTTCTGTGGATTTGGATAAAAGGTTGGCAGATGAATAGCTTGGTTAAGGGCCACACTGGACACTACCTTAGGCATAAATGTCGGGTTTGTCTTCATAGAAACCCTGTCTGGATAAAAAATGATAAAAGGTTCAACAGCCATGAGCACCTGTAGCTCTGAAACTCGTCTTGCAGAAGTTATTGCTAGGAGCAGAGCTGTTTTCCAAGATAAAAACTTTACATCAGCTGTAGCGGCTGGCTCAAAAGGAGGCAGGGTGAGTTTTTCCAAGACATAGTTGAGGTCCCATGCAGGTATTGGTGATCTCCTTGGAGGCCTTAAGTTTTTGGCTCCTGAGAGGTACTGCCTTAACAAGGGATGAGAAAAGATTGGTGGCTCTGTATTATAATGAGCCGAAATGGCAGAGGCATGAATTTTAATTGATGAGAAAGATGGGCCTTTGTCCAGCATCTCAGTTAAGTATTGCAAAATCTGAGGGATATTTGGTATAACTGTGTCAATTCCTTGTGTCTGGCTCCAAGCACAGAATCTCTTCCATTTTCCAGCATAAGATTTTCTAGTGCTAGGCCTTCTGGCTTCCAAAATGACACCCATTACAGCTTTAGTGAGAGGTGCGTTTTGTATGACTCCATTATCCGCCATGCTGCCAGATTTAAGGTCTTGAGTTGGCTGTGCAAGATCGGATTGTTTTGTTGGGACAGTAGATGAAGAATTTGAGGTAAGGTCCAAGCCGGACATTGAGACAAGTTCCTTAGGATTGGATACCAGTACTGGCGTGGCCAGTCTGGGGCAATCAGTATCATCTTTGGCTTCTCGTCTGACCTTTAGGAGTACCTTGGAGAGGAGAGGCAGTGGAGGGAAGGCATATACTGCTAAGTTTTTCCAGCTGAAAGATAAGGCGACCACGTTCCATGTTTCTCTGTGATAAGTCCTTGTGCAGAAACTTTTTAGTTGGTAGTTGTAAGGAGAGGCAAATAGATCTATATCCAGGCATCCCCATTTCCTTGTCATCATGCTGAAGACTTGTGGATCCAATTTCCACTCATGGGGATCCATGAGGTTTCTGCTTAGTTCGTCTGCCAGAGTATTTGTCTTTCCTGACAGGAATTGTGCTTGCAGATGCACTTGGTAAGTCAATGCTGTGTCCCACAAAGTCATGGCTAGTCTGCAAAGGGGGTAAGAATGGGTGCCTCCCTGCTTGTTTATATACCACATGACCGTGGTGTTGTCTGTCCTTATCAGTAGTAGTCCCGGATGAAGTAGGTCCTTGAAAGCTGCCAGGGCATTCTGGACAGCTAACATCTCTTTTTGATTGATATGTAGATGGCATCTGGCTTGCGGACCGTGTGCCTTGAATACATTTTCCTGCCATGTGGGCTCCCCAGGCATAGTCTGATGCATCCGTTGTTAATGTCTGCCTGGCTGGGGGTAAAGTGAATGGCTGTTCCTTTGTTCTGTTGACAAGCCTTCGCCCACCATCGAAACTCCCGTTGCAGGCATGGAATGAGAGTAATCCTTGTTTCCAGGATGTGGCAATGTTGAGTCCAAACACTTTTTAGGTACCATTGAAGTTTCCTCATATGCAGTCTTGCATGTGGAATTAGTAGAATGCAGGATGCCATGAAGCCCAAAGCCTGCAGAAATTTTCGTGCAGATAACTGGATCTATGTTGTCAACTTTTTGAAATAAGTAGTCAGTTGCCTTTGTTTGTCTGGCGTGAGATAAGCCATCTGGGCAGTTGTATTTAAGCTTGCACCCAGGAATATTCTCTCTTGAGAGGGTACTAGTTTTGATTTCTTCTCGTTGACTGTGTACCCTTGGCTTGTTAAAAATCTCTTTACAAATGCCAGATGCTGTAGTAGAATGTCCTTGTTCTCTGCTTGATTGAGGCAGTCGTCCAAGTAAGGATATATTTGTATTCCTCTTTGTCTGCAGAATGCAATTACTGGTGCCAGGCACTTTGTAAAGACCCTGGGCGCAGTAGATAAGCCAAAGGGCAGTGCAGAGAATTGGTAATGCATTGAGCCTGCTTTGAATCTGAGGTATCTTCTGCATGTTTGTCTGATTGGGACATGCAGGTATGCCTATTTTAGGTCTAAAGTCACAAGCCAAGACTTCTTGCCCAGCATGGGCAGAAGCTGCTGTAGAGTCAACATTTTGAATTTTGGTATATCCATGTATGTGTTTAGTAAAGATAGGCCCAATATTGGTCTCCAGGCCTCGTTCTTTCTTGGTACCAAGAACAGTCTTGAATAAAATCCTTGTCCTTGCTCTTGCTCTGGTACTTGTTGAATGGCCCCCATTTCCATGAGGGATGAGATTTGTTTTTGTGCCTCTGCCCATTGATTTTTTGGCATGTCTGGCCAACCGTTTGCCCTTGGCAGGGTATGGAAGTAAAACCTGTAACCTTGTGACACTATGTCTTGGACCCATTTGTCCTGGGTTATGATGTGCCAATTTTGAGAAAAAGTGCTAGTTTTCCCCCCTAAAGGTGCTGCCAGAAGATAAATGCTTGGCGCAGGCAGGGGGGAAGTCATTGAGACTGTTTCCTGTATGGCTGTGATTTGACTTCTCCACTTTTGGAGTGAGAAGCACCCCATTGTTTAGACCTGTATGAACCTTGGGGCTGGGATCTGCCTCTAGGGAATCTGGATCTGCCCTTTTGTGGCCTGTCTGACACTGGAAAAGACCAATTCTTTGTAGGCCAGTGTCTGCTAAATCTTGGAAACTGTACCTGTAAGAAATCCTTGACCGTTTGCATAGATTTTGCTTTGTCCTCCATTTTCTTTAACACTTCTTCTGCCTTAACACCAAACAAGGTATCATGCTGTAATGGAGCATCTAATAATTTTGCTTTTACATGATCATGCAAATTTTGTTCCTTTAACCAAGCATGCCTCCTAATAACAGAACCCGTAACAGCGGCCCTGCAGGCGGCCTCCAGAGAATCAAAACCACATTGCAAAGTATGCTTTCCAACTTGTTCAGCTGCATGCAATAAATCCTGCATTTCCTTGTTTTCTGCACATTCAGAATTTATCAACATTTTCTGTTTAAGCAGTGACATAACATATTGCTGATATTTGAGCATATGAAACTGACAATTTAAAGCCATTATAGCCAAGGTAGCAGAAGTGTAAATCTTTTTTCCCAATCTGTCCAATGCCCTAGAATCCCTGTCAGAGGGGGTAGGGTTTTTTTGCAGTGGAAGTCTTGATCCCCTTTGGGACCCTGAGAGATCGTTTCTGGGTCAGCAATGGTTTTTTTGAAAAGGAATTTATGAGAGTCAGGAACTCTGTAGTATCTGTCCTGCTTAACAGGAGCTGGAGGTAAGGAGTCAGGGGTCAGACTAGACTCTGAAAATACATCATCCACAATGTCCAACACAGGTGGAATAGCTAGGGTCCTGTGTTGTGGTAGTAAAAGGAAATATCTGAGCCTTTTCCTTGGATTCTGAAAAATCTTGGCTCTCCCAGTGGAAATGTTCCCTCATGGTATGCAAGGTTTCCCCAAAAGAGTAGTCCTCAGGAGGAGAGGCTAAAGGGATAGATTCTTCAGCATCAGAATCCTCATAGGGAGGAAGTGAGTATTCCTGATCAGAAGAGGAATCAGAAGAAATGGAAACCTGATCTGAAGATTCATAGTCTGTCTCTTGCCTAGGCCTTTTATCAGGAGGGGGATGGGAACCCCTGATCAAAGTAATTAAGTCTTCGGCCATTTTGAGCATCTGTTTTTTGGGCATGGAGGCCTGTCCATGAGGCTGTTGTACTTGTTTCTTTGTCTTCAAAGGCAAAGACTAAAGCACCTTTAAAGTGGAAGTCGTTTTAATGTATAACTGAGTAGGTCTAAAAACACCTTCAGAAGTCTATGCCTGCTCAGCAGCTCCGGACCCATCTGAGGGGATACTCTCCGAGGGTCCAATACCTTGAGTATGCAGTGGCCTAGTCGATTCCACGTGGGAGTCGGTAGCGGCCTGCAGCTCTAAGGTAGCGGGCGTCAGGGGCTGCGAAGGTGCCTCACTGAGAACTGGCGAACCAGCGAATGGCTTAGAAGAAGCCTCATCATCTGTTTTGGAACTCGGTTGCCTGTCCTTTTCTTTTTCTCTGCATTTCTTATGAATTCCGGTAGTCGGATGGCTATCCAACGGCATCGTATAATTAAATCTTCTGCCAAAATAGTGTAATGCAAAATCGTACTGATGCTTAATAGTGCATTGGTTAAATCTAGCACAAAACCAACAACTAGCAACGTCGTGGTTAGGGTCTAGGCAAGGAATACAGTAAGAATGAAAGTCCTTATGAGGTATTTGCTTCCCACAAGAAATACAATTATTAACTTTTTCTGACATCGGTCTGGAGCAAGAAAAAGTTTCTAACGGGTACTTAGCTTTTAATGAAGACTTCGGATCTGAAATTCGAACACGAAAATCTCAGGAGTCGGACGACCGGCACTTGCAAACTGCTTCTGCTTCCGGCACTGCACGGCAAGAAAGACTGAAGAAAATGGCGTAGGCTGCATCTTTTATACCCCTAACGCTCTGACATCAGGGAAGAGACGACAGCAACCGACGCCCGACCAGGACTTTGGAATTCAGGCCGACTGAGGGCAGCCTGTAAACAGGATAACCTAATTGTAATGACTGCAACAGTGAAACACTAAGAACATCTAGAAACCAATGTTGTCTTGGCCAAAAGGGGGTCACCAGAAAAAGTTTTTTTTTCCTTTGTGGGCCTTTAAAAGAGCTTGTGGAATGTGAGTTAGTGAAGGGAACCCACAGAGGAATTTCCCTGTCCACTGAAAGCATATGTCCTTCAGACTGAGAGGCAAGGGCCTCTGGTGCAGAAAAGTGGAAGCTGTTTGTTGTTTTCTGGGCAAGCAGGTCTATCTGAGGTGTGTCCCAACTCTGAAGGGACTATTCATGGGAGTCCACCAAACTCCTGCTTAACAAGTCTGCCAATACATTGTCTAGTGATGGGACGTAGGTGGTATTAGTGACATACTATTCTAGGTGGCAACATCTCAGGGTCTCTGTGCTAATCTGCACAATTGGCATGATATGGCTCCCCCTTGCTTATGTCGCACATGACAGCTGTGGCACCTTGTTTCCAGATAAAAGAGAAAACTTGAAGATCTTGAATGTGGGCCTTCATCTCTTTCTAGCTCTGCACTTACTGGGTTCCCAGTCTAGGCTCCTCATGCCTTGTCTGAAGCATCTATGTACATTTCCTGAAATGGGGATGGAGGAAAGAAGGGGAGCCCTTGACTGAGTGTCACCTAATCCTTCCACCATAACAGTTCCCTTTCCCTTCTGAGACAAGGTAATACAGGGAATCACTGTTGTCTCAATGGTGGAAGTGTTGAGACCACTCTGTTTTCAGGTACCAGAGGAATTTCCTCATATCCAGTTTGGCTAGCATTGGGACAGTACCTGCCATGAATCTCAGCACCCTTAGGATTTCCCCAGCAGAGCACTGGATGAGGGAGGTAAGGGTGTGAAAGCTCCCTGCAAGGCTCTGCACATTTCTCTGTGCCAGGTAGGTCTGTATCTTTTTTTGTATCCAGCCTGCAGCAAAGGAAAACTAGATCCTGAGTTGATTGCAGGAAGGACTTCTTGTAGTTGACTGTGAACCCCAACTGAAAGATGAGGTTGAGGGTGAACTGGAGGTGCTACAGAAAATCTATGGCAAAATACATTGGATTAACGGATTGTACAGGCAGGTAAAAATTTGGATTCCTGGGTTCGACAGAAGGCAATCTCTGGTGCCAGACATTTTTACAGAAACTCTTGGGGCTGTGAACAGCCCAAAAGACAAAGCAGTAAACCGAAACTGAGATAAACCAGAACAAAACCGGAGAGATCTTGTGTGTGTGTGGGGTCAACTGGTATATGGAGATATGCAACTTTCAGATCTAGAGACACCACAAAGGCCTGAGACAGTATGGAAGGCAGCAGTGTTTGCAATGAGAGCATTCTGAAGGTTGGCACTTAAGTGTTTAGTAAGGTAATATCCAGTATGGGTCTCCAATGCCCCTCTTTCCTTGGCACTAGAGAGAATTTGGAGTTAAAACCTCTTCCCCACAAGTTTTTGAGGCACTGATTCTATTGTGTCTTGTGTTTGTAAGTCTTGTAGTATGCGTGGAAGCAAATGGATCTGGTTGTGGGGGAGGGACAATGCCATGTAGTGGTGGAATCTCCATTAAAGATATGGCATAGCCTTTTTTAAGACAGAAAAAAAACATGGTCTGGTAATCTTTTCCCTGGTGGCAAAAGAATAGGTAACCCTTTCTGAGAGGGACAGACCTGGCTTAGGGCAGAGGGAAAGGCTCTGTAGATTGTCAGATATTTTTTCCCCAGAGGAAGGCCTCCCAGAGGAGGAGGAATCTCCGTTTTCTCTGGAAGTCTCCTTCTGGGAGCCATCTTGCATTTCTGACTAGATCTAGATGAAACCATCAGCAGTCCTTCATGGTTTTTCCCTGTTCCTAAAGGGTTTTGCAAAGGTTAGCAGTTTTTCAACCAAATAAGGGGCTCCTTTCTAATAGAGAATCTTTTTACCCTACCTACCCAAATTTGTCAAAAGGGACGGCAATGGCATTTGGAAGGAGCTCTGAATATTTATTAGAACAGACACTACAGAGGGTTCTGCTACAGAGTTTTTAAACAAGAACTTAAGATCATCTGGAACCTTATAAAAATATGTCTGTGCTTTGGGGGCAGGAGGCTGCAGGTCTGGAACAGCTGAGGTGGATTAAAAAGCATCGGAGAACTGGAAGAAAAGGGTAAGGGGTTGGACTGCCCATTTCTAAGATGTTACAGTATCTCTTCTGGACCTCTGTAATCTGCCTAGACTCCCACTCAAAGTTTTTCATCATGTTTAAAATTGTTTCTGCAAAAGAAGGTTCTTCCATGGGAAGAGTCAGGGAAAATAGAGCCCTCATCCTCAGAAGGGACTTGGCCAGGAGAATGGAATAGGCTGGGAATGGTCAGAATCAGAAATCTCATCTTCAGAGGAAGATGAAACCAGACCAATCTGTTGAGCAGTGGGAGGAGGGGATTCAGAAGAAAAAGATGGAGGCTTCAGGGCCAAAATGGCCTTGAACAGACCCTGAGAAAGGTCTATCCACTCCTTCTCCCTACAAGGAAGAGGAGATACATGCCTAATTTTTTGGTGTTTCTTTTTCAATGTGTTATCTGCCTGAAACAAATGCGGTGGTTCTCATCCCTGATGCACCTCTATAAAAGTTTACTTGGGACCTCTTCCCTAGACAGTATCTGAGGAATGCCCTCTGGACCCTCAGAGATAATATGTGTTTCACCTTTCTCTGTAGGTTCCTTAGTCATAACACCCTCTGACACCCTACCAGCCTCCAGCAGGGTCTTGTTAGAAGGCATCAGAGATGGAGTCAGATGCATCATGGGTTCTAAAACCTCAGTGGATATGTCAGAATCAGAAAGAACTGACAGTTTCTGGCTTAGGCTTTTTCTTAAGGGGTGAAGGTACATCTGGAGAAGTAAAGTGTTTCAAATGTTGGGTCTCTGAAAAGGTATTCAGCAAGGACAAACAAGACCGCAGGTCTTGGGTTCAAAAGATTGGCAAATGTAACAGGTCTTGTAGCCATGTTCTGCTCCTAAGTAAAAAAAAAGGCACTGGGTATGCAAATCTTTGTAAAGGACCTGCCTGCCGCACTTGCATTCATCTCCCCTAGCTAACATCTAATACAGACTAAACAAAACAGTTGAAGGAAGGTTCCCCAATGGGGCACTTATCTGATAATTCAGATCAAAGCTACTGGTGTGCAGGCTGGTGGCAAGATAGTCTGAGAAGTTATGCTCATACATCAGGTCATACGCCAGAGGTACAGTCTTAGGAAGGTAAAGCTTTGATTCACCGGCTGGATGCAGTAATAACCCACTAGTTAGGAATACCACAACAGTGATTTCAGTCAGGACATCTGCAGAAGATCTGGGAAAATCCATCAGTGAGAGATCATAATATCATTTCCACATGTCAGTATCAGGGAGCTTTCCCAATGAAAATGATCCAGCATTTTAATAATGGTATCTCTTAAAGAAAGTTAGTCAAACCAGGGAATTAGGAGAGAATGTATCCTCTTCATCAGATGCCAAAGCAAGAAAAGTGTAAATCTGGAAAGAATAAGCCAGAGATTCCATTCCAGAATCCAAATTCTTATCTTCATCAGATGAATCAGAATCCCTAGGTCTTTTATTGGGAGTGTAAGAAAAAAGCCAACAGAAGAGACTGACAATCCCTGAGGAGGCTTTAAATCCATAAGAGCTTTAAAAAGACCTTAGATAAAGTCTTGACACACCATGTGGGGTAGTTTACCAACAACTGTGCGCCTACTTTTTGCTTCCTTAAAAATCGGCCCTAACAAACTTATGAGGTTCTGAACTCTGCCTAACCACTACAAGGGGTATTTTTTCCCTTACTAGTATCTGTGGAATCCCCACTCTTAAAAGCTGTGGTTCCCCTTTGTCCACAACAGACATCTGCTCATCCTCGGAGGATATCCTAATGGCATGCCCCATGTCAGCAATCAATGGTGTCATGACACAGAAAAGCAGGCATCAACACTGGCATTCCTTGGACCCTTTATCTAACCTTACAGAGTTCACCTTTCAACAGCTGGATTGCAGAGTTTTCTGGTTGTAACTTCTTTGGCTTCTTTTTTGAAGGCAACTGGATGTCTGGGGCAGGCAGATTCAGAAACCTTTGTTCCTTGAGCAAGTAATTTCAACTGCCCAGTCTCTAAATAAACACAAAAATAAACAATGAAAAAAAATGAAGACTCCCCAATGGGGTATTTATCTGCCTAAGGATTGGATAACCATACAAGACAAATGGCTTTCAAACCGAAAATAAAAACACAGCTTTTGAATGGGTGGCAAAGTTGTTCAGAAGATTTGGTTCTCGCATGTCGCTTGTGTATCTTACACCCTGGACACAGGACATATGTCTGATGTATGACACAGAAGGGGCCAAGGATTTGGTAAACTGGCTGGACATATGGCAATCTTTGGCAGGCTGTCCTTACTGTAAGGAATACTACAACAGTGATTAAGGAAGAACATCAATGTTTAACTTTTTTTTTTTCTTTACAGGTACCTTCAGTTATCAACTCAGAGAAGAAATATCTGCTCTATCAAAAGGTTTCTTAACCCCAGGCACATCCAGCAGCACCTCTCATACATCTCAGTGCCCCAGTAAAGATGGTTCTCCCATGTCTGGTTTGGACATTGGAACAGCTGAAAAGGATGTGGGCTGACCCTTAAGCTCATGGTGGCAGAAAGATCTACACCAGTGAAAACTGAAGAGGTGAGCGAGTTGTCTGAGGAGTGATTGCTGGTCATTGGAGTCACCTACCACTGGCCAAGGTAAAGATTGTACCCACCAAGTCAGCAAGGGCCCTCTGGCAAGTTTGTTTTCTTTCTAGGAACTATGCAACTCAGACCAGCAGGAGAAAGGAAAGTATCCATGCACTGACCAAGAAGGATGCTTCAGATGCAGTCAGGAACTCTGGAGCCAGTTAAGTTGTCAAACAGTCTGCACAAACAGCACACTTTTCCACATAAATACAATGTCTCCAAAGCACTGTAATAAGCAAGCAGCACACCAAGTTCTTATCAGAAACCCTTTTGTAATAAATTGGAAACAAAAGATTTCAGCATTCGGAAAGCAACAAACAGAACCAAGTGTAATAAACGCTGATCCCCTGTGTCTTGACTCGCCAACCACAATGAACGGTCACAACAAAAACGGAAATAGAACCGATGAATAAAATCAAAAATTTATTTTCCAAAGTTTCCAAGTCTTCGGCCATTTTGAGCATCTGTTTTTTGGGCATAGAGGCCCGTCCATGTGGCTCTTGAGTTTGTTTCCTTGCTTTAGAAGGTGCTTTAATCTTTGCCTTTGATGCTGAAGTCATTTTAATGTAAAGATGTTTAGGTCTGAATACACCCTCAGAAGCCGGTATCTGCTCAGCGACTCCGGACCCATCTGAGGGATTAGCGTCTGAGGCTCCAATACCTTGAGTATCCAGCGGCATGGCTGACTCCATGTGGGAGTCGGTAGCGGGCTGCGACTCTAAAGTAGCGGGCATCAGGGGCTGCGAAAGTGCCTCACTGAGAACCGGCAACTGGCTTAGGAAAAGCTTCGTCGTCGGTTTTGGGCCTCTGTTTTTTTTTTCTTTTTCTTTGCGTTTTTTGTAAACTCCAGTAGTCAGATGGCTAGCCGACATTTCAGAATAAACTGGCTTCCAAAAAAGTTTAAAGCAAAATCATACAGACGCTTAATAGTGCGTTGGTTAAATCTAGCACAAAACCGACAACCAGTAACGTTTTGATCACGGCATAGGCAAAGAATACAGTAAGAAAGAAAATCCTTATGAGGTATTTGCTTTCCACAAGAAATACAATTAACTTTTTCTGACATCGGTCTGAAGCAAGAAAAAAAGTTTCCCCAACGGGGTACTTAGCTTTATTGAAGACTTCGGATCTGAAACTCAAACACGAAAATCTCAGGAGTTGATCGACCGGCACTTGCGAACTGCTTCTGCTTCGGGCACAGAGCGGCAAGAAAGACTGAAGAAAATGGTGTTGGCTGCTTCTTTTATACCCCTGACAACCTGACATCAGGGAGGGGGCAACAGTGCCAATGCAGGACCCAAGACTTTGGAATTCAGGCCGGCTGAGGACAACCTGCCAGCAGGATTACCCAAATGTAATGACTGCAACAGTGAAACATGAAGAACATCTCATTTATGACTGGTAGTTATATAGCCACATTCATTACTACAGCTTATAATGTCCAGCATATTTTACATGAAGGAAGTTTTCCCTGCCTATCCAAACCTGAATCAACTGAAGAAAGATTTCAAACTTTTCAAAGCAAAGTAAGATGCATCTGCCACTTTTAAAGAGTCTGAAAAAGTATTGAAGAAAAGAATACGATTCCATGAGGAAAGTTGTGCAACAGAGCCCAGAATGTGTTTTTTTTTTTTTTTTTTTTTTTTTTTTGTTAAAGCTAGGAGAAGTAGAAATTGTTGTAAGATATCTGTGGCTTTGTGGCTTATTTCCATTATCTCCTCAGAAGCCATTAAGCCTTCTTCATGTGTAATCTTACACTGGCTATCCTATGAATGCAAGTGCCATACCCCATCATAGTCCTGAGAAGCTGCTGTGCAGAAGTTGGCAAATGAACAGATTTCCTGAAGCTTCAAGAGTCTATAAACAGCTTTTTATGACAGCCATCTCCTCTATCTTTGAAAAGATGAACAAAGCTGCTGAACTTGTCTCAAACTATGGATAGATAAACCTGCTAGCCATTAAATTAAAAGTCCAAACAAGGTGAGGTACTCTTCAAAACAGGACAAAGATGCAGAACCCCTTTAAGGAACTTTGGTGCAGGGTCTCAATCTTAACCTCCAGAAGGCCAGGATGAGCAGAAATAGCTGAAACATGCACTCTGACCATGGGAAAACAAAGGCATGCTAGAAGCACCTGCATACTTGACTAAACTGGATTGCATAGGACACTTCATAGATTCTTAAGTGTTTCATTCACTTCTTAAACCCTGCCCAGAAGGTATGGTGGGATTAAGAGATGTTAACCAAGAGTTGCACACCCTGAGGTGCAGCTAGCTGCCACCCGTAACAGGTAGAAGAGACTTCCCAGGCTTGTACAGGAAGGCTTTTTCCTACTGCCAAGGAACTGAGAACCTGAATACTCATCCATCTTAGCCATAAACTAAAGACAAGGACAATTCCTAGCCTTTCTTCTCTGAATTTTGTGACTATACAAAAAATAGACAAAACAATGAGAAGGTATGCAGAAAACTCCATTGCTAGGGGATGGACACTGTGTCCACCACTAAATCCCTCCATGCCCTGTTGTCCCAGGGTACCACATTCTTTGTGGTGGCAAAATGTCAGTCTTTGGGGTGCCTCACTGCTGGAAGATTCTGACCAAAAATGACCCCCAAATCCTTAGCTCCAAGAAAGAATCTGAGAAGGCAATCAAAAATATACCAGAATGATCACATCTCCAAGAAGGTGAACAGATGAGAAAGAAACATCCGTATCTATTATCAACTATCACATCTGAACTGCCTCTTTGCAAAGGGGGTGTGAATGCATGTCCCCTTATTTAGGTAGCAACACAAGATGGGCTGAATGATAAAGTTAGGACAATAAAAGCCGAATCTGGGCAGACACCTAGAATCAACTTCTTCTCCAGAGCCTTAATGATAAAGACAGCTACCCCTAGCACCAACTGCAATATGAAAAGCCCCTGCTTGAAGGTGTATCATTTTGTTTCAAAATCCTAAAATGTTGGTTTTGCTCATTGTACTTGCATACTGACAGCAGTGGTGAGCTGGTTAAAGCCTCTAACCACTGTGTCATACAAATGAATCACCAGTGCAAAGTACAAAAAATGATGTGCCAAAAAGTGTTCCTTCATGACCAGCAAAACCATCCAAACACCCTGCAAAGGCATAATCTCCTGGGAATCACCAACTGAAATGATGTACCAGGCGTGCTTGTTGAAGCTGCTGTTGAAAAGGCCAAACAAACTACTTAATTTTTTCAAGATGTGGAATTTATTTTGAACATTCAAACTGCATAGGCAATACCACAGAAATGCATACTCACAGTTCACAGTGAGCACATACTCTTTGCTGCAGAGAAAGATGCTGCTGAAAAACTGTCAAAGCAATTGCAAAGCTGATATTGCAGAAAAATCTCCTACAAATTGGATGTTGCTTGCAAAATCCCCAAACAAAGGAAGTAACTGCAGACAAACTATACTGTTCAAAATGGAAAAAAAACATACATTGATATTTTGCACAATCATGCCATTTTTTATGCATCTTTAGACTCTAGACTGGGCTCTCCTTAATAAAGCAGTCTGACAGCTGCCTTTTTTAAGTTAATATCACATTATACTATGAATTCTCAGACTTTAATGAACTTTTATTTCATTTATTTCCAGGCAAAACCTGGACCATTAACTGACTCAGCCAGTACAGAACCATACTTCTCAACCTCTTAGCGCAAGAAATCTGGACAAAGACTAAAATAATTTGGGGACAAAGGTATAAAAAAAATTTGGACAAATTTTAAATATTGCTCTTACTAACTTAGAAAGTTGCTTGAACACAATTACTGTTAGCTTGCACTCTGTGAAGGGTATGAAGTCTGAAACTCAAATGTATATCATTATTTAATGACTTCAGTCCTTAGTGATTTGCCAGAAAACAAATTTTATAAGGAACAGACCAAAAAAAAAAAAAAAAAAATAGGAGACAAAAATCTGGACATTTGAGAGGTATCTATATAATTCTTAATGACACTTGTACTGTGAGCACCACTAGTTGCTGTGAATGTTCCTGGGTCATAGCTCAAAAGGGTTGAAAAAATAGTTCACATAGTTAACAAATACAAAGCAAAGCAAAGTTACCTGTATTACCTGAAGGGTGTTATGCCTCGAGTCACCAGTTGCTAAGTTCAGAACAAAGCAATAAGGCTAGCTGACAAGGCAAGTTCTCCTGGGAAGTTGCTACATATCACTTGCCCATTTTTATCACAGCAAAAGGGTGAGAATTTTCTTTTTTCCCTCTCATCAGAGCAATTAATTATCTTCCTTGAGTGCTACCATCAGGCAGACTTCCAAACATCACAGAAGACAACTGGTTTTACAGATTCATCCATCCCAGGAATTGAAATTTTAGATACTTTTGCAGAAAGGATTTCTTGAAAAATCTCTACAGTGAACTGTTTTATGCTGCTGCAGAACAGGGATAATCTAACGATGCTTCTGGTCTACTCTGCCTGGCAAATTAGAACATTTGTCCTATTTTTGACCCAAGTTCACGTCCACTGGTATGGTGGGGAGTAGAAGGGGGAAGAGTTCCATTGTACTGCCACGACGACTCCTTGACAGACTTTCATTTTTATGCAACTCTCCAGGTGTACCAACACCATTTTATCACTAGTAGCCAAATAGAATCCCATATTAACAAAAGTGCTCTTTGAGGCCAACCTAAAGAGCACCTTCCTTCAGGTTGGGAAGAATTGAATTGTCAAAGCTTTACGAGTCACCCTATACATGTGGCAAGCGCCACTATTGTTCCCCTAGTCAGTACAGCACAGCAGGGTTAATGTGCGAGATTTTCCCTCCTGACTTAATGATGTTTCTCATTATTTACATCACCAATTTGTGAAAAAACTATGCAAGCATAATTCTGCAATCCACACATTTATGCATAACAAAGACTAAACTACTTACAATCTGTTTTTCATTCTGGTTCCCACTGCTATATGTTGTGGCAAGTGTAGAAGAACAGCCCTCACTGTACCAGGGCACATTCCCATACTGTGTTGTGCTACTGATGGACAGTGTGTAGATACTATTGGTGTAGCCATCACAGTTGCAGTTGTCATGCTCTCTGCCGCCATTCCCAGATGCCCAAACAAAGATGGATCCCAAGCCTTTACGACCCTGCAGAACAATAAACAGTGACAGCAGATACATAAATTTCTAACCAGGTTGTTTGGAACGTTGCAGTACATCAGCAACAGAAAATAAATCAGAAACTTCCTTTTCAGCATAATCTTGTATACCTTGCAAATAAAAATTACATATTTAAATTACTTTTTTAAAACTTACATTATACAAAACCAAACATGGTGAGAACATGAAGCAGACAAATTTTCTACCAGTCTGCACCAGCATATACTTTTTATATGGTCTAATGCATCTTGGCAAAGATTCTAACCACTTCAGTGCTCTTCTCTTATATGTCAATCAGTGTAAGTGAAACATTTACACAAGAACATGCATAACAACAGACCTTAACTGGCTAAATGCAATACTCAGAGTTGAGTGAAGTCACTTTTGATGTCAAAAACACACCCAGGAAATTTGTATCAACTGGGACTTGGGATATGTTCTGACATCTTTAAACCCTCACTGTAGGGCTCTAACATGGTACCCTGTAAATGAAACCAGAAAGTCACTGCTGCCAAGAGTCCCAAAGTCCAAAAACATAATGCTGCTGTTGCTTTAGTACAAGAGAACAAAGCTGGAACACTGTAGTGAAAAGCGAATACCCTTCCCTTGGAATACTAGTCAGAGTCCAGGATGGCACAAGAAGAAAACTAGTGCTTGTGACAGGTTTGTATGGGACACTGTAGCAATCAGAAATTATCAACAGGAATTGGAAAAAAAGGGCAATACAGGGGAGTAAATGGGCTGGGATATGCCATCCCTGGAGGAGTAATTATCACAGGTCTTCCTGCAGAAGCTCCAAAGATCCAACTGGGGTTAAGGCCAAAACTGCACACTTTTTGCTTGAGGGCAGGACTCTGGGGCATGAGCCCAAAGAAGGGCTGCTTCTTACCCTAGTCAAGCTTGGCAGTTCTGCAGACATCTGCACTGGACTGTTTGCAGTGCACCTGGCAGTAATGAGGGGAATGGAGTTAAGAATATACAGAATCACCTAACCTTAATCTTCTGGCTCGGCTGTCCAACATAAGCTTTTTTTTTTGGGTACTGACCTTTACTTGCTCGTTCTGCTTCTTTCACTCATGCTGTTTCCTTCACGTCTCCTAACGGACCTCTGTACTATTTTTCTGCTATATTTACGTGTGATTCACATTTTTCACAATTGCAGCAGATGTTTCTCAGTTCATGCTCCTGTTCTGCAGAATTCTATCCTAAACAGTGTTAGGTCTCTACCTTCTCTTCAAAATTTCAGTCTGCACAAAAACATTTTTGAGTGATGAGGACAAATGTGTTTTAAAGAGATGTCAACATTTGTGGACTGCAGCCTTACTTGCCAGATGCTTATGTAGCAGCATGTAGTGGTGAGCCACTAATGTATGTTTTAATTTACAACATAAAACGTATGTTACTGTTCATAGTATATCTGCCATAGGTATTTGCTTGTGTGTTTACACTAACTTTGCTGTTATGATGCTTTCAGCTTTACTGTGAATACAGTTTTGTTGTACTTCAGTTTTGGCTTATTAGAATAGCACTTTTTTTCTGAGTTAAGCAGCCTATTGGTCCGGCTCTCCAAAACAGTCCCAGGTTCTCATGTGGCCCCTTAGGAAAATTAATTGGCCACTCCTGAATAACAGGAACAGAAGCAGTTAACAGTATCTTCCTTGAATCAGCAACTCTCTTGTGGGAAAGCCTAGCTGCCACTCATCTAAGTAGAACACTTTGCATCATGAGGCAGCCAAAGTCTTTGTAAACTCCCACAAGGGTTCAGCAAATGTTCAGCATTGCTTCTACACCATCTATGATCTTACACAGACAGATAAAGCATCTCAAAGAAAACCTGTGAAGGAGCAGATAGAAGGTAGTGGTCAAATTTAAATAGTCAGGTAATTCTGACAGTAATGAAGGAGAGCCTGTCCACAAAATAAATATGTCATCCACAAATATTTTATAATAGCTAATATGACATAACTGTTTCTCAGTGAGCCAGTACCATATTCGCATAACTATTAGCACATGTCGCGCTCATAAGCTATACCCGGTTTCTGAAGACAGTAGTTATTATTAAAGATAAATACATTATTGTCCAATATTAGCTCTTGAAGCTAACATATAAGGTTGATCACCACACAACTTCGTGAACATTCAAAGAGAGTTTGGAGAAATTGATTAGAATCCCTTAGAACTGACATTGCCTTGTCAATTACTGGTTTCAACAGCTTTTCCACATAAACAGAAAGCGGCTCACTGAGCCAGCCATGGCCTGACACTACGGGTCGCATATGATGTGCAGGGATCCTTATGTATTTTGGGAAGTCCATGCAAGAGTGGAACTAACGGATATTCTACAATCAGATAACTGTATAAATTCAAAGGATATATGTACACTCAAACAACCATAAATGGTTGAATGAACCTGTTTTATCATCTTTTCTATAAGATATTTATGAATATGAGTATAGGCAGAAGTGTCTGACACCATATCATTAATACTGTTACAACAAAAACTTCCGTCCATTACCACTACAACCCCTCCTTTATCCGCAGGATGGATACAGATATTTGCATTGTCTTGCAGCTCTATGATAGCTGCAAACTCATCAATGGTAAGATTAAAAAACGTTTTACCAGCACCTGGTTTATCCATCAATGCTATCATGTCTGACTCAAAAGTTTTTGATAAAAGCTTCCATTAACGGATGGAGGGAGGGAACAAAGGTACTTGGTTTCTTAAAACTACATGATTTAAAATCATCTGGGAACAGAGATTTGAACATTACATTCCTACTAAAGGTCTAAAATCCCATCACAAACATCAGTTTTCTAGCTGGAATGAACAACAGTCCCTTCTCTAGCAAAGAAACCTGTACACTAGTTAAAATTACTGAAGACCTTTGGTTGGGTCCCAAATCTGCATGATTGGGTCAGTTCTGTGGATGGTTTTCATCTTTCTTCCCCAACTCTGTTAATGTCACACCCTGGGTGGATCTCTGTTCTTGATGGGTAGAGGTAGACTCAGAAATAACAAACTGGTAGAGGTGGATGTCAGAGGAAAGTACAGTTTTGTACCTACCATAAATGTAGATGTTCGAGGATCCACATTGCTGCAGTCCTAACTATTGGGTAGTCCGCTGTCCCAGTCGGCCCGAATACCAAAGTATATGGCTGACGTCGGTCAAGGCGCATTAGACTGACGTCAGTACGTCAGGGTACTAATGCGCATGACCGACGCCATATCCTCAGTCTTTTCTTGCCCCAGATGTCAGAAGACCCTAAAAAGACAAGGCCAAAACCAAAAACTCCAAACATTCCTGCACCAAAAATATGTACAATATATACAAAATTACCAGAGTATAACCTCACCTACACAACCCCCCTAAACACAGAGGGGACGGAGGGAGGGTAAATTGGACTGCAGCAATGTGGATCCTCGAACATCTACATTTATGGTAGGTACAAAACTGTACTATGTTCTTCATTCCACATTGCTGCAGTCCTAACTATTGGGTAGAATCCCAAAGCAGAGGTAAGGGAGGCTGGCAAATCATAAGGAAGCAGGAGCAGACAACATGCCTTGCAAAATAGCTGTGGCAAAACCAGCCCTAGATTTAGAGTAGAGAGGAAGGTGATAATGCCTAGAGAAAGTATGCACTGAACTCCAAGTAGCTGCCTCCAAAATATCCTTAGTTGCCACCCCCCTTAGAAATGCTGTTGAAGTGGCAGTAGCCCTAGTGGAATGAGGCCTAATCCCAGCTGGAATCTCCTTGCCATGATGGGAATAACAAAATGCAATGCAAAACCCAATCCACTTAGAAATAGTTTGTTTTGACACAGGCTTGCCCTGAGAACTCAAAGCAAAAGAAACAAACAACTGCTGAGACTGCCTAAAATCCTTAGTCCTGCTTAAATAATAACGCAATTGCCTGTGTACATCTAAAGTGTGCAAAATCTTTTCCCCTTTATTTTGGGGATCTGCATAAAAAGTAGGCAAATGAATAGTTTGGTTTAAAGCCACACTAGAAACCACCTTAGGCATAAAGGAAGGATTAGTACGTAATGATACCCTATCCTTATGAAAAATCAAAAAAGGCTCTACCGCCATAAGGGCCTGCAATTCAGAAACCCTTCTTGCAGAAGTAATGGCCAACAAAAAAGCAGTCTTCCATGACAAGTATTTCAATTCAGCAGTAGCATGAGGCTCAAAAGGTTGTAGAGTAAGTTTCTCCAACACAAAATTGAGATCCCAAGCAGGAGTAGGAGCTCTTGGGGTCTTATATTCTTTGCCCCTCTAAGAAATTGCTTGAAAAAAGGATGCGAAAACAATGGTGGGTCACAATCATAGTGAGCTGAAATTGCTGCAGCATGAATCTTGATGGAAGAGAAAGACAAACCTTTGTCCAATAACTCAGTAAGATATTGAAGAGCCACACTCAAATTAGGCTCAGAAATCTCCAAATTGTTTGCTGCACTCCAAAATAAAAATCTCTTCCATTTTTCTGCGTACGCTTTCCTTGTACTAGGTCTTCTGGCTTCCATAATCACATTTAAAACTTGTTGAGGAAGTTGAGACCTGCTGTGTTTCAAAACAGAATATGCCAGGCTGTTAGATGAAGAGAGTGAAGCTTGACATTGAGCAGGTGACCGTCCCTCTGAGACAACAGGTGTGGAATCAAAGGTAAAGGCCATGGAGGCTTCCTTACCAGACTCCTCAGTAATGGGTACCAGTGTTGCCGAGGCCAATCTGGAGCTATTAAAATCATCCTTGGCTTGTCTTGTCTGACCTTTAGGAGCACCTTTGGGAGAAGAGGCAGAGGTGGAAAGGCATACACATGAAGATTTTTCCAACTGAAAGAAAGAGCATCCACTTTCCAAGCTGTGTGATGAAACCTCTTTGTGCAAAACTTTGGCAGCTGGTGGTTTAGTGGAGAAGCGAACAGATCTATGTCTGGAGTTCCCCATGACACTGTCAATTTTCAAATACATGAAGATCCAGTTTCCACTCGTGGGGATGCATGATTTTTCTGCTTCACACATCTGCTAAGGAGTTCTGTGCATCCGGCAGAAACCTTGCCTGAAGAGTTAGTTGCAAGCTGAGCGCAGTCTCCCATAAAATCATTGCTTGCCTGCACAACGGGTAAGAATGTGTTCCCCCTTGTTTGTTGATGTACCACATGACAGTTGTGTTGTCTGTTAGAATCAACACCTGCCCTGGAAGAAGTAATTCCTTGAAAGCCATTAATGCAAACTGGACTGCTAACATCTCTTTCATGTTGATATGTAGATGCTGTAGTCTGGCAGGCCACTTGTCTTGTATCCACTTTCCATTTAGATGAGCTCCCCAAGCAATGTCTGAGGCATCTGTCGTTAGAATCTGACTCGCCTCTGGCCGGGTCACAGAGAGTACCTTGTTTAGGTGACATTCCTGAGCCCACCACAAAAATTCCTTTTGAATGCAAGGTATTATATTTGAATGACAGTGTCCAGATCCTGGCAGTGCTGTGTCCATACATTTTTGAGATACCATTGCAGCTTCCTCATATGCAGCTTGGCATTGGGAAGCACCAGAATACAAGATGCCATGAACCCTAAGGCTTGAAGGACTGTCCTTGCAGTCAGCCCGGACTGAAGAGATAGTTGATGGAAGAAACTGGAAAGATTCTTTTGTTTGTCCGGGGTTAAAAAGGCCATCTGGGCTGCTGTATTCAGTCTCACACCCAGAAAGCACATGTCTTGAGAGGGTACTAGACTGGACTTTATTTCGTTCACAGAATACCCTAGGCATCTTAGCACTGCTATCACAAATTCCAAATGCTGTAAAGGTCTTCCTTTTCTTGAGCCAGAATCAGGCAGTCGTCCAAGTAAGGATAGATTTGAATTCCTTTTAGCCTGAAGTAAGCTATCACTGGAGCCAGAACCTTTGTGAATACTCTGGGCAGTAGATAAGCCAAAGGGCAACGCAGAGAACTGATAATGAGAATTTCCAGCTCGAAAACGCAGATACTTCCTGCAACTTAGTCTGATAGGCACATGAAGGTAAGCTTCCTTGAGATCTAAAGTTACCATCCAGTGATCTTTGCCCAGCAGAGGTAAAAGCTGTTGTAACGTCAACATTTTGAACTTGGGAATGTCCAAATAAGTGTTGAGGATAGATAAATCCAAAATTGGTCTCCACGTGTTCCCCTTCTTTGGTACTAGGAACAGGCGAGAATAAAATCCTAGGCCCCTTTCTGGCACAGGAACTGGCTGAATGGCCCCTATTTGGAGCAACAGAGAAATTTGCTTGTGAGCCTCTTTTCTTTGTAGAGGAGGAATGTCTGACATGCCTTTGAAAGGAGGCAAGGTATGGAAGTAAAACCTGTAACCGTGGTGAATGATATCCAAAACCCATCTGTCTTGGGTAATTAAATCCCAATTTTCTTTGAAAAGAGCCAGCCTTCCTCCCAAAGGTGCTGCCAGGCGAGAATGTACTGGCAGCTGAAAAGGTAGGTCATTGGGTCTGTTTACGAAAGGACTGACCCCTGCCCTCACCAGAAGACTGAGCAGGTGAACTCCCTGTTCTAGGCCTAAAAGAACCTTGAGCCCTGCCCCTACCATGTCTAGACCTACCCCTAGACTGGGAATCATAAGCAGGATATGTCCAGCCCTTAGTAGGCCAATTTCTACTAAACTTCGGAGGCTGAACCTGCAAAAAATCCTTAACAGTTTGCATAGACTTAGCCTTGTCCTCCATTTTCTTTAAAACTGCTTCCACAGGCGAACCAAACAACACATCAGACTGTAAAGGAGCATCCAAAATCCTTGTTTTAACATGCTCAGCTAAATTCTGATCCCTCAACCAGGCGTGCCTACGAAGAACAGAACCAGTGGCAGCCACCCTCGAGGAGGCCTGCACAGCATCAAAACCACACTGCAAGGAATGCTTACCCACCTGTTCAGACACATGAACTAAATCCTGCAACTCTTTACACTCAATACCTTCTGCCAGAGCATCCACCTTAGACTTCAATTGTGAAAGGAGATAATTCTGATATTTTAACATGTGAAACTGACAATTCAACGCCCTCATGGCTAAAGTGGAAGAAGTATACACTTTCTTTCCCCATCTATCCAAAGCCCTTGCCTCTTTATCAGGAAGAACAGGATTTTTAACAACAGAAGCCTTCACACCTTTAGGCACTTGAGAGACAGTTTCCGGGTCTGCCCTAGGACTCTTAAAAAGATACTTATGAGCTTCAGGCACCCTATAGTACCTATCCGGTTTAACTGGGGCAGGAGGCAAAGAATCAGGATTCAGGGAAGCCTCTGCAAAAACATCTTCCACCACATTCAGAACAAGAGGTATAGCTAAAGGCCTATGCTGGGGTAAAAACAAGAATTCCCTAAGCCTCTTCCTGGAATCAGAGAAATCTTGACCTTCCCATTTAAAATGCTCCCTCATGGAATGCAGAGTCTCTGAAAATGAAAAATCCTCAGGAGGAGAAGCTGAAGGAGTAGAATCATCCACATCAGAATCAGAATAAGGAGGATACTCCTGCAAGTCTTCAGCCGAAGACTCAGAAGCCTCGAACATTGCTCAAAACTCTCAAACTCAGGTTCCACCCTAGGCCTCTTATCAGGAGGGGCATAGAACCTCTAATCATAGTAATCAAATCCTCTGCCATTTTAAGCATATGTTTCTTAGGCAAAGACCCTGAAGCACTAGGAGAAACCCCCACTGAAGCTAAACTAGGCCTGCCTCTCAAAGAAGCCTTGGAAACAGAAGGGAGGCTCTAACCACCTTAGGAAGAGAGGGAAGAACAGCCACCTGAGAAGCCCCTTCAGCCTGGCCTACTTCCTGAGAGGACACATCCTGTAACAGTAAAGTCTCTCCCTGAGACTCCAAAGAAACTCCTGGCAGAACCTCCGGCTCCACTGAGCCTTCTAAAGAACCGACGTCCGGGACTGTCGGTTCTTCCACTCTAGGCTTTGCTACTTTGTCCTTGCGCTTTTTGGCCGAAGCTGGCGTCGGAGCATCCGACGGCATTTTATAATTACAACGCTTCCCAAAAACTAACCTGGCACAGTCTAACCTTCTCTTAATAGTGCGTTTGTTAAATCTAGCACAAGAGCGGCATCCAACAACGTCGTGCTCAGGCCCTAAACAAGGTATACACAAAGTATGGTAATCCCTATGAGGTATCTGTTTCCCACAAGAAATACAGTTATTCACTTTTTCTGACATCCGGTTAAATACTGAGGCAAGAAAAAACCAAAATATTCCCCAACGGGGTACTTAGCCAACTTTGATTCGGTCTGAAACTCTGACTTCAGAAACTTTCAGAACGCCAACCTGCGCTCGCAAAACTGCTTCTGCATCGGACCATGCGGCAAAAAAGACTGAGGATATGGCGTCGGTCATGCGCATTAGTACCCTGACGTACTGACGTCAGTCTAATGCGCCTTGACCGACGTCAGCCATATACTTTGGTATTCGGGCCGACTGGGACAGCGGACTACCCAATAGTTAGGACTGCAGCAATGTGGAATGAAGAACATCCTTTCATTGTACATCCATTCAGGTATGCTGTTGATTTGTGTTCAAAGCAGTAGTCAGTTGAACAGGGGGATTCACATTCAGATTATAGGCCTCTTCCCACAGATGCACTGTCAAGTTCAGAAATTACAGAGTCAGCTGGACTGAAAGAATGTTCAGCTGAAATGTGGTTCTTAGGCAAAGAAAAAACATTGCAAGATCTGAAGTCCAGCAAGTCCCAATCTAACTTCTTCCGACTCTGCAATTTTAGTCTCATACATTTAGGTAGTATTGGCAATCTCATCAACAGCTGAGGAACAAATGTCTGATGGAAGCTTACTAATTAGCTGCTGCTGCTAAATTGTAATCTCTTCTAATAATGAATTTTCCACAGGCTTAAAAAACTCTACAAAAAGTCTAACGTATCCAAAGCTGAGAACTAAAATGAGCTTCTGCCATTTTGTTTAGCAGTTCTGGATAAGAGTCACCGTAGGTGGGCATCTTGATAACTCTTAGACCACGCAGAACCACATTAAAATGGATGCAGGCTTCCAAATGTAGATGCTGCCACTGTAACCATTTCAGTTTAAACTATTTTCAAGGTATTTTAGCAGAGAATGAAAAGCATCAAAGTCCAAACCTGCAATTTCAGTTTGCTTGTCCATTTCTGAGGCACTCCACAGCAAATGAGGATTGCCATCCACACGCATGATTCTTCCAAATCAATCAAGATACCTTCCAAGACTGAAATTTCTAGGATTAAAATCAAGTTCTATATCAAAGCCTTCTGCCACGCTCTACGTAGGTGCCAAAACCAAAGACAAAGTTAGAAACACATGCAATATGTGAATAAAGTGTTCCTAGGTTAAAAAAAAAAAAAAAAAAAAAACAGCAAAAATCCCAAAAACAAAGGACTCACACAAACAGTTAAAAATACACATCTTAAATGAGTAGATAAGCGCTTTCACCCCTTACAGGGACTTCTTCACACCATAAATACAAAATACACAAAAACTAACATTTTACAGTAAACAAAGTATCAAACTCATTTAAACAAGTCACGTGACTTATGAATGGGCTTTAAAGGTACAGTACCATTTAAGCTAAATCCCTTGTCTGCGTGTAGAATGATCTAAATTCACTCTTTTCTGTTTCATTTTTAAAATCCCCTAACTGTAAACCATAAATCATTATACAGCAACTGTAAAACCATTAAATAGAAAGAATGTGAAGCGCCATATTCCTTAACAAGTTTAGCTAATGCATTGCTAGTGTCGGCCTTTCTTATCTCATAAGTGCTCACGAATCCATTCCCTCAACGAGCGATTTTTCTTGCCTATGTGGAAGAATCATACTACACAGGAGCAGCATGCATCCAGGCTACATACATTAAAAAAAAAAAAAAATTGAAAGGCCAGAGTATGAAAGGTAAAAGTCAAGACTGAATAACAGAGACAGTAATTTTCAGGAAGCATTAATAGATCTACATGCAGAGTTGCTAATAGAGGCAATTCTTATACGAAGGTTGACAGCTCATTAAATGTCAATCCTAGCTAAATTACTCTCAGAGCCCAATCTTATTTTTCTGCCTCGCATCAGGAAAGAAAATTTATTAATACAGTTCAGAATTCTGGATCAGAAAGAGTTGGCTTATCTTCATTTTATCCAAGTAACGTCAATGATGTGTGTGATATAGTGAGAAAAAAATGGCCGAATCTCATGGCAGATGAAAGTTTAAAACAGATTGTAGGACAGATGAAAAGTTATGTACTCACCATAACTAATATGTATTCATTCTTCCTCACTAATGATTTTGCATGCAGCAGAAGGTAATTCACAAGCAGCCGGTAACAGGCACAGCCATCAGGAGAAGATCCACAGAGCACATCCAATCATCCTTGTGTAGCAGTGGCAAGATGGACTGAACTGTAACCTTTTGGAACTTTGACCTCTTGACAAAATGATTCAAAATTGCTGAGATCCAGAACTGGTCTCAGGTCCCCTGACTTTTTCTGGCACTAAAAAGAAGCGAGAATTAATTCCGAATCCTCTTTGTTCAGTTGGGACTTCTTGGATGACTTCTACAGAAATTTTTGAACTTCTTGTAGTGTGTACTCCCCCTCTGACTGGGTGGAACATTGAGGAGTTTCCTCCTTGGACCTGGAAGAGTTAGGGAAAATGGAATATAACACCCTGGAACTGTTTGTTATACTTGTCCAGGCATCCAGGTGCAGGAAGAGACGACCCCTGACTGCTTCCAGAGGTGGACAGTCGGGAAACATTTCAGGAATGCTGGAAGGGCCTATCAGGGAAGGGTTCCCTGGAGCCCTGATTCTGCAGAGCCCCTCTGCCTCTGGGATGGCATCCGCCTTTGGCACCCCCCACCTCTGGAGGAGGTATCTCCTTGCAGGCCCAGAAAAGAGCCTGGAGACTTCCTGAACCAAGTCTTCTTACCTCCTTGTTGATTCCTGAAGAACATCTTCTGAAGACTAGAAAACTTGATTCCTCACTGCAGACAAGGTCTTTCTCTCTTGCTCGCTACAGGTCAGAGTATCTTTCACAGAAGGTCCAAACAGGAGGACCCATCGAAGGGAGCATTAATGAAGGATGCCTTGAAGGGTTCCACAAAGTCACAAAGCCATATCCAGGCATGTCTCCTGATGGCTATGCCTGTACTGGCTGCTCATGAGGTGCCTTCTGCCACATGCATGCAAAATCATTCATAAGGAGGAATGAAAAGGGCATCAGATTCTAGGTTTCATTTCAAAAATAAGACATCTTTGAAATGACTGCTGTCCTACAAGAATCAGCAATGTTCCAGTATTCACTCTCAAAGTAATGGTACTTTTCCCTGTAGATCATGCAATTTTTGCAGCTTTATCAATACCAGTGAATGCTTTATTCACCTGAGCTCTGGCAAGAGATTTATGCTCACTACACCACTAGAAATGTAGTTTATTTAGCTATGGGCAGAATCTGTCCTTGCTTCTATGTAGGCAAGACAAATCGCGGCTCATTGAGGGAACAAATTTGTGAGCACTTACATGAGATAAGAAAGGCTGACACTAGAAATGCATTAGCTAAACATGTTAATGAACATGGCACTTCACACTCTTATGGTTTTGCACTTTATGTATAACTATTTACAATTAGGTGATTTTAAAGATGAAACTTAAAAGAGTGACTTAGATGGATGATCATTCTACAAGCAGAAAAGGGTATGGCTTATATGGTACTATACCTTTAAAGCCCATTCTTAAGTCATGTGACCTGTTTAAATGAATTCAATCGATAATTTGTTACAATAAAATGTTTGTTTTTTGTATTTTTGCATTTATTGTTTGAAGCAGCACCTGTAAGGTGTGAAAGTGCTTACCTACTCAAGGTTTTGGAGCTTTTAGCCATGTGAATCCTTTGTTTTAGGGATGTTTGTGTACAATCTTAACATAACAATAGATATCCTTATCTTCAATGTTGCAGTATTCATAACCTTAGAATAAGAACAACTCCAGGAGAAAGGCAAACATGTACATCCAGGAAAAAGGAGATGGCCAACGAGAAGGGTAAAAAGCCCTTGGCTAAGCAGATGTTCCCAACTGAAAAAAAGGAAGAAAAGGGAGCAGAAGGGAGGGACTGAATAGTGCAACAGTGAAGAGGGCATTTACTGTTATGGCAAGATTTTATACAACTGTACTATGTCCTTGCATATCACTGTTGCAGTATTCATAACCTATGGGAGAGTACAAAAGCTACTGTAAGGAATGGGAAGAGGAAGGCAAGGAAAAACTCTCCACAAACCCATAAAGGACAGTCTTGGCAAATCCCGCCCTGTCTCTGGAAAGGACATCTAACTTGTAATGTAGTGAAGGGAAGAACCTTCCACAAACCCATGAAGGATAGCCTTGTAAAACCTGGACTGGCTCTGGAAAGGACATCCAACTTGTAATGTTTACTGAAGGTGTGCACAGAAGACCAAGTAGCAGCTTCAAGGATGGAACTGGTGTCCAAACTCTAAGAAAGCCCCAGAGCAGACCACTGCCCTGGCAAAATGGGATCAAACTGAGGCAGAAAGCTACTTGCCATGAAATAAAAAAATGGCTTTCAAAATCCAGCAGGAGATGGTTTGCTTATAACCTCCCAATCCCAATGTACTGGTTGGAAAAGAAACAATTGCTCAGATTTATGTATAGTCTTTGTCTTATCTAGACAATACCCGAGCTGTATATGAAGACCCAATGTGTGTAGAACCTTCTCACTAGCAAATTATGGGGAAGGAAAAAAGGAAGAGAGCTAGATAGACTGATCAAAGGACAACTCACTGACCACCTTATGCATAAAAAGAATTAGAACACAGAGACACCCTGTTCCGATGAAAAATCAAAAAAGAAGAAACTGTCATCAATGCCTAGAGTTCAGAACTCTCTTGGTGGAGGCGAGTGCAACCAATAAACAGTATTCCTGGTGTAATGTTGTAGAGAGGTAGTAGGAGCAAGTTTAAAGGGAGCCTGGTCAATTTCTCAAGAAAAACATTAAGGTCCCAAAGAACGGAGGATGGGCTTTTGTGGTGGCCTGATGTGAAGGATACCTTTCAGGAATTATTTAACCTCAAAACGAGAGGCCAACAGTGGATTCAAAGGCAAAAAGGCAGAGATTGCTGACAAGTGAGCTTTGACAGAAGAATATACCAAGCCAGCATGGAGAAGTTCACACAAGTGAAAAACAAAGACACCTCAATGAGGAAGGAGCCTGGTGACGTTTAAGACAGCAAAGACAAAATCTTCTCCATTTGGACATGTACGATTTTTCCAGTACTGGGTTTCCTGGCCTCTTGCAGAACCTTAAACATATCTTAAAAGAAATAGTGTTGAAAGGGAATTAAAACCATATCACCTAAAGTGTCAGTTGAAGAATCGGCAGATGAGGGTGAAGGAGAAACCCACTTGACTAGTGTGAGAAGATCCAGTAACTTGTTATGTTTGCTCCTGGCCAAATGTTAAAAGGCTGGAGGAACCAGTGCTCTCTGGGTCAAAAGGGAGTCAGCAAGATTTTTGGAGTCCTGTTTGACCTTGTGCAGGACCCTGGGAAGAAGAGGAAAAGCATAAACAAACATCCTCTTCCATGAAAATAGACACTGCCATCCACCCTCTAAGCTAGAGGGCTTGGGCTTCTGCAACAGAAGAGGAGGCTATCTACACAGAAGGGAGGCAAAGAGATCCATTTGAGAGATACCCCACCAATGAACTATGTCCAGAAACACCTCTCTGTGAAGCATTAAATCGTGAGGGTGTGCCCTGGATCTGCTCAGACAGTCTGCCACCCGGTTTTGTCCAGAAGGAATATAAACTGCCTGCAGAGAAACCGGCATTTGAATAGCTAGATCACAGGCCTGAAGGGCTAGTCTGCAAAGATGGGACCTCGTGCCCCACTGCTTGTTGATGTACCACATGACTGTGATGTTTTCCATATAGACCGTTAAAGGGCCTGGGTACCAATGGGACTGGAAAGCCTGGAGAGCAAGAATAAGGGCGCACATTTCGTTGATGTTGATGTAATCCATTTGTTGATGAGGAGTACAGAGACTCTGAAAACTCATACTGCCTGAAGCAGCTCCCTCCCCCACCCCTGATCTGAGGTGTCTGTAAAGAGCTCCTGAGACAAAGTAGGAGGCTGGAAAGGGGAGCCTGGATTGAACCCACCATTGACGCTCGAGTTTTAGACAAAAAAGTAAGGGAATTGGAAAAGTACAGTTTTGTACCTACCATAAATGTAGATGTTCGAAGATCCACATTGCTGCAGTCCTAACACTTGGGTAGTCCGCTGTCCCTCGGTCGGCCCAAATATCAGAGTATAAGGCTGACGTCGGTCAGGGCGCATTTGACTGACATCAGAACGTCAGGGTACAAATGCGCATGACCGACGTCATATCCTCAGTCTTTTCTTGCCCCAGATGTCAGAAGACCCTAAAGAAAAAGGTCAAAACCCCTAGGCAACAGCTAAACAACCAACCAGCCTAACACCAAGAATATGTACAATATATACGATATATACAATAAACACCATATACCTCCGATGGATAACCCAACCCACACAACCACCTCAAACTACAGAGGGGAAGGAGGGAGGGTAAATTGGACTGCAGCAATGTGGATCTTCGAACATCTACATTTATGGTAGGTACAAAACTGTACTATGTTCTTCATCTCACATTGCTGCAGTCCTAACACTTGGGTAGAATCCCAAAGCAGAGGTAAGGGAGGATGGCTAAACTATAATGAAGCAGGAGCTGCCAGAATGCCCTGCAACACAGCAGTGGCAAACCCAGCCCTGGATTTAGAGTACAATGGAAGGTGGTAATGCCTAGAGAAGGTATGCACTGAACTCCAAGTGGCTGCCTCCAAAATATCCTTAGTTGCCACCCCCCGCAAAAAAGCTGTTGGTGGCAGTAGCCCTAGTGGAATGAGGCCTAATCCCAGCTGGAATCTCTTTGCCATGATGGGAATAACAGAAAGCAATGCAAAATCCAATCCACTTAGAAATAGTTTGTTTTGACACGGGCTTGCCCTGAGAGCACAAAGCAAAAGAAACTAATAACTGCTGAGATTGCCTGAACCCTTTAGTTCTGTCCAAATAATATCGCAACTGCCTGTGTACATCTAAAGTGTGCAAAATCTTTTCCCCTTTATTTTGGGGATTTGCATAAAAAGTAGGCAAATGAATAGTTTGGTTTAAAGCCACACTAGAAACCACTTTAGGCACAAAGGAAGGATTAGTACGTAAAGATACCCTATCCTTATGGAAAATTAAGAAAGGCTCAACTGCCATAAGGGCCTGCAATTCAGAAACCCTTCTTGCAGAGGTAATGGCCAACAAAAAAGCAGTCTTCCATGACAAATATTTCAACTCAGCAGTAGCTGCAGGCTCAAAAGGTTGTAGAGTGAGTTTCTCCAACACAAAATTGAGATCCCAAGCAGGAGTAGGAGCCCTTCGTGGGGGTCTTATATTCTTTGCCCCTCTAAGAAATTGCTTGAACAAAGGATGAGAAAACAATGGTGGGTCACAGTCGTAGTAAGCTGAAATTGCTGCAGCATGAATCTTAATAGAAGAGAAGGACAAACCTTTGTCTAATAACTCCGTAAGATATTGAAGAGCCACACTTAAATCAGGCTCAGAAACATCCAAATCCTTAGCTGCACTCCAAAATAAAAATCTCTTCCATTTATCTGAGTACACTTTCCTGGTACTAGGCCTTCTAGCTTCCAAAATCACATTCAAAACTTGTTGTGGAAGTTGAGACCCTCTATGGTTTAAAACAGAATATGCCAGGCTGTTAGATGAAGAGAGTGAAGTTTGACATTGAGCAAATGACTGTCCTCCTGGGACAACAGATGTGGAATCAAAGGCAAAGGCCATGGAGGCTTCCGCACTAGACTTCTCAGTAATGGGTACCAGTGCTGCCGAGGCCAATCTGGAGCTATCAAAATCATCCTTGGCTTGTCCTGTCTGACCTTCAGAAGTACCTTTGGGAGGAGAGGCAGAGGTGGGAAGGCATACACATGAAGATTTTTCCAACTGAAAGAAAGAGCATCCACTTTCCAGGCTGTGGGATGAAACCTCTTTGTGCAAAACTTTGGCAGCTGATGGTTTAGTGGAGAAGCGAACAGATCTATGTCTGGAGTTCCCCAGGACACTGTCAATTTCTGAAATACATGAAGATCCAGTTTCCACTCGTGGGGATCCATGATTTGTCTGCTTAACACATCTGCTAAGGAGTTCTGTGCTCCTGGCAGAAACCTTGCCTGAAGACTTAGTTGTAAACTGAGAGCAGTCTCCCACAAAATCATTGCTTGCCTGCATAGAGGATAAGAATGTGTTCCTCCTTGCTTGTTGATGTACCACATGACAGTTGTGTTGTCTGTTAGAATCAACACCTGCCCTGGAAGAAGTAAATCCTTGAAAGCTATTAATGCAAACTGGACTGCTAACATCTCCTTCAAGTTGATATGTAGATGCTGTAGTCTGACAGGCCACTTGTCTTGTATCCACTTTCCGTTTAGATGAGCTCACCAAGCTTTGTCCGAGGCATCTGTCGTTAAAATTTGACTCGCCTCTGGCCGGGTCACAGAGAGTCCCTTGTTTAGGTGACATTCCTGAGCCCACCACAAAAATTCCTTTTGAATGCAAGGTATTATTGGAATGACAGTGTCCAGATCCTGGCAGTGCTGTGTCCATACATTCTTGAGATACCATTGCAACTTCCTCATATGCAGTTTGGCATTGGGAAGCACCAGAATACAAGATGCCATGAACCCTATGGCTTGAAGGACTGTCCTTGCAGTCAGCCCGGACTGAAGAGATAGATGATGGAAGTAAAGGGAAAGATTCTTTTGTTTGTCCGGGGTTAGAAAGGCCATCTGGGATGCTGTATTCAGTCTTACACCCAGAAAGCACATGTCTTGAGAGGGTACTAGACTGGACTTTATTTCGTTCACAGAATACCCCAGGCATCTTAGCACTGCTATCACATATTCCAAATGACGAAGAAGCTCTTCCCTTCCTTGAGCCAGAATCAGGCAATCATCCAAATAAGGATAGATTTGTATTCCTTTCAGCCTGAAGAAAGCTATCACTGGAGCCAGAACTTTCGTAAATACTCTGGGCGCAGTAGATAAGCCAAAGGGCAATGCAGAGAACTGATAGTGAGAAGTCCCAGTCCGAAAACGCAGATACTTCCTGCAACTTAGTCTGATAGGAACATGAAGATATGCCTCTTTGAGATCCAAAGTTACCATCCAGTGATCCTTGCCCAGCAGAGGTAAAAGTTGTTGTAACGTCAACATCTTGAACTTGGGAATGTCCAGATAAGTGTTGAGGATAGATAAATCCAAAATTGGTCTCCACGTGTTCCCCTTTTTGGTACAAGGAACAGGCGAGAATAAAATCCTAGGCCTCTTTCTGGCATAGGAACCGGCTGTATGGCCCCTATTTGGAGTAACAGAGAAATTTGCTTGTGAGCCTCTATTCTTTGTTGAGGAGGAATGTCTGGCATGCCCTTGAAAGGAGGCAAGGTATGGAAATAAAACCTGTAACCGTGATGTATGATGTCCAATACCCATCTGTCTTGGGTAATCAACCTCCAATTTTCTTTGAAAAGTGCCAACCTTCCTCCCAAAGGTGCTGCCAGGCGAGAAGGTTCTGGCAGCTGAAAAGGTAGGTCATTGGGTTTGTTTACAAAGGACTGACCCCTGCCCTCACCTGAAGATTGTGCAGGAGAACTCCCTGTCCTAGGCCTGAAAGAGCCCTGACCTCTGCCCCTGCCACGTCTAGTTCTACCCCTAGACTGGGAATCATAAGAAGGATACGTCCACCCCTTAGTAGGCCAATTTCTACTGAACTTTGGAGGCTGAACCTGTAAAAATTCTTTAACAGTCTGCATAGACTTAGCCTTGTCTTCCATTTTCTTTAAAACTGCCTCAACAGGAGAACCAAACAAGACATCAGATTGCAAAGGGGCATCCAAAATCCTAGTTTTAACATGGTCAGATAAATTTTGATCCCGCAGCCAGGCATGCCTGCGAAGAACTGACCCAGTGGCAGCCACCCTGGACGAGGCCTGTACAGCATCAAAACCACATTGCAAAGAGTGCTTACCCACCTGTTCAGAAACATGCACTAAATCTTGTAACTCTTTACAATCAATACCTTCCGCCAGAGCATCAACCTTAGATTTCAACTGTGAAAGGAGATAATTTTGATATTTCAACATGTGAAACTGGCAATTCAAAGCTCTCATGGCTAGAGTGGAAGAAGTATAAACTTTCTTTCCCCATCTATCCAAGGCCCTAGCCTCTTTATCTGCAGGAACCGGATTCTTGACAACAGAAGCCTTAACACCCTTAGGCCCCTGGCTAACAGTTTCAGGGTCTGCCCTAGGACTTTTAAAAAGATACTTATGAGCTTCAGGTACCCTGTAATACCTATCAGGTTTAACAGGAGCAGGAGGCAAAGAATCAGGATTAAGAGAAGCCTCTGCAAATACATCTTCCACCACATTTAGAACAGGAGGTATAGCCAAAGGCCTATGCTGGGGTAAAAACAAAAATTCCCTAAGCCTTTTCCTGGAATCAGAGAAGTCCTGACCTTCCCATTTAAAATGCTCTCTCATGGAGTGAAGGGTCTCTGAAAAGAAAAATCCTCAGGAGGAGAAGCTGAAGGAGTAGAATCATCCACATCAGAATCAGAATAATGAGCATACTCCTGTAAGTCTTCAGCCGAAGACTCAGACACATCCGAAGCCTGCTCCCAATCCCCCAACACTGGTTCCATCCTAGGCCTTTTATCAGGAGGGGGCATAGAGCCTCTAATTAAAGTAATTAAATCTTCTGCCATTTTAAGCATGTGCTTCTTGGGCACAGAACCTGAAGAACTGGGAGTGACACCCACAGAAGCTAAACTAGACCTGCCTCTAGGAGAAGCCTTGGAAGCAGAAAGAGAGGGCCTAGACCCCTTAGGAAGGGAGGGAGTACAGTAATCTGAGAAGCCCCTACAGCCTGACCTGCCTCCTGGGAGGCCACATCCTGTAAAATCAAAGTTTCCCCCTGAGACTCCAGAGAGGCCTCAGTCGGAACCACCGGTTCCACTGACGCCTCTAAAGAACCGGCGTCCGGTTCGGACGACTCCTCTAACCTAGGTTTAACTGCCTTGTCCTTGCGCTTCTTTGAGGAAGCCGGCGTCGGAGCATCCGACGGCATTTTGTAATTGCACCGCTTCCCAAAGACCAACCTGGCACAATCCAACCTCCGCTTTATAGTGCGTTTATTGAACCTAGCACAGAAGCGGCACCCAACAACGTCGTGCTCAGGTCCCAAACAAGGTATACACAAGTTATGGTAATCCCTATGCGGTATCTGTTTCCCACAAGAAATACAGTTATTCACTTTTTCTGACATCCGGTAAACCACTGAGGCAAGAAAAAACCAAAATATTCCCCAACGGGGTACTTAACCAACTCTGACTTCGGTCTGAAACTCCGAATTCGAAAAATTTCAGAACGCCGAACGGCACTTGCAACACTGCTTCTGCATCGGACCATGCGGCAAAAAAGACTGAGGATATGACGTCGGTCATGCGCATTTGTACCCTGACGTTCTGATGTCAGTCAAATGCGCCCTGACCGACGTCAGCCTTATACTCTGATATTCGGGCCGACCGAGGGACAGCGGACTACCCAAGTGTTAGGACTGCAGCAATGTGAGATGAAGAACATCTCCTGTGGGTGGTAATGTTGAAGCCACAGTGACCCAATGTACCATTTAAACTTTCTCATGTGAAGTTCAGCAAAAGGGAGCATGGGGATTGCTGATGCCTTGAACTGCACAGCCCTCAGAAATTCCCTGTTAGGCATGAAAGACAGAGGAAGCAAGGAATGGAAGTACGTTGGTAGAGACAGTACCTTGGGAGCAGGCAGAGATGCCAGCATTGAAATAATCTGAATCCTGCATCCCAGGAAGATGTGATCCTGAGAGTGGGACATGATAAACATATGGAGAGATTAATGATGAAACCCAGACTGTAAAACAGCAGCCTGGTAAAGTACAGGTGCTGCAGGAGCATGGAAGGAGAGGGGGGCTGAAGAAGATCATCCAGATAAGGAAATATTTGCAATCCTTGAAGCCTGCAGAAGTTATGGAGCCAGGCACTTGGTAAGTACCCTTGGAGCTGTGGAAAAAACAAAGGGCAAAGTAGAGAACTGAAAATGAGAGGAAGCTATGGAGAAATGCAAATACTTCCTGAACAGAGAGTGAATGGGAATATGAAGACAAACATCCTTCAGATCCAGGGAAACTAGGAAGACTTGAGGAAGCAAGAAAGGGAAACAGGGTCTGGAGGGAAAGTATCCTGAAGGTAGGTACCTTAAGGGAAGTATTCAAAAAAGAAAGGTCTAGAACAGGCCTCCAGGACACCACCTTTCTGGGAACCAGAAACATCCTGGAATAAAATCCTGCATCTCTTAGGCCCTCTGAGATGGGTTGAACAGTGCCCTGATCTAGTAAATCCTGCAATTTCATCTGAAGGAGTTTGAGGAATGCCGAATGGGTGGGTGAGGGGGGTATAGACTTCCAGACCATGAAGTAGTCTTGACAGATGACTGAATGAACCCAAGAGTCTGAAGTAATCTGTTGTCAAACAGGGAGTGACAAAGACAGTCAGAAACTAGGGAACTTGCCTGAGGGGAAGGAAAGGCAGAATGTCAGATGGAGGCAGACTTGTTCTGAAAGGAAGGTTCTAGAGGTCTAGGAGTCCGAGTTGGTTTATCAGAAAAAACACACCTGGGGCTTTCTTACCTTTGGAAGGCTGACGAGGAATTCTACAAACAAAGGCAGCTTTAACAGGATAATTCCTCCAAAACAGAGGAATGGGAGACAGACAAATCTGTCTGGAACTCCAGGATGTCTATTTGCACATAAAGATAGTCAAGGCATTCTAGACATTCCTATACTTCATGCTGGATGCAACCATTACAATTTTATTGCCCATCCCCAAGTAGCTTTACCAAAGCCCCAAGGATGTTTACCAAATGTATGTCAGCTCCTACAGCTCAACTCATGCTGAAAGGGACAAGATTTGATCCCTACCACCCATGACAAAGGAGTTGCCAGTAAAACCAAGGTACTATCTGCTGTAGTTGTTTTGTCCCTTGGAATATTAGTAAACACTCAAGTTACAACTGAGGCCATCACAAATACAGATTTTCATTGCCTGCCACCTGGACACAGATCTGCACAGTCAACCATCCACCAGACAGAACTCAAGATCTTTGAGCCAATATTAGTCTCCTCTTGCCTTCTCTTCACAGTGGCAGTTGAATCCTGCTTCAGTGCTCTGGTTCTTATGGCAGCAGCAATTTTCCTGACCCCATTAGTATATATGTATGCGTGTGTGTGTGTGTGTGTGTGTGTGTGTGTGTGTGTGTGTGTGTGTGTGTGTGTGTGTGTGTGTGTGTGTGTGTGTGTGTGTGTCTATACAAAGGGACCACGAAAATTGAGGACACTCAGCACCCAATGGACAGAGAATATAGACCCAATATGTCATCCAGTATGAATTTTATGAACATGCCACTGACATCTTTTTAATAGCTTCTTCCAAGCAATCTTTCTCGGGCAGTCCCCTTACATTTCTCTTTCGAAATGTGAGGATTGCAATGGGTACTTCTGATTTGAGGAGGGAGGCATTATTTAAGGCAGATAATCCAAGGGACTTGGTCATAAAAAGTGGTGTCTCTGTGTATTAGCATCTTAAGATAAATGGAGTCGTCCTAATTTTCCAAGCTCTGTAGGACCTCCTCATTGGGGGTACAGTTGCCATCCACTCAAACCACAGCAACTGCTTGGTATCAGTTTTTTATTGCATTAAACCTTTCCTGATATGGCCAGCTCACTAGTGGACAAGCTACATTTATGTTTACAAAAAACTCTGAAGTGGTAATGGAATCCATCAATGGTGAACAGTCTTTTGCTACTGGGGAAAGCCTTGTTATGACCTCTTTGCATCCTTAACCCATGCCAATTGCAGTATCTACTTCTCTCTAATTTCCCTAGAGGAGCAGACTCTCGAGTAAGCTCTGCTTCAGAAGCACTGGCACCAGATCTTCTTTATACTTTTCTCGCCATTTCACTTTATAACGAACATTTCTGCAGGAAGCTAAAGAGTGCAAGGTCAGGGTTATTTTTATAGCCACTTGCTGGCTTAAACAACTATGGTGCTTCCTTCAGTGCTCTCATCTTCTAGAGCAGCATTCCCCAACCACCGGGCCACGGACCAGTACCGGGCCGTGGAGCACTTGGAATCGGGGCGTCAGGCAAGGTAAATTAATGCCTGTATGAGTGTGTGTCTGTCTGTGTGTTAAGTGAATGCATGCATGAAAGCAAAAGAATCTGTGTGTTTGTGAGAGATTGGTAGAGTGAGAACGATGTGTGAATGAATGCAGGAATGAATGAAGAAGTGGCTGTGTATGTGTGTTTGTGTGAGATCGGAAGAGTGATGTGCGAATGAATGAAGAAGTGTCTGTGTGTGTGTGTGTGTGACAGATCAGAACAGTGACAGCAATGTGTGAGTAAATGTAGGTATAAATGAGGAAGTGGCCATGTGTCTGTGTGAATGAATACAGGTATGAATGAGGAAGTGTGTATGTGTGAGATCAGGAGAGTGAGAGCGATGTGTGAACGAAGATGTGAATGAATGAAGAAGTGGCTGTGTGTGTGTGAGATCGGAACAGTGAGAGTGATGTGTGAATGAATGCAGGCATGAATGAGGAAATGACTGTGTTTGTATGCGTGAGATCGAAGAGTAGAGAGAGAGATGTATGAATGAATGCGTAAGTGGGTGTGTGTGGCATGTGGATGTGAGATCGGGAGAGTGAGAGCGATGTATGAATTAATGCATAAGTGGGTGTGTGGCATGTGGGTGTGAGACCGGGAGAGTGAGAGCAATGTATGAATGAATGCGTAAGTGGGTGTGTGAATAAATGTGTGAATAAACGCAAGTATGAATGAGGAAGTGTATGTGTGTGTGTATGTGTGAGATTGGGAGAGTGAGAGCGATGTGTGAATGAATGCAGGTATGAATGAGGATGTGACTGAGTGTGCGTTTGACTGGGAGCGAGTAAGAGTGATGTGTGAGTGAATGCAGGTATGAATGAGGGAGTGACTGTGTGTGAGAGATCGGAAAAGAGTGAGAGCGATGTGTGTGATACGGACGAAAGGTACACAAACCTCATTGCTGCTGCAGCGATCATTCTCACTCTTCCTGTCCCTCCCCTCACACACGGACATGGACACACACACACACACACACACACACACACACACACACACACACACACACACACACACACACACACACACACACACACCTAACTCTCAACCTCTTACTTAGATCAAGAAATCTGGACAAAGGCCCAAAATAGGGACCCTTTTAAGTGCTGCTCTTACAAACTTTGAAAGTTGATAGAAACAGGTTTTGCATCACAATGAATTTTCTTAAGGGTATGAAGTATGAAATTCAACTGTTATTATTTTCTGACTTCAGCCTCAATGATGTGCCAGTGATTTGCCAGAAAACGACAATTTTATGAGAAAAAGACCAAAAATATGAGGCAAAAATCTGGACATTCTGTGAAAATCTGTACAGTTGAGAGGTATGCTGGACAGAGCCACATAATAGGGACAGATGTTAAATATTGCTCTTATAAACAAAATCAGTAAGGTTGCCATTAGGTTTACTTACCTCTCAACCATAGAAGATCAATGTTATGCTGTTAAGCCGATTGTACACTTTTTTTTTTACGGTAATTATTGCTAGTTGTCTTTTTACTGTACTTTGGAGCTTTTCTCCCCAGGTCTGGCCTCCTCATTAAACAAATATCAAATAAATTAATTAATTAATAAATAAATAAATACATACATAAATATCTACTTTATTATGCACACCGCGAGATGGCTAGTCCGTGAAAAATTGTCTTACATTGATACCAGTCCTTGGTGCAAAAAAGGTTGGAGACCACTGTTCTAGAGCACACTCTTATCCTCAGACCTCACAAAGGTCTCCTCGCTCATCTGTCTGGCAAGCCGCTCACAGTTGTTAAGCCTCTAATGGCCAGGGACTCTGTCCACCCTTTCGGGGTTGTTCAGATATTCACAGTTCCTCAAAAGCCCTCCACTAGAAAAGTTTTACTGAAGTGAGCAGACAAAATTTTCTTTATGGGCCACAAACCAGAGACTATAATTTTTTAAATGGGATCCTGGCAGTTCTGGGCCCACTTTTTTTTTTTTTTTTTTTAATCAAGGCTGCAACTATTCTACTGTCAATGCGCATTCAACAGCTATTTAGATCTTTGATCAAGGTGTTTATTTAGGGTCTTTAAAAGCCTATGACTTTCTATTGACCCCACCTCTTTAAAAAAAAAAAAAAAAAAAAATTGCACCTACTTCAGACTTCAGTTTTATGCTAGAGAAACTGTTGCCACCTCCCTTTGCTCCAACAACCAAAGTGGATTTTTAGTTTTTATCTTGGAAACTATAACGTTTCATTTGGTATAACAGTTGCAGAACGTCTGGCATTTTCTTCCAAACCCCTGTATATAATTTTGTGCATAAATATCACATTTCTTTATGTAATAACTCAAACATTTTTGACTAGAGTTCCCACAGAAATTTACCTTAATCGGTCTATTAATCTTCCGCTATTCATCCTTCAGTACATTGGGGTATGTTGCACTGTCTTGATGTACACCATCAACTAAGACCATCTAGTGAAAGCTGAATATTTCAGAAAGGATAATCTATCAGCTTTTAGTCTCCTTTGCTGTAGGTAAAGCAGGTCAGAAAATATCCACAATTACCTTCACCAGCTGGCTTTCAGACACACCTCAAGCTCATTCTGCAAAAGCCATAGCTTCTCCCTCAGTCTTGGAAGCAACTCTTCTAGTCACATGGATGTCTATGCACACTTTTCATTAGACAATAAGCTGGGTGTGATCTCAAGGTCCAGGTCAATCTTCAGGACTGCCTGTCTTTATGGTAATTTGTTAGATGGCACCTAAGTGTAGAAGTTGGAGACATTGTTTTATTGTTGAAGTGGATGGATTGTGTAAGATATTAAAGTTATGTACTACCATAATTACTCAGTCTTCATGATCCATGTCCAATCACTTCAGCAAACTCTCTCACCATTTCTCATCCTAGCAAAAATAATGCCTTGCATGGAGACCTGGGTGCAGTGTCCATGATGACTATACGGTGATATAGGTTCTTTGGTTTTGGATTTAAATGGCCAGGCTTGACATGGTAATGTGAAATGAGATGTTGGGCATTTTGGGAGCTAATGGGGAGGAGATTTTGAGCTTGGGAGAGTCTTGGAGGTGTTAAACAACTGATGTTGCTGCTGTCCAATATCTGCCTAGTGTAGAAATGAATGGACATGGATGATGAAGATCTAAATATATGGTAAGTATACAACTTTTGTGTAATGGCTTACTCCCCAATGACTCTCCAGAACCAAGGCCCAGAAAAAAGGTACAAGAGAACTGGGGGATAACAGGGTAGCAGAGGACTCCTCTAAGTCTTCCCCTTCAGCTAAGGGACGCATTTTGGATTTCTCCTCCCAAGTTATCTTCTATATTGGGTCCAGAATCTAGCAAGACTAATTCATAGGTTCATAAGTGTTTATTAGGCTAATGACCACAAGGGCCTTTTCAAGCCTAGCCATACATCCCAAATCTCTGACTAGTTCTGATACCCTTGATAAGTGCAAGCATGGGCCTGGGAGATGAACCATTTACAGGTTACCTGTTTGCATCAGAGACATAGGTGCCAAACCAGGGACCAATTTCTGGTTTTCCATCCAGTTGTCCAAGTTGCACTTGAATTGGATTAGGGAGGAACTCTGCTTCACATGAATGGGAAGCCTGTTCCATAGACAGGGTAGTATCTGGGATACATACCTATCTCCAGCAAGTCCTATTTATATCAAAAGCAAGGTTTAAGTCTGTAGAATGGGTAATTCTAGTACTGTTTGTTTTGTGGATATGCAGGATATGTCCATCAGAGTAGGGTTTGACAATGCCCTGTATGCCAGGCATAGATCTCCTCTCAAAAGCCTGTAGGAGACAGAATACAGGGGATAGGGCCATGAGGCGGTCTGCATAGGACATATTACTTATTACCTGTATTCTTTTAGTGAGGAGCCTCTGTGGATGTTCCAGTTGTTGGATATGCCTGGTTAGGTACATACCAAAGGGGGCATTGTACTCAATGACAGGTCTGACAAATGCTAAATACAGTGGAACAATGACTTCCTTGGACTTGGATTCCATACCTTTGTTTATAAGTTGCGCATCATATAATGATTTCCTCACTACTGTAGACACATGATGATCAAAGTTTATATTACTATCTGTGTGTGTCCCTAAGTCCCTGACTACTGGGTCAGCTTTGAGGGGTGTGTTGTCAATATGACAGTTACCAGAGACGAATGACTTCCCAAAGGATACTATTATGCATCTCTTACCATTTAGTTTTAGTCCATGACTCTGACACGAGTTGTTTGTCTGTGTCACCCCCTCCTGAAGAACATGTGTCAGTGTGAGACTCAATGACAGCTCCTAATTTCCAATCATCTGCAAATTTAGTCAGCCAGAGACCACTGACATTAGCCTTGACTTCTGAAAAGTAAATGCCAAAAAGGAACTGTCAAAGGACTGATCCCTGAGGGACTCCACTTGTGACTGTCCTCTTTGTAGAAGTGGACTCCCCAATTCTAACTTCCTAGGTCCTGTCTGTGAACCAGTTTTCTATCCACTGGGTGACATACGGGTTTGTAACTAACCTCTTGAGTTTGTTGACAATGCACGTGTGGGGTATTGTGTCAAATGACTTGGCCAGATCAAGGTAGGCAGTGTGAATGATTCTGTCCTCATCCATTGCTTTGGTGACCTTCTCAAAGAAGTCCACCAGGCTGAGTAGACATGATCTGGCCTTGACGAAACCAAACTGGGTTGGGTCCAGTGTCTGGAGGTTTACTACATCTCCATGATCACTCTTTCCATGGCTTTACATATAGGAGTAGTGAGACTTGTGTGCCTGTAGTTTCCAGGGTCTGTAGATGGCCCACCTTTGTGCAGAGGGATGACTGTTGCGTTTCTCCATTCATGAGGCACGAAGCCTGTTAGGAGGCTACAGTTAAATAATTCCAGGGACCCTGATAGGTCATGTTTCATGCTACTTAGAATGCATCAGCATCCTGGGATACTGTCTGGGCCCATTGATGGAGTGTTTTTGATCTTGAGAGAGCGTTAAAGACCTGTTCCCTAGTGATAGTAGGGGGAGTTATATTTGATATTTCCTGAGGGAAAGTTGAGGGGGAGAGAGGAGTAAAGTTCGAGCTGAATTTATCAGCCAGGAGTTTTGCTAGATCGTCTGACTCAGTATAAGTGGCTCCATTTACAATGGGCTCCGCACACAACTGTATTGCGTTTGAGGTTGCAGACATAGCTAAATAATGCTTTGTGGTTGTCCTTAGCCTGGGAGGCCAAACTTACCTCAAATTTGACTTTGGTAGACTATTTGTCCTCTGAGTTGTTTGTTTCGTTTAATGAGTGCTTTTATCCTGCTGGGTGCTGCACCTCCTAATTTTTACCATGATTTTCTTTCTCCTGCTATACATCTGATTGGATTTTGTGATTACATCTGATTGGATTTTGTGATTACACCAGAGTGGTTTGTTTTTTTGAGTTAGTTCTGTACTACTTCCTGGTGGGTACAGCTGCCTCTATACAGCTATTAACATGCTTGCACAGGGATTCTGTGAACAGTTCTGCATAGGCAGAAATGCTTTCAGGGTTTAAAGGGACTTGAAATTTTGCCAGGATCTCACTTAATAGCAGGAAGTTAGCCTTAGAATAGTTCCTGAATATTCCCGGTTTAGCTGGAGGTCCAAGTTTTAATTTTACTTCAAAGGAGACCAGTTTGTGGTCTGACCTTACCAGTGAAGGCATTACAGTAGGGGATGTGCAGCACTGTCCCATATTAGTGAGGACCAGATCCAGTATGATTGCACCCCTGGTTACTGGGGTTTCCCAGTTTGAGGTTTCAGTGACTAAGGACTTTCCTTCTAGGAAATGTAACAGCAGATTTTCCTCTGAGTTATCTAGGTAGTTGAAGTCCAGGCCTTTCTCCCCACTTTCCATCAGTCCCTCTGCTAATAATGTTCACAAGAATAAAGTGATACAAGCTTTGACCAAGCTCAGATTGAGAGGACTGTCCTTTCCCTTGCGTGTTCAGGGTGGCAAAAGAAGGTTCCCTTTCCCTGGGCTTGATCTCTGCACTGAAAGTTGCAGAGCTAATGATTCACCTGCTGCTCCCATCTTCATTGTATATTTGATTTGTGTCCTTTTGTCAGTATCAGCAGCATTCTGATCTGTGCTGATGACCTCAAGGTTGAATACCTTTTCAAAGAATTACTAGGCTTCAGGCCATCAACAATGGCAATGATCACTGTTCTGATGTCTTCAGGGTCAGTCTCGATTCTGATCATATGACCACTCATGCTCATCATCAACATTCCTTTTTCCAATTTTCTACATGAGGTTGTGGTTTCACATTAACTGTCGCCAACCCTTTCGATTCAGTGTTACTCTTAACATCTTCAACTGTCATACCAGACTGTCGCAGGTCTTCTTTCACATAGTCTATCCATCTCTTTGCTTGATACCCTCACTTCCTCTTGACTTCTTCCTGATCATCCCAAATCTTCTTCACCTGATTGTCTTTCTTTGCTGCACTTTTGCCCAAACCATCCTAATCTGCTTTCTTTGACCTTATCTGCAATTGGAGCTACTGGGATTTCTGCTCTGATGTCCTTTTTTTTCCTCATCTGTCACGCAGTGTGCATCATACCCCTCATGTCAGGCACTGCATCTGTATCACCTCCATCTTCCTCAACTGCTCTGCCTTCATTGCCTAGGTCACACCATTGTTTGTACACCTTACTTTTCAGCTTCTTTGGCATTCTTCTTTCACTCATGACTCCTAACACTGTCAGTTTGCAGCCCCTCTGATTCTAGCTTTGACCTCCTCAGTCTTGCCCTCTCTTCAACAGTCACACCAAGACACTTGAAGTTGTTAACCTGTTCCAATATTTTCCCTCCTGTCTTACTTTTCATTTGATTCTGTTTTCCCCCATTTGCAGCCATTACAACTGTCTTTTCTGTACTTCATTTCATTCTGTGTGCCTGTAGTTTTGTATTCTATTCCCCTGTCATTTGTTAAAGTTCTTGTTCCAAGTCTACCTTCAATGCCACGCTGTCTATATACAGCAGCTTTGTTAATTTCTCCCCTCCAACCTGTTTGCTAATGTTGTCCATCACCAATATGAATAGCAGTGGGCTCAAAGTTGAACCCTGATACTCATTCACTTCTACTAGAAACCCCTCTGCGAGTCCGAACACTAACACTTGTGTCATTGGGTCTATAGCCTGCATTCATTCTACTGATATTTCTAGGACTTTGAATCATTGCAGGACTGCCCAAATTAGCTTTCTTGGAATCTATTTTATGTGCATTTCTTAGGTGAAATATTTTTTGAACATCAGTATTCTATATTTCACATTTTTAATTATAAATTTGTGGTACATGTTTATAGAAATTTAAAATGTATTATTTTTCATTGAATTTTAGGAGTACTTAATTTTTTTAACTAATCCAATTAGGTATTTTAATTGAATATGTACAACTACTGGCTATTGAATGATGCATGCATGTATAAATACGTTATTTAAATTTCTAATTATTCTGAACCAGTTGAATTGGTGATAGAAATCACTTAATTTCATTTTGCTGGATTACATTATTGTTGGTGGTGTTTTTGTATCAATTTTTATTTTCTTGGGAAGTTGTATGCTTTCTCCAAATCTAGGAATGCTCATTTGAGCTCTTTTCCTCATCTCTAGCTTCTTCTCAACTGTTTGACTCTCTATAAATGTTGGGTCAGTTGTACTGCATCCTGATTTAAATCCAAATTATTCATCTCCCATCTTACTTTTGACTGCTCTGCAAATTTGTTTCAGTCACTCATTCCCAAACTTTCATGCAGTGTAGACACACAAGATGTGCTTTCATATCACTGTTGCATTATTCATATACTAAGGGATCTCCTGCCAAGGACAGACCCATATACCAAAGCCTTTAATTCTTAAAAGCATCACACATCAGGCATATGCTTCTTTGCCGCCAGTCCGAACACCATAGATGTATGTCAGTTTGAATGCTCTTCACTGTGCTAGTTATACCAAGCCTTTTGCAGATAAGTATCCTGTTGCGGCTTCTTTTCCAGCATATTTTGAGAGCTCATGTCATCCAAGAAAGGGAAATGTCAGTTTGGGAGGCAGATTCCGCATAAGGATTGTCACAAGGGTTTGTTCGGCCTTAGCACTTCTCAATGCTGTATTTGTCAGGTGTTTCTGCCAAAGACACTTCGCACACATCTGTCTTCTGTTTTCATTTATCCTGAGAACTAACATCTCAAGTCGTTTGTCCAGGGTACCATGGCTGAATCCTCCTGCCCCAAAGTACAGACACCTCCTCCTAAGAAAAAGACTAAAAAGTCAAGGTCTGATACCGCTGTTGTCAGGGCTTTGATGGACATCTTTCTCGAGGTGGATGATACTCCGGAAAACTGCCCAGTGCTGATGGTGGTTCCCTCTGCTGCGACCCTGTCAGAGCCCAGCAAGGAACCAGCTTCTCCCATGTCCTCAGAGGCTTTGCCAATTCCTCTGCGAAGTGGAGCAAAACCATGGCTGAGCATACCTGAGGGGCTTTGGGGAATTCACCAGATTTTACTTAGAGAGGAGGTGCCTGGTAACCTGACTAAGTCAAGGCACCTTTTCCGAACTACCAAGGTCTCTTAAAGCTGACATCCCCCTTAAGAAAACAAAGAAGACTAAGCACATTTCTTCTGAGGATCTTTGGGAGTGGGAGGAGTGGCAAGATTTTACTTGGTGCTTTTCTAATGCCCTAATATCCAGATCCAAACAGCATATCCAATCTCCCTTCAATAAGCACAAATGTGCTGCCTACACAATGACCACACTTTTTTTTTTAACATACAGATTTAGGCCACTACAGTCTGGTATGGGTCTGAAGTTCACTGTTTTCCTGGGAAGCAAAAGGAATCTTGAAAAAAAATTCCAGACCCATTGGTGTGGTGAAACCTCGGATGGCTCTTTCCTATAAGACCATTCTTTTACCTCTAGTCTGACCACCCCCTTCTGAAAGGAAGGGATAACAGGAAGAAGCAAGAAAGGGCCATGGAGAAGATAGAAATGGGATGTTGTAGCCTCTAGATACTAACTCCCTGATCCACCTGTCCAATGGAATTCCCTACCATTCAGGAGGGTACGTGCAGATTTGACCACTAATGCCAGACAGTCAAGGAAGTCTTCAGGGGGTCTGCAGCTGATTCCAGTGGGAAGGATGCAAAATCCCTGGTATGTGGACCACCATTATAATTTAGGGTGCCATCTATTCTAGAACCCCCCCCACAGACACACACAGACACACACAGACACACACAGACACACACAGACACACACAGACACACACACAGACACACACACAGACACACAGACACACAGACACACAGACACACAGACACACAGACACACAGACACACAGACACACAGACACACAGACACACAGACACACAGACACACAGACACAGACACACAGACACAGACACACACAGACACACAGACACAGACACAGACACACACAGACACAGACACACACAGACACAGACACACACAGACACAGACACACAGACACAGACACAGACACAGACACAGACACACAGACACACACACAGACACACACACAGACACACACACAGACACACACACAGACACACACACACACACACACACACACACACACACACACACACACACACACACACACACACACACACACACCATCCAAGCTAGATTCTGTAAGAATGCTGGTCAAATGGGAACTGCTGGCCATTCACAAACCGCAAGTTTAAGCATTCCTCTGGTTATGAAAAAATTCTCGAGGAGTGGTAAACTTTACTTCATCAGCTATGAGCACCTTCTCATCTTACTTGCTATTTTGGAACTTCTCTTTCAGCTGTGACCAAAGCAAAGATGCAGCATCATATGGAAACTGATGAAACATGCCCTAAAGTTTTCAGCAAAGCTACAATACTTCAGCCAGGCAGGATGGTGAATGGGCATTGCCTGACCTGTCTGCATGGACCACTCCACTGTGTTATGGAACTACTGCATGGACAGATTAATTGATATTGGCCAAGACTGACATCAGGGATTCCAACTTGTGCTGTAGATTCTCATGTGGGATCATTTTCATGGTCTCAAACTGTTCCTGCCAAGTCATACTGAAATTGAGTCATTTATGTTGGACAAATGAAGGCTTATATTCAGAAAGTACAGGACACAGAGACACAGACATATGCATGCTCTCATGTGCACACACACATGCACTTGCCAAAGCAATATGTCACTCAAGAATCCTTGTCAATGTCTTTTCTTAGCCCTGTCCAAAGCCTTTGACACTGTCTCCCACCCTATCCTTCTCTCTAAACTCAACCTCTCCTCTGCAAATTTATCCTGGTTTAACAGTTACCTTTCTGAATGGCAACAATCAGTCCTAAATCCCTTTACCACCTTAAATCCTCATTTTACATCTCCTCTCTTAAACACCACCATAATCTCTCCTGACAACCATACAAAGCTTCTTGGAGTAATCTTAGATGATCAACTGAAATCTGACCTGCATATTCATCACTTCATCAAGAAAACTCATCAACAGCTCTGCCTCCTTTATAGGAACAAAACATACCTCATTCCTGACTCTAGAATTACACTTGTCTATGCTTACCTCCTTCACCAGTCTGTACTAACCTTCAGTCTTCTCTACTCACCAAACTTGAAGCTACCTATAATAAAGTTGCCAGATTTGCTGCTAATATGCCACTCAAATCTCACCACTGTCAGGCCCCTTAGGTCTCTCAACTGGCTCAAGTTTCCAAACCACCTCAGATTTACCCAACTACTCATCACCCACTCCATCAATAAACCCTCATCCTGTCCATGTATTTCCTCTGTAGTCTCACTCTATAACCCAACTCCATTCCCTTAGGAGCTCTGATCAATGTTTATTACAAATCTACAAACCAAAAAAATCTGCAGGTCAGAGTCTATACAGTTACTCAGCCGCCATCCTTTGGAACAAGCTTCCCTTGGCCCTTAGAAGCATACCACAGACATATAAATTTAAGAAATCCCTGAAACATTACCTAAACTACACCTGGACATGTCCCTGTAACTTATCTCCCAAACTCCAGTCCTTATCCTATCAATCATCCCCTCCCTTATTTTCCGCCTCTTCTCCCCAATACCCATTTCTGTTTTTCTACTTCACAACATCCTCTCCAACATAACTACTTTTTACTAATATGGTCTGACTCTCCTCTGCCTTCCTCACTTATCAACTATGGTCTTCTGTACTACCTACAAAATTAAAATATATTATTAATTATACCTCTATAGTACTCCCTCAGTATCCACTCCCACTAACACCCCCTCCCTAGACTCTCTACTGCCTTCCTCACTTATCAGTTCTGGACTTCTGCTCTGCTACTTTGAAACTAAACTATTATCAATTCTACCTCTATTGTACTCTCCCAGCACCCACTTCCACTAACACCGTACCCCCTTCTACTACTAACTGGCTGATCTGAGCACTGTCAACCACCTCTCAAGGTTATGTCACTTTTATATCCACCTGTGCTAACCCCAATTTGTATACAATGTCTTCTTTGCCTTCATGTTTTGTTAATGCATTTGTAGATGATCTTATTGTACAAGACATTTACTGTAAAATATATTATTATACAATTTTACTTTGGAGCTTTTCTACCTGGGCCTCCGCTGAAAAAGGGTGTCAACCCAGTCGGGCTATCCTGGTCAACAAATGTCAAATAAATAAATACCACTGGGCTCTTTTCTGAGGCCTCTTGCCTTATGGCAGAAGCCACGACAACAGATCTGGTTAGGGGTGCCTTACTCCAACATTCACAGTCCCTGGGAGAAAACAAGATCTTGTCTGATCTCCTAGAGAGAGGAATTACTCATACTCGCATGGTTCTTACCTCAGAGTGACCAATGAAAGCATGCAATCAGAAAGGTGAAACACCCAAGTGGTGGTGGTAGGGGGACGAATGGAAAGCCTCCAGCAGTACTTCTTCATCCAGGAATTCTAGATTGGTAAGCCATGCACTCCACTGATGTATTCAATGTGGAATCTTTCCAAATTTGGAATCATCAACAGGGAAGGCTTTTGATTTTAGATCAGTATCTGGAGTGAGAGAATCTCTAGGAGAGCTCAAGTGTTTCCTGTTGTATGCCCTCTTCATAGAAGCACTCAAAATGGCCTCAGCCTAGTGTAGGGAAGAGGAAAATTAACTGGATAAATCCATTCTATTCCTGCAGCAACTCTCAGCCTCTCTGTGACAAAGGCATCAGAATAAACAGCATTGTAGGGTAAAAGCAGATGTAGGCATTAACTCCTGGATTGTACCTGCAAACCTCAAAGGTTGCGTCTGCAGTACTGTTGAGCTCTTGGTTATCAATATTGAGGATATTATCACAGTGGATACTTTTGATTAAGATGGCACCAGTGCCAAAATAGTCAGTGCTAGCACAAACATCAGCAAAGAAAGCTTTGATGCAAAGTACTTAATTGTCAAAGTGTCTGGCACTGACAAGGACATTGGACAGAAGGTAGTTGCTAGTGACACTGAGAATATGGCCCCCTAGTGACTCTTGGCACCAATAAACTTGGCATTGAGAACACAGAAACTGAAGGAAGCTACCATACCAGATATGATGTCAGAATCGAGCCTGAAGCCAGAACAATGACACGCTCATCAGCTCCAGAACATCCAGAGCCAGGAACACGTCCAGGGAATAAGCAACAGGTGAAGAGGAGGGAGGGGGCTTTCTCTTATCCTCCTAGAATCAGAAGGGGAAGACAGGATACCCAACTCAAATTTGTCCCATCTATAAACAAAGGCAGATTGCAAAGGGGCTTGAAAGAATAAATCAGTCAAGAAGGTTTAGAGTCTAAGCATCTGGAGAACGCTTAGTCTGAAGAAAAATGGATTATTCTCCTTCTCTAAGGAGAGTCAACTACAATCAATATTAGCTGCGGGACATGACAAGAAAAGACTGAATGGCATTACTCCTAAGGGAAAAGATGTCTGTATGTCTTAGTATATCTTCGTTTCGGCCTTCCTGATTTTTTATTAGACAGTGGGAAAAAATCACAAAGAAATAACCCTTTTAGAATTATTTTCTCTCCTGCAGGGTTCTAGCTCCAAAATGTCACACATTTCACAATGTGCATCTAAATATTCCAAATTCAGATGCACAAAGCATAAGGCATGGGTATCTTCAGGTGGGATTTTATGCATACATCTGGTACACATTCAGGTCTTCTTTTCCACAGTGCAAAAATGCTCAGCAAATTGTCAAAATCCATAAAACACGAGTCTAACATTGATACACAGCTAACAACCAAACTGTCTGTCACAAACCAAAATAATCAATTTAAAGGCTGAAAGGCCTAGAAGTGCTAAACCAAAATGATAACTGATAGTAGAAAGAAGAAACTAAAATTGATGCTGCTTTCCAAACGCTGTTCACAAATCCTCAAATATAACAAAGATGTAACCAAAATCTCTTGGGGGGGGGGGGGGGGGGTTAGAAAAATTTGCAGACAAACTACAGATGTGCCTGAGCACCTTTTACTGCATAGTGGAATGTGACAAAATCTGGAAAGACAGGAGGTGTGGAGCATTATGGGAGCTAGAAAAGTTTTTGCGCCTGGAAGAGGGGACTGCTATCTGGCCTGCAGTAGAGCAGTCCTACTGTTGAAGTTAATAGACTAGATCATGTAAAACCTATTGATTTATTTTCTCTTTTCCTGCAAAATTCTGGAAAAGTGTCTAAATGTTCTACTATATTCAAACTCAAGAAGTGTACTTGTATTAGGGAGAGGAATTTTGTGCAGAAACTTCTGGCACTTTTTAATCGTTAGCAGGTCAAACAGCAAATACCAGATCAGCCTAAAAAAGTCTAAATTTTAAAGACAACCAACTCAAAATTAGAATAAAAAGTCACACCAGCCACTAAAGCAACAGAAAATACCAATAAGCAGGAAGGCACACATTAACAAAATATTCTGACAGGAAGTGAAAGAGGATTAAAAAAAATGACAGTAAATTAACTTTTAATAAGAACATAAATCCAAATAAAGAATTGATCTGATCTGAAAGACCCATTGAATTAGTGAAGGACAGCAAAAAAAAAAAAAAAAAAAAAAAAAAACAGAAAATGCAAGCAGTATGTGTAAGGAAAGAGCAATTACATGACCACTCAAATTTTAGTTGCAATGACTTGCCAGAGAAGAGAAGCATGTCTGAAGGCAACAACTAAAACACATAAGGCTTTTTTCAGTTATGTTAGAAACCTGGGATGCAACTCCCAGACTTGTTCTGAGTTGATTCTAAACGACAAAAAATACACTGAACCCACAGACATCGCCAATATCCTGGCAGACAGGTTCAGTGCAAACTTCTCCACCCCCTCCCCCCCAAAACAGCAAGTATCTATCCCGGCAAGGGCTGCCTCCCAAACATCTCAGATGCTCAGGTGAAGGCTGCCCTCTCCAAAGCAAAAAACACTGCTTCCATGGGACCAGATGGCATTCCAGGTTGCGTCCTACATGAACTACAAGAGGAACTAATCTCTCAAATAAAACAGATATACAATCTCAGCCTCACTACAGGATATGTGCCCACAGAATGGCCTACAGCAACAGTGGTCCCACTCCACAAAGGTGGAGCCTCTACGGACCCTGGAAACTATCACCCCATAAGCCTGACTAGCTTAGTCTGCAAGGCTATGGAAAGGATCATCATGGAGCTCATAAACAAAGACATTGGGGACCTACAGACACTAGATCCTACCCAGTTCGGCTTTGTCAAGGGCAGATCCTGCCTTTTGAACCTGGTTGACTTCTTTGAAGCAGTCACCAAAGCCATAAATGAAGGGAAGGTAGTCCACACAGCCTATCTGGACCTTGCAAAGGCATTTGACACAATACCCCACTCGGGCATCATAGATAAGCTATCCAGCTTAAATATAAACCCCTATGTCACAAGATGGGTCGCAAACTGGCTCAAAGACAGAACCCACAGAGTGAGTGTTGCTGGAGCCATGTCAGACTGAAAACCGGTCACAAGTGGCGTCATACAGGGTTCTGTCCTGAGACCACTCTTGTTCGGTATATACTTTTCCGAGGTACAGGCAAACGTGGGAGGACTATGGCTCACCAAGTTCGCAGACGACTGCAAACTGGGCGCCATAATCAACTCTCCAGCTGACACAAACATCCTTCAAAAAGGTCTCACAGAGACAGATAACTGGTGCCAGCACCATGGTTTAAAGCTAAATGCCAAAAAATGTATAGTCATACCCTTTGGCAAAAACAATGTGCCCACAAATTACCACATAGGCGGAAACCCATTAAGTACAGAGAAAGTTATTAGGGACCTGGGGACCCAAGTTGATAACAATCTCTCCTTTGAAAACCACATTGCCAAAGTGGTTAGAAAGACCTTCTACATAGCCCACCTCATCACGAAGGGTTTCACATCTAGATCAAGAGAGGTAATCGTGCCCCTTTATTCATCCCTCATCAGGCCCATCATAGAATACAATGCCCCTTTTGGGGTATACCTTACCCGACACCTGCAGCAATTAGAAAGACCCCAAAAGTATCTCACCAAGAGGATCAAGGGTCTCAAACAGATGCCATATACTGCTCGGTTAAAAAACCTCCAGCTCTACTCAGTTGCATACCGCCTACTTAGAGGCGATCTATGCCTGACATACAAAGCTATGTCAAATCCAGAATTAATGGACATGCTCCACCTCAGTAAATCTAAATCCCTTAGAGCCACACGCTCGAGGAACTTGAACCTCAGCACAGAAATAAATAGAACTTGCTGGAGGGACAGGTTCATAACCCAGAGGCTCCCTTCGCTCTGGAATAGAATTCCAGTTCATGTGAGGCAGAGCACCTCACTGAATCTCTTCAAGAAGAATCTCGATAAGTGGATGGGGGATCATAGGTTTGTCCCAGGGATTACTCCCGTGTCACTATTAGACAGTGGCACAGTAAACTAAACCTTAAAAAGGGCACAGTATACTCAAATCAAGGGGTGGCGTAAGCCATACAGAATCGGGCTAGGCTTATAATTGCCCCAGGGCAGATAGCTTAGTATGAACCTATAAACTACAACCATTACTTCTTTCACTTCCATCACAGCAAGTCAAGAGGTGTGCACAGAAAGAGAGCATCTTTGTGGACTGTCAGGCTCTACACATAAGCAAATAGTTACATGCTCATTGTTAAATGACTGCCAAAATGGCCTGTCCAAGAAAGGGAGAATGAATTTGTCTTGCATCAACAACCTAAAACACATTACTTTGGCCTTTACTTCTTTCAGTTTCATCACAATCAAACATCAAATTTGTGCATAGAAAGTTTCTGTCTCAGCAAAGGGGAGAGAAATGTTTTGTGTGAATGCAAAGGACGTTATATTTGCCTGATCATGATGAAAGATCACTGATTTAGCCTGTAAGAATGGGGCAGTACATGTGTGTGCGACAGCAACAAGCAACAGTACTTTACTGTAGCCATGACTTTGACCACAGTCCATCAGAGGTCTTCAAAATTAAAACGTGGTTGTCTTTCAACAGTAGGATTTTATTCTGTGTATGAAAGTGGCAAAGCATTGCAGCTTAAACTTTGTGATCAAATCCACTAGCCAACAGTGAATACAGCATTACCACAGCCAGTCATAGATTACTGCTAATACAAGTTCCCCACTGGAATCTCAGCACTCGAAATGCAAAGTGCCGACAAGCTGAAATCAAGAAACTTTGGGAGAAGAGCGAATATCATTCTTCCCCTTTAAACTTCCTTTTTGTAGGACGGCAAGCATCTTCTGCACCCCCACGTCATGAGCTTATATATACCAATTCCAAGATCCCATACCTCACAGAAAAGGGAATATTTCAGGAAATCATCATCTCAGACTTAGTATATTAAGTTAATGTTTTTTCAGTCATTCAGTTTTTGTGTCTCAAGACTCCGCTCTAGCAGGTTCCAGCATTTCAAATGGATACCTAAAATAAGATGCATTCAGATTTTATCACCAAGTTGTGCTAAAATCTGAAAGGTCAAAATCACAGCCTTAAAACATTTTGTATGTCAGTACTGTTCCAATTCCCTGAAAACTTTATTACGGGCTCTCAAATGGGGACAGAAATGACGGACTAAATGTATCTGTCAATCAGGCATGTTATATTATAATTGATTTCCATTAGGGTACATGTGCAACTTCTGTTTTCTGTCAGCAAGGCAGCATATGTCCAATTTATCTTTACTAAATTATTACTGGACTTATGCTTGCACTCCCACCTTCCTCCAATATTTGCATGCAATGAAAAATACTACATAAACAAAAAGTTGGATAAGAGTGTTACATCTGAAATGACCAACTAAATTCATACTATATCTGAGAATCAAGACTTTTAATGAGCACTTTGCTAGAATATATCACATGGTTTCACAGAAATGGACCTGTACTGCCAGATACCACCAGCAGGCCTAAATTACCATTTGGCTGCTCTGTATTCTACTACTTTGTTCAAATTGTAATCATTTTTTTCCAATATGGAACACTAGGTACATATCTTAATCATACATGTGCTCTTGTGAAACAAAGTATTCCTCAGTCATAAATATCAATATGTTTTATCAGCTTAAAAGGGGTGTCAAGCAGAAGTGTGACAGAGTTTTGACTGACTGTGTAAAGTACAAACAAAAAAAGTGCAGCAGCTTGTCTTTTTAGATATGTCCAACATTGTAATAAATTAGAGATTTCTCCTTACTCTAAACATATACGTAGTGTATACATAAGAAACAGAGATGGGGTAACATGAAAAGAAGCTCCTTGCAAAAACACACTAAATGTGTTCTAGTCCAATTTAAATGCGGATGTGTGCACTTCAGCCTGCTAATGTGGGATTACAGCTTTGTGTATCAATGATCAGTGTACTGAATTACCATCACATAGCATTTTAAATTTTATAGAGAATCATATTTTTCTTGTTCTGATATACAATATACAAGATTCTGCTTAACATCTCTTCTGAGAAATAAGATAATTTTAAAGTGCTGACAGAAAAACACATGTATAATATACCATCCCTAGGAAGGTCTGTCCTAAATATGTAACTGGTAACAAAATCATGGACTGAAACTAAATGCCAAAAAATGCATCATTATATCCTTCGTAAAATCATCTACCCCAGGGAACTACCACATTGACAATACGCGCAGGAACTGACCCAGTTGTTCAGGATTTGGAAATTTATGTGGACAGGGAAAGTACAGTTGTGTACACTTACCATAAATGTAGATGTTCGAGTGTATTCACTGTTGCAGTCATTACATTTGGGTAATCCTGCTGGCAGGTTGCCCTCAGTCGGCCTGAATTCCAAAGTCTTGGGTCCTGCGTCGGTTGCTGTCGCCCCTTCTCTGACGTCGGGTCATCAGGGGTATAAAAGATGCAGCCGACGCCATTTTCTTCAGTTTTTCTTGCCCCAGATGTCAGGTGCCCCCAAAAGGGTAGGCTAGATATATATATAAAACATACATGCACCAAAATAAACTTTACCTTCATCTACAAGCAAATAGCCCACATAGGTTGTATAGATCAGAGAAGTAAAGATAGGTTCCAGCAGAAATAAGGGGGATGGCGGGTGGGTAACCTGGACTGCAACAGTGAATACACTCGAACATCTACATTTATGGTAATTGTACACAACTGTACTATGTTCTTCGTGTTTCACTGTTGCAGTCATTACATATGGTTAGAGTCCCAAAGCTATGGTTGGGAGGGCTGGAGCTAAACAATATTAGGAGCAGCTATGAGGCCCTGCAGAACTGCAGTGGCAAAGCCTGCTCTGGATTTAGAGTAAAGTGGCAGATTGTAATGCTTTGTAAAGGTGTGCACTGAACTCCAAGTAACAGACTCTAAAATGTCTTTGGTTGGTACTCCCCTGAGAAAGGCTGCCGAAGTGGATGCAGCTCTGGTTGAATGTGGCCTAATGCCCTTGGGCACTGGCTTGCCATGCTGAGAGTAGCAGAAACTAATGCAGTGACCTATCCACTTTGAAATAGTTTGCTTGCAGATGGTCTTTCCTTGTGATCCTGCAGCATATGCCACTAGTAATTGTTCTGTCTTTCTGAAAACTTTAGTTTTGTCCAAATAGAATCTAAGTTGTCTGTGTACGTCTAAAGAATTCAGAATTTTCTCCCCCTTATTCTGTGGATTTGGATAAAAAGTTGGCAAATTAATAGTTTGGTTAAGGGCTACAGTGGACACCACCTTATGCATAAATGTAGGGTTTGTCCTCAGAGAGACCCTGTCTGGATAAAAAATGATAAAAGGTTCCACAGCCATGAGAGCCTGTAGCTCTGACACTCATCTTGCAGAAGTTATTGCTAGGAGCAGAGCTGTTTTCCAAGATAAGAACTTTATATCCGCAGTAGCAGCTGGCTCAAAAGGAGGTAGGGTGAGTTTTTCCAATACGTAACTGAGGTCCCATGCAGGCATAAGCGGTCTCCTTGGAGGCCTTAAATTTTTGGCTCCTCTGAGGTACTGCCTTAATAAAGGATGAGAAAAGAGAGGTGTCTCTGTATTGTAATGAGCCAAAATGGCAGAGGCATGAATTTTAATTGATGAAAAAGATGGGCCTTTGTCCAGCATCTCAGTTAAGTAGTGCAAAATCTGAGGAATATTTGGTACAGCTGTGTCATTTCCTTGAGCTTGGTTCCAAGCACAAAATCTCTTCCATTTTCCAGCATAGGATTTTTTTGTACTAGGCCTTCTGGCTTCCAAAATGACATCCATCACAGCTTTACTGAGAGGTGTGCTTTGTATGGCTACATTATCCGCCATGCTGCCAGGTTTAGAGTCCTGAGTTGGCTGTGCAGAATTAGATTGCTTTGTTGGGACAGTAGGTGAGGTATTTGAGGTAAGGTCCAGGCTGGGCATTGAGACAAGTTCCTTAAGATCGGATACCAGTACTGGCGGGGCCAGTCCGGGGCAATCAGAATCATTTTTGGTTTCTCCTGTCTCACCTTTAGGAGTACCCTGGGGAGGAGAGGCAGTGGAGGAAAGGCATATACTGATAGTTTTTCCAGTTGAAAGATAAGGCGTCCACTTTCTATGCTTGTCTGTGATAAGTCCTTGTGCAGAATCTTTTTAGTTGATAGTTGTGAGGGGAGGCAAATAGATCTATGTCCGGGCATCCCCATTTCTTTATTATCATGCTGAAGACTTGTGGATCCAGGTGCCACTCGTGGGGATCCATGAGGTTTCTGCTTAGTTCATCTGCCAGAGTACTGTCCTTTCCTGGCAGGAACTGTGCCTGCAGATGAACTTGGTAAGTCAATGCTGTGTCCCATAAAGCCATGGCTAGTCTGCAAAGGGGGTAAGAATGTGTGCCCCCCCTGCTTGTTTATGTACCACATGACCGTGGTATTATCGGTCTTTATCAGTAGTTGTCCCGGATGAATTAGGTCCTTGAAGGCTGTCAGGGCATTTTGAATAGCTAACATCTCTTTTTGATTGATATGTAGATGCATTTGATTTGTGGACTAGGTGCCCTGAATGCCTCTTCCTGCCATGTGGGCCCCCCCAGGCATAATCTGATGCATCCGTTGTTAGGTTCTGCCTGGCTGGGGGAAGTGAGAATGGCTGTCCCTTGTTTTGGTGATAAGCCTTTGCCCACCATCAAAACTCCTGTTGCAGGCAGAGAATGAGTGTAATCATTGTTTCCAGGCTGTGGCAATGTTGTATCCAGACACTTTTTAGGTACCATTGAAGTTTCCTCATATGCAGTCTTGCATATGGAATTAGTAGGATGCAGGATGCCATGAAGCCCAAAGCCTGCAGAATTTTTCTTGCAGATAACTGGGCCTTTGTTGCCATTTCCTTGAAATTATCTCTTGAGAGGGTACTAGTTTTGATTTCTTTTCGTTGACTGTGTAACCCTAGGCATGTTAAAAGTCTTTTCACAAATGCCAGACGCTGTAGTAGATTGTCCTTGTTCTCTGCTTGAATGAGGCAGTCGTCCAAGTAAGGATATATTTGTATTCCTCTGTCTGCAGAAAGCAATTACTGGCGCCAGGCACTTTGTGAAGACCCTGGGCGCAGTAGATAAGCCAAAGGGCAGTGCAGAGAATTGGAAATGCTTTGAACCAGCCTTGAATCTGAGCTATCTTCTGCATGATTGTCTGATTGGGGCATGCAGGTATGCCTCTTTTAGGTCTAAAGTGACCAGCCAAGCCTTTCTGCCCAGCATGGGCAGGAGCTGCTGTAAGGTCAACATCTTGAATTTTGGTATATCCAGGAAAGTGTTTAGAATAGATAGGTCCAGTATTGGTCTCCATGCTTTGTCCTTTCTGGGTACCAAGAACAGCCTTGAGTAAAATCCCTGTCCCTGCTCTTGCTGTGGCACTTGTTGAATCGCCCCCATGTCCATGAGGGATGAGACTTGTTTTTGAGCCTATGCCCATTGATTTTTTGGCAGGTCTGGCCAACCGTGTGCCCTTGGCAGGTTATGGAAGTGAAACTTGTAGCCTTGTGACACTATGTTTAGAACCCATTTGTCCTGGGTTATAATGTGCCAATTTTGAGAAAAAAGTGCTATTTTTCCCTCTAAGGGTGCTGCCAGTAGATAAGTGCTTGGTGCAGGCAGGGGGACGTCATTGGGACTGTTTCCTGTATGGTTGTGATTTGTCTTCTCCACTTTTGGAGGTAGAAGCACCCCATTGCTTAGACCTGTACGAACCTTGCGGTTGGGATCTACCTCTAGGGCGTCTGGATCTGCCCCTTTGAGGTCTGTCTGACACTGGAAAGGACCAATTCTTTGTAGGCCAGTGTCTGCTAAACCTAGGTGGCTGTACTTGTAAAACATCTTTGACCGTTTGCATAGATTTAGCTTTTTCCTCCATTTTCTTTAACACCTCTTCTGCCTTAACACCAAACAAGGTATCATGCTGTAATGGTGCATCTAATAATTTAGCTTTGACATGATCAGGCAGACTTTGTTCCTTTAACCAAGCATGCCTCCTAATTACAGAACCCGTAACAGTGGCCCTGCAGGAGGCCTCCAGAGAATCAAAACCACATTGCAAAGTATGCTTTCCAACTTGTTTAGCTGCATGCAATAAATCCTGCATTTCTTTGTTATCCGCACATTCAGAATTTACCAACATTTTTTGTTTAAGCAGTGTCATGACATATTGCTGATATTTGAGCATATGAAACTGGCAGTTTAAAGCCTTTATAGCCAAGGTAGCAGATGTGTAAATCTTTTTTCCCATCTATCCAGTGCCCTAGAATCTCTGTCAGAGGGGTAGGGTTTTTTGCAGTGGAAGCCTTAACCCCTTTAGGACCCTGAGAAATAGTTTCCGGGTCTGCAGCAGGGTTTTTGAAAAGGAATTTATGAGAGTCAGGAACCCTTTAGTATCTGTCAGGCTTAACAGGAGCTGGAGGTAAGGAGTCAGGGGTCAGACTAGACTCTGAAAACACATCATCTACAATGTCTAACACAGGTGGAATAGCTAGAGGCCTGTGTTGAGGCAGTAGAAGGAAGTCCCTGAGCCTCTTCTTAGATTCTGAAAAATCTTGGCTCTCCCAGTGGAAATGCTCCCTCATGGTATGCAAGGTTTCCCCAAAGGAATAGTCCTCAAGAGGAGAAGCTGAAAGAATAGATTCTTCAGCATCAGAATCCTCATAGGAAGGAAGAGAATATTCCTGATCAGAAGAGGAATCATAGGAAATGGAAACCTGATCTGAATATTCATAGTCTGTCTCTGGCCTAGGCCTCTTATCAGGAGGGGGATGGGAACCCCTGATCAAGGTAATTAAGTCTTCGGCCATTTTCAGCATCAGTTTTTTGGGCATTGAGGCCTGTCCATGTGGCTGGTGAACTTGTTTCTTTGCTTTTAAAGGTGCTTTAGTCTTTGTCTTTGAAGCTGAAGTCGGGTTAATGTATAATTGTTTAGGTCTGAATACACCCTCAGAAGCCGATGCCTGCTCAGCGGCTCCAGACCCATCTGAGGGAATAGTCTCCCGAGGCTCCAATACCTTGAGTTTCCAGCGGCCTGACCGACTCCACGTGGGTGTTGGTAGCAGCCTGCGACTTTAATGTAGCGGGCGTCAGGGGCTGCGAAAGCGCCTCACTGAGAACCGGCGACTGGCTTAGGAGAAGCTTTGTCGCCGGTTTTGGACCTCGATTGCCTGTCTTTTTCTTTGCACTTTTTGTGAACTCCGGTAGTTGGATGGCTATCAGACGACATTGTATAATTAAATCTATGCCCAAAATAGCTTAGTGTAAAATCGTACCGAAGCTTAATAGTGCATTGGTTAAAATCTAGCACAAAACTGACAACTTGAAACATCACGGTCAGGGCCTAGGCAAGGAATACAGTAAGAATGAAAGTCCTTATGAGGTATTTGCTTCCCACAAGAAACGCAATTAACTTTTTCTGACATCGGTCTGGAGCAAGAAAAAAGTTTCCCCAACGGGGTACTTAGCTTTTAATGAAAACTTCGGATCTGAAACTCGAACACGAAAATCTCAGGAGTCGGCCGACCGGCACTTGTGAACTGCTTCTGCTTCGGGCACCACGCAGCAAGAAAGACTGAAGAAAATGGTGTTGACTGCATCTTTTATACCCCTAATGACCTGATGTCAGGGAAGGGGCGACAGCAACCGACGCAGGACCCAAGACTTTGGAATTCAGGCCGACTGAGGGCAACCTGCCAGCAGGATTACCCAAATGTAATGACTGCAACAGTGAAACATGAAAAACATCTAACTTTTGATCAACATATATCCATTGCTGTAAGAAAGTCCTTCTACATTGCACAGGTTATAAACAAAGGGATTGTGTCTAGATATAGGGATGTCATTGCCCCCCTTTACTCAGTCCTCATTAAGCCAATCATGGAGTACAATGCCCCTTTTGGCATGAACCTGTTCAAACATGCAAAAAAGGAACACCTACAAAGATACCTTACTAAAAGGATACAAGGCCTAAACAACATCTCCTACATGGACAGATTCAAAGCCCTGTCACTATACTCAACATCCCACAAACTGCAAAGAGGTGACCCGTGTCTGGCATACAACGCATCCACTGACCCAATACTGATTAATTTATTGCACTTCAGCAAGCCAAATGGCATCAAAAATACTTGGTCCAGGTATCTAAAGGAATTCGGCAACATTAACAGAATGGTTTGGAGGGGCAGGTGTATCTCACAGATGATACAGAAAACACCAAGTGCAATTTTTATCTATCTATGACTGGGAAATTGAAAATTTACCCCAGGATTGCCCCTGTACTACTAAATGGACAGAGGCATTTCCTAAATACTTTATCTCATACACGGGTTCCCCTCAAATTATTTATGGTACGATGCCAGTTATTTTCTTTGGGGTAATATATAATTAATGATCACAAAATGGGGTAAGGCCAGCCTCTAAACAAATGGGACAAGTTAATTTGAGCACAAAAAGTGAAATTGGCTGGGATTAATATAGCCCAAAAGGGCAACCAACCTAGTACTTGACTTTCTTGACCAGAAAGTACAGCTGTGTAAGTAAACTTACCATGACAGTAGACGTTACAATGATTACTAATGCTGTAGCCTTAGCTATATGGGTTATATCCTACCATGGACATAACAGCTGGCCAGCTTCCAAAGCTTCAGGGTATCTTCTATGCACCCAAACTGTCACACAGCTTGAGATGACTAAAAGATAAGTCTGGGTGCCAGTCCCCTCAGAGCTTTCTTGGCAACAGAGACAGACACAGGGGTTTAGCCTTGAAAGGACAATGCTAGAAACACCAAAAAATAAACATCCACATCCTGCCATAAAAAACACATCAAAAAACAAAGGAGATGGAGGGAGGGAGCAGTTACTGCAGCAGTGATCATTCAAACATCTACTGTTATGAGGTCACTTATACATCTTTACTATGTTCATCATATTGATCACTAATACAGCAGCCTTAGCTATACGGGTAGATTACTCTAGCTTACTACATTTAGTAGGTGGAAGGAGGAAAAGCCCAGCAGCTCCTGCAGAATGGCCCTAGCAAAGCCTGATCTGGGCCTAGAGAAGGAATCAAGTTTATAGTGGTTTGTAAAACTATGTACAAAGGAATAAGTAGCAACTTCTAGACTAATTCTAGAATCCAGCTCTTTCCAAGAAGCCACAGATGTTGCTAAGGCCCTGGTAGATTGGGCCATGACCCTGCCCGGAACAGTTTTGTAATGGCGGGTATAACAAAAGGTAATCACCATTTACAAATAGTCCATTTTGACACAGTTTGTCCCCTTTCATTCAAAACTTCACATAAAAATGAACAACTGATCTGAACATCTGAAAGATTTAGTTCTGTCAAGATAGTACCAGAGCTGCCTGTGGACATCCAACATATGGAATACCCTTTTCTCCCTCATTTTTAGGTTCAGGAAAGAATAGAGGGAATTGGTTGGTTTGGCTTCAAATAAATGCAAGATACCACTTTGGGTATAAAAGGATTAATTCTGAAAAAACCCTGTCCGTTTGGAAAATAAGAAATCGTTGACTCACCATAAGAGCTTGCAACTCAGACACTCTTCGTGTAGAAGTCAGAGCAACTGGTAAAACTGTTTTTCATGTTAAGAACCTCAAGAAAGACAGATTTCCTGGTTCAAATGGAGCAAGTGTTAGCTTCTCTAACACAAAATTAAGATCCCAATGAGGGGGCAACGGTTTACTTAGGAGGTCACTTGTGCAAAACGTCTTTCAAAAGCATTTTGACATGAGACTGCATTGAAAGAGGAGGATCCATGAGCAGCCACGCTGAAAGGGCCAAAAAATGAACCTTGATAGAGGAATAGGAAAGGCCTTTGGATATTAACTATACAAATACTGCAAAACCAGAAAACAACTAGCCCCGAATGGGTGCTGGTTATGTTGTTGGCACCAACTAGAAAACCTTTTCAGTTTGCTAAAATGTGACTTTCTAGTGGCATACTTTCTTGCCTCCATTAGTACCTGCTGCATGTCACCAGCAAACTGGTGCCTAAAAGGAATTAAGACCCTACCATGCAAGCAGTCAACTGAAGTTGACTGATGTTGGGTGTATCAAACACCCCTGTTCTTTTGTGAGTAGTTCCAGTCTGTGAGGAAGCTTGTAATAATTGTCCCTGGCCATTTTCCAGAAGAACGAACCATAGTTACCTTGTAGAGAAGGGAATCACGACAATGATCTTGGGGAATTCCTTCTGAATCTTCAGAAATACCCTGGATATTAGTGAAAAGAGTGAAAAACTTCCAGGAACATCCGTCTTCCAGGCCTTTCTGCATAGAGTCCTGGAACAGAATCTTGCCAGTTGATTGTTCAGAGTGGAGGCAAAGAGGTCTAACTTGAGGAACTCCCCACAAATGGATCTAATCTTGGAAGACCCCTTGAACTAATTTTCATTTGAGAGAGCCTGCCCTGGTCCTGCTCAGCTTGACTACCACAGTTTTGCTCTGAAGGAATGCAGGATGCCTCCACAGTGAGATTGCACTGTGGAGCTACATCTCAAGCTAACTAATCAAAAGGAGTACGCTTGGTCTCCCTGCTTCTTGCTGAACCACATCACTGTGGTATTGTCTAACACTCTGAAGAGGTCCTGGGGACCAACGATGACTCAAGAGTGTTGAGTGCCTTGATCAGGGCAAGCATCTATTTGATATATATGTCCCTGCATTTATCCTTGGTGTCCCACACACCCTGCACTTTTATCCCACCTGAAATTGCTCCCCAAGCAAAGTCAGAGGTATCTGTGGTGACAGACTATTGTGGAATACGGAGGGAGAAGGGGAACCTACATTTAAGGATAACTGTTGTCTCCACCAAACAATTTCTCTTCTGACAAACCCCCAGCAATGGGATATGAAAAGACAAAAGGGTATTAGTGTTGGGACCAATAAGACCTCATATATCACTGTATATTTCTCATGCGGAGTTTTGCCAGGGTATTATCACAGAAGCCACGAGATACAAAATTCTGAAGTATTCCTTTGCAGTGACTGAAGTTTGAGCGAAAAACCTTAGAAATAGATACAGATCTACTTTTTCCTGTGAAAGAAAACCTCTTTGAACTGAGTTGTTTAGTTGACATTCCAGGAATACAATTCTGTGCGAAGGAGTCAAGAAAGACTTTTAAATGTTCTACTGGAGTCCCATGTTGTGTAAGAGATCTCACAGCCAAGAGAGACATTCCTTACACTTTGAGACTGTGCAATGATAAGCAAGTCATCAGCAGTGGAAACATGTGGATACCCTGTACAGTGCAATGAGCTATACTGGAGCTAGACACTTTGTGAACACTCTTGATGTAGTGGATAGCTCAAATGATAAGGTAGAGGACAGATAATGGGATCCAAGCACACAAAACATTAAGAAATGTCAGAAGTCTGGCTGAATAGGGATGTGATGATAAGCATCTTTTAAGTCTAGCGTTACCAGGAAACTTGAAAGAGGAAGAAGAAATAACAGGTTGTGAAGTGACATAATTTTGTATTTGGGAACCATCACAAACGGGTTTTAGAAATTCAGAACTGGTCTCCAAGCATTTTCTTTGGCACTTAAAACATCCTTGAAAAAAAACATTCCCCACCTGGGAAGTAGGAATTGGTTCTATCACTCCTTGGGACAACATGCGATGAAGAGCCAGTGGAAATTAAACAGTCTGGAGGATGAGGCATGACCCCCTCAAAAGGAGAAAGGCTCAAAGTGTGTTGACGTCAATTTGGATAACACAAAATTTAAATCCCATGAAGCAACAGGTTCTTGAAATGGGGGTCTTAACAAGGTGGCACCTTTAAGGAAGGTTTTGCACAGCCTATGTGACATCAGATTAGAATCTTGTAAGCCTAGACGAAAATTTGAAATCACTGCCAATTGAACCCTGAAAGTGCCAGCCGCAGATCCCTGATGGAAAAGCTCAGACAGGAATTCCAAAATCACTGGAATGGAGGCAGTATAGGGGTCAACATTCTTTTTCTCCGCCCAGATAGAGAATCTCCTCCATTTACTGGAATATAGTCTCCTAGTGGAGGGTTTATAAGAGGATGCAAGGATATGTGTCAAGGAAGGTGAGAAGTCGTGAAGCCTGACTAGGGATGGAAATGGGAGCAGCCAAGCTGTCAAACTGAGGGCGTGTAAGGAGTGAGGAAGCGAGCCTGACATGCGAGTCAAGAGATCTAGAACTAGGGTCCAGAATCCAAGGATATTCTAGGAGAAAAGGCCGAGACAGGGGAAACGAACCTAATGAGGCCAGTAAGGAGCAATGAGGACCAGTTTGCTTCCCAGACGTTTCGCTTTCTGAATAACCTTTGGTATGAGAGGAAAGGGAGGAAAAGCATAAAGGAGACCCAGGGGCCAATCGTGAACAAGTGCATCTCTCAGTGACTCCCCCGGAGGGGGGATGAGGGAGACGTAGCTGCTGCATTTGGCATTGATTGAGCGGGCAAAGAGATCACAGTAAGGTTGTCCCCATCTGCGGAAAGTCTGCTCTGCTATTTCCTATTTCAGAGACCTTTCATGAGGCATCAGGATTGCCCGGCTGAGCTTGTCGGCTATCATGTTGGTTGTCCCTGGAATGTGCATTGCCACCAGAAAACGCTGGAAAGATATCGCCCATTTCCAAACTCGAATGGCCTCTTGACAGAGTAGGTATGATCTGGTTCCCCCCTGTTTGTTGATATACCATACTACCGACATGTTGTCTGATTGTACTGCAATAGTCCCCAGAGGCAGAAGGTCGTGAAGTGCTTGCAATGCCAGGAGCGCTGCCCTCATCTCTAGAATGTTGATATACAGGTGAGCCTCGTGATCTTGCCATGTGCCTTGGACAGTCCTGCCTAGATAATGCCCCCCCCCCACCCTATCTGTGAGGCATCCGTGGTCACAGTGGCAACGGGTTGGTGAGGAACAAATGAAGTGCCCTTGGTTAACTGATTGAGTAGAGTCCACCAAATGAGGTCCTTCTTGCAAGAGTCTGTCAGCAGCATGTGATGAGATAATGGTAGGTGCTGAAAGGACCATTGGGACAACAGCAGCCACTGAAGAACCCTCATGTGTAGTCTGGCTAGCAGCAATAGTAATATGGTGGAAGCCATGGTCCCTAGTATCTGCAGAATAGTCTTGGCTTTGACCTTTCATAGGGGAAGAAGACAATGAATTTGAAGAACCAGATTCTGAGCCCTTTCTACAGGAAGATGAGCCAACACATCTACAATGTACATCTCTACGCCTATAAAAATCACAGATTGAGAGGGAAATAAGGCAGATTTTTCCCCACTTTATAGAAATTCCCAACTGAGCACAAAGCTGAATGGTAGCGTCCCTGGTCTGAAGAAGTAGATGCCTGGTGGGGGTGGTCAAGAGCCAGTCGCCCAGATACGGAAACACCCGGAATCCTCAATGTCTCAGGTGAGCTGTCACTACTGCCAAACACTTGGTGAACACCCTGAGGGCTGTGGTGAGACCAAAAGGCAGAGCATGAAACTGGTAATGACTGGCTTCCAGCCGGAAGCTCAGATGACTCCTCGACGCCCTGTCCATTTTTATATAGTAGTAGGCATCTTGGAAGCGCAGATGACTCCTCGACACCCTGTCCATTTTTATATGGTAGTAGGCATCTTGGAAATCTATTGAGAACATCCAAATGTCTTTCCCTAATAACAGGAATATAGACTGCAGTGTCACCATCCGGAACTTGTCCTTTACTGATTCGTTCAATTTGCTGAGGTCCAAGATGGGCCTCCAGTCCCCTGTACGTTTTGGCACTAAAAAGAATCTGGAGTAAGTTCTGGATCTTATTTGGTCTGCTGGGATGGTTTGGATGACTCTCTTTGCCAGCAACTTGTTGACCTCCACAGTTGCCTGATCCCTGTGATTGGGTGGAACATCTGGGATCCTCTTGGGAACATAAGGTGGCAGAGAAAAGGGTATGACATAACCTCTGGTAATTCTTTGTACCCATTTGTCTTGAGTGACACTTAGTCAGGCTTCTGGATACAAAGAAATGCGACCCCCAACCGGCCCCAGAGAAGCGCAGTCGGGCCCCACATCAGCAGCGCTGGTAAGGCCGGCCCCGAAAGGGATCGTGGCCTCTCTGGTTTTGCGGTCCGCCCCTGCCTCTAGTGTGACGTCTACCATTGCCTCCTCCTCTGCCTCTGCAGGAGTCACCCTGTGCATCCTGGAAAAATCTCTGGGACTTCTTGAACCACATTTTACCGCCTCTCTGACCCTTAGGGTATGGTCTAGAGGGGATAGTAAAATGTACTCCCATGGCAGAGAGTGTTTTTTCCTTCTTGTTCGCACTGGGTGAGAGTGTCCTTTATCTTGGGTCCAAATAATGAACTGTCAAAGGGGGTGTTGGTAAAGGTAGACTTGAACGGTTCAGCAAAATTACACAAATGCATCCAGGAATGACTCCTTAGGGAAATTCCTGAACCCGCTGCACTACTCACTCCATCGGCTGCATACGAGATAAGCCTCATGGATGAGTTGACAATAGAGTTCAAGGTGGACAACTGGGCAGACACCTCGTCAGGGACTCCCTCAGTACATGTACCTTGTAGAGAATCTCCTAACTTCTTAAGGAGATCTCTCTGAAGCCTCGTGAAGTGTGTAAGGTAGTTCAGCGATCTAAGAGTAAATGCTGCTGAAGAGATGATACGCTTCCCGTATCTGTCCATCGTTCGAGACTCCTTATTCGGCGGATGAAAAGAAGAAGTTTCTGCCAACTCCTTATTAGTGGCCACCACCACCACCACGGCATCTACGGGAACACCTTTAGACAAAAATTCCTTTTCTCGGGGTGCAGAAAGAAACTTATTTGGTCTCCTGGGGACTGGCTCCACAGCAACAGGAGTATCCCACACCTTCCGACTAACTAGCTCCATCGGTTCATCGAAGGGTGGAGACACCCAAGAGGCTGAAGGTTGAGACACAAAAGCCTTCAAAGTACACGGACTCCTCATCAGAAGGGGTGACAGTGGGCCAGCCGCACCTCTGCTTAAGGATTTCCAGGATGTCTACAAAGGAGACATCATCAGAGGACAACTTGGGGGACTTTTCTGACTCCTCAAGGTCAATGTACAAAGTAAGAGACTCATCCTGGGAGTCTACATGCTTCCTCTTCCATGTTCTCTTCCATGGGGGCTCCTTGGAAGAATATTCCGGGGAGGTCTCAAAAGAGTGGTGACCACCAGCCGGTGGCTCCTGAGGCTGTGGGTCTCTGCTGTCCAGGGATGGAGTAGGAGCTGAGACTGAAAGTAGGTGCTTTAGGGGGGAGAATATCGGTACCCCTGGTAGGAGCTGATGACTGGGACAGCACGCTCATCTCAAATGCCGAATTCTCCGGCTCCGAAGACCTCCTCGGCTCTGAGGAGGATACCATCGGTTCCAGAGCCATCGGCTCCGAGATAGATGTAGGATCCGAGCTCATCCTTGCCGACGTGCCATGGGGGAGGCTCGAAACCGAAGAGGTTTGGTTCCAGGCGTCCCTGTCAGGGCTGACCGGGGAGCTTCGACTCCTACACACCACAGATGGCACCGAGAGTGTCAGAGCATAACTCTGCTCCAAACCATAGCGGGAGCTGGAACAGAGGGTTCCACCAGTGGTATGAAACACTCCAGCTCCAAAAGACCAGCAAGGCTTGGAGGAAGAATCACCGAAGGGGGAACGGACTCAAGTGGCTCCGGAACTGACTGAGTTGGAGCAAACAACAACTTCGGTAAGGCAGACAACTTCAAGAGCCTCAGTACTACCCTCTCCATATCTTCTTCCGATAAACTCCTGGAAGACCTGGAGGACAGAGTAGGAGAACGGGATCTCTGCAATACTGGTGACGTCAATGTAGGGGAGACTGGTAAGGGTTCCAAAGACCGGCTCCGTTGAATACTCTCAGCGGTCGGCACCGAGGTACTTGGCGCTGACCCTGTAATCACAGTAGTACAACTCTCAATCAGCTCCGAGCTCTGTGGGGCTGATGAGACAGTAAATTTGTTGGGCTTATAAACTTTAAGAGGTGGTTTCGAGACACCAGCCGGTGCCAGGGAGGGCCTCTTAGAGGACTTAAACTTTTCCTTTTTAGATCCCTGAGATCTAGCAGAGGAGGAAGAGCTAGCCAGATCTTCCTCAAAAGAAGGTTTTAAGAGACCTTTTGGAATGAGCTTATTTTTTTCTTTCTTGCAACACCCTAGCACTAAAAGAGTGGCAAAATATGCAAGTTTCCTGTAAGTGGAATGCCCCAAGACAGTAAACGCAGTTACTGTGGCCATCTGTTATGGACATCTTCTGTGAACATTTTATGCATTTTTTGAAGCCAGATGGCTTGTGGTCCTTGCTTTCCTTAGACATCCTCACAGAAGATGAACTCACACACACACACACACACACACACACACACACACACACACACACACACACACACACACACACACACACAAGAAATAAAGGAGGACTAGGTCCTCTAACGTAAACAGGCCTAGCCCTACAGGAAGGATAAACAGACACCACGAGGACTAGGTCCACTAACTTAAACGGGTCTAGCCCGGGCAGGAAGAAAGAAGGAAAAACTAGGTCCTAAAACAGACCTAGTACAGAAACAATTAGAGAGAGAGAGAGAGAGAGACTCACACACACACCCAAACAGGAATAAGTCCAAATTGTTGAAATTATTAACGAGGTGAACAGAACCTCATTCTCTTGGCACACTAAATTACTAACAAAGTGAACAGAACCTTGTTCTGTTAGCAACACTAATAAGAGATATTAGCAAGCGGAAGAACCGCAAAAAGTTGTGACTTTAACAACACACACAGCCTGAGCGCAAAAGGAGCCTACGATTATTAATATCTAATATGAAACAAATATATTACAAGAGAAAACTGGCACACAGGATACCCAGTACTATAAGGCCAAAGGCCAACTATACTTGAAGAAATTGCACACAAATGGCGCACTAGTAAACTCTAAGTATACTAACTGTAAAAACTACACTAACTATAACTATGCAATACTATTCAAAGGTAAACCAGAAGAATTATCCAAAAATTTGAACAAATTGAAAGACTTAGCCAGAGCCAAGAAGAAGCACATCAGAACTCATTGATGCGGCAAACGAGATCTGGGGATTGTACTGGTGCACCATGGGATACCTACCTAGCCATGAGCCAACTAGAAGTCTTCCAGCTTGTAAATAGGCCGAGTCGGAGCAGGGGATCGGCTCCGATCCCACATGTAAGAATGAAGGCGAGATAGGACTACAGAACATTTCATCTTTTAACAGACAGAACTGGAGGAATAAGTGCAGGTTCTGGAAATTCCTTCTTTAACAACTCAATATTTTCTGAAGGACTGAGAATCCTCAGTGCTCTCACACTGAAAACATTGGCACATTCAAGCAATAGTCTCAGAGAATGATAAATCCCCATAGGGAGAAACAGAAACCAAGCTCTCCACGAAGTCTGCATCAGAACTCTGAGAAGAAAACCCTGTATCTGTCACTTCATCTTCCTGTTCAGATGCAGAATCTTGAATCTCTTCAGGAAAAGGGGGTTTACCACTTTCGTTTACCAGAAACTACTTTACAAGAAGTATGAACAGCCCAAATTAACCCCTGAACCAGACCCAGTAAACTACTCCTAAAGAAATTTGAGGCAGATAATGCAAGCTTAGTTTTCTGTCTCTTTCCGATAGGAAAAAATTAGGCCAACCAAACAGCAGCTTCCGTAAGGATGGGCACAGCATTCTAACAACAGGGAAGCCTCCCATGTTCCCTCACCCAAGACCTACAAGACACTCCTCTCCCTTGCTCACTGACAGGGCCCCCAACAGCTGCAGAGGATGTGGCTAATCTCCAAATCCCTAGTGGCTGTAGATACTACACCAGATGGATCTGGGGTAAAAGATAAGTGGTTAGAGGTAAAACAAATTACCCACCTGCAACTGAGGCAAATTGCTAGCCTACTGTGGTGGAAAAGGCTGTTAGCTTAACTTTTTTTTTTTTTTTTTTTTTTTTTTTGAGGTTGGAAGGACTGACCATGGAACCGGTAGCTTCTGCCATAGTAAAACCATAAAGGGATTCTCTTTCCTAGGGAAGCAGCAGATGCCAGTAAAACTACAAGTTTTTAAAAGTTACTTTTTCACAAAAAAAAAAACATAGTAAAAACATTTTAAACGTTTCCCATCCCCAAACAATATTTAGAAAACACAAGTCCCCTCCAAAGGGAATTTACTTATTCAGCAAAGGAACAGCCCAAAGCTGACCGCTGATCCTCAAAAGTTTTACATGAGCATACAAGGGTTCGGTGCCCAAACTTGACTTTTAGGCAGCTCCGCTTGAGCTGCCTGACAGTTTGGGCATGTGGAAGGTGGAAGGTGGAAGCGGGACACCTGTTGCATCCTTGGCAGGATACAACCCGTATAGTAAAGCTACTGCATCAGTGATCAATATGATGAACATTAAGTATTTCACGTACATGCCTGTTGTGATCTTAATGATTAAAAAATGAGTACCTTAATATCTCTGAAAGCCTGCCTGCCTGTGATACTTAATAATGTAAGACCATCCACAGGATTCATGAATGAGTAGTATTGGGAAAGCACTACGCAACAAGATCTGGTAGCTTTTAAAACTTTTTGTGCTTTATTGAATGGGGAAAAATGAAACTAATATTAAACTATGTAACCCAGTGGACAGCAAACTGGCTCACAGCCAAATCCCAATCTATTCCTGTAGGGGGCACACTGTCATTAAAAAGCATCTTTACTAGCAGGATCCCTCAGAGGTTGTTCCTTGTGCCACTTCTCTATGGTATTTACTTTTTATGTCAAGGCTGATGCTAAGGGCCTGTGTATGACTGCAAACATGGAGCTACTGTAAACTTCCAGTTGACTCCCAGATTCTACAGGATGATCTAATGCATACAAATAAATGATGTTAGGACAAAGGCCTAAAGCAAAATGCCAAGAAATGTAGTATGGTGTGCTAAGCAAACATGGACTCCCATTTACCTATCAGACAGATGACACCCCCTTTGAAAACGAAGGAAAACCATAAATTCATCATGGTCTAGCCCCTCTAGCCATCACTGAATGTGGAAGAAATTCAGTAATTAGAAGTTATGTACTCACCATAACGTTCCATCTGAGTAGGTGACTTCATTCGGATGCAACCTGTGGGTATCGGATCCGACCTCGGATCCGAGCCGGCAATTCAAAAGCTTAGGCTCCGAGCTCCTGGCTCCTCCCTCTTACCCATAACCCCTTGCCAAGCCCTGACTGACCTCAGATTGAGTTTGCCTCAAAATACTGACCACAGTACACTAAAACAGCATAAATACTCGCTCTATAAAGGTCAGGGGATGGAGGATGGTTACATCGAATGAAGTCACCTACTCAGATGGAACGTTATGGTGAGTACATAACTTCTAAATCTGAAGTAGGCAGACTTCATTCGTCTGCAACCTGTGGGACAGAGTCCCTAGCTACCTGAATGTTGGGCCGTCATGGAAGGATGTTCCGAGCACCGCTGAGCCAAAGGATGCTCTTCCTCTAGAAACAACATCCACCTTGTAATGAGAAATAAAAGTATGAGGCGAGGCCCAAGTAGCTGCCGCAGATATCATCCAACGAAACACGGGACTTAAAGGCGGCTGGCGTGAAACTGCCCTAGTAGAATGAGCCGTAACCCTCTGAGGAGCAGGTCTGCCTGAAGTGTCATATGCCTGCAGAATGCAATTAGCAATCCATTTAGATAGAGTAACTTTAGATACTGCTTTACCCAGAGCAAATTTAGCAAAGGAGACGAACAGCTGATCTGATTTCCTGTGGCCAGCTGTCCTGTTAATATAAAAACGTAATTGTCTATGAACATCCAAGGAATGCAATTTGTATTCTCCTTTGTTTGAATACTTGGGAAAAACACAGGCAAATTGATTGACTGGTTAATATTGGATTCAGAAGAGACCTTCGGAAGAAAAGATGGATTGGTCCTGAGGCATACCCTATCAGGAAGAAAGAAAGATAAGGCGGTTTGACACATAGAGCCTGAAGCTCAGACACCCTTCTGGCTGAAGTGATAGCTACCAGAAAGGCAGTCTTCCAGGAAAGGTATTTTAAATCAGCAGAAGCTGCAGGCTCGAAGGGAGGAGCAGTAAGGGCCTGCAGGACTAAAGACAAGTCCCAAGGCGGTACAACCTCCTTGACTGGAGGCCTTAACTTAAAAACTCCTTTGATAAAAGTTTTGCATAATTTCGCTGTCATAAGGGAGCTGTGTCATGACCAATGTGATAATGCGAGATAGCCGCCAATTGTACCTTAATCGTGGAAGAACTAGCCCCTTGATGAAAGAGGTCTGTTAGAAAATCCAGCACCGCAGACATAGGTGCTGAAAAAGGATCCACAGTTCTCTGTCCTGCCCATATAGAGAACCTCTTCCATTTACTCCGATAAACCTGTCTGGTGGAAGGTTTATGAGCAGCCACCAAATGGCCTTGACCGGTGAAGAGATACCGAGTCCTAATTAAGGTTGGAATTGGAGCAGCCAAGCTGTCAACTTAAGGGTCCGCAGATTGGGAACTGGCATTCCCAGAGGGTGAGAGATGAGATCCGAAATTGGATCCAGAATCCATGGTGGATTGATTTTGTGAGACCATACAAAGGGGAACCAAGGTTGTCGAGGCCAGAATGGGGCAATGAGAATCATTCTGCTCCCCAAACTGTTGGCTTTCTGCAGAAGCCTCTGCATCAGAGGAAGTGGAGGGTAGGCATAAAGGAGACCGGGAGGCCAAGCATGCACCAGAGCATCCCTCGGGAACTCCTGGTGGGGAAGCAGAGCGAAGAAATTGTCGCATTTGGCGTTTGAGGGAGAAGCAAAAAGATCGCAACAGGGTTGCCCCCAAACGGCAAAAATCTTCTTCGCTACTTGAAGATTGAGGGACCACTCATGTGGAGAAAGGATGGTGCGACTGAGCTTGTCCGCAAGGATGTTGGACTTTCCGGAATGTGCGTTGCTACCAGAAAGCGTTTGGTGGAAATTGCCCATTCCCAGACTCTCATGGCCTCTCGACAAAGGGGTAAGACCTGGTTCCTCCTGCTTGTTGATATACCAAACTACCGACATGTTGTCTGTCTGAATCGCAATAGTCCCTGAAGGAAGAACGTGGTGAAGTGCTTGCAACGCTAGGAGCACCGCCCTCATTTCCAGGACATTTATATGCAATGACGTCTCTGTGGGATTCCACGTGCCTTGGACAATCTTTCCCGCAGAATGCCCCCGCCGAGGCAAGAAGCGTCCGTGGTCACTGTGGCTCGGGGAAATGCAGCGCAAAAAGGTCTCCCTGCCAGGGGCTCCGGAGAAAGAAGCCACCACAGAAGGGAGTCCCTGCACGCTCTGCTGACCGCAATCGGAGCTTTTAGAGACGAACAAAGAGGAGACCACTGAACTTGAAGGGTCCATTGAAGAACCCGCATGCGTAAACGGGCATGAATTAGAAGCGGGATAGCTGCCGCCATAGAACCTAGGGCCCTCAGGACCGAAGCTGCAGTTGGAAATGGTTGCAGGATTGCTGTCACATGACACTTCAGGCTGGTGATACGGTCTGGGGTGAGGAAGGCTCGCATTGATCTGGTGTCTAGTCTTCCTCCTATGAAATCTATAATTTGAGTTGGATTCAGAAAAGATTTCTCCCAGTTGATCGTGATGCCCAGCCTTGGTGCTAGTTGAAGAAAGTAATCCCTGGCTGAGCACAGAAGATGCCTTGATGATGCCGTCAGGAGCCAGTCGTCCAGGTACGGAAAGACCTGTAATCCCTGGAGCCTCAGGTGGGCCGCTACCACCGCTAGCACCTTGGTAAACACCCTGGGGGCTGAGGTGAGACCAAAGGGGAGGACCCTGAACTGATAATGACTGGCTCCCAGCCGGAAGCAAAGAAACCTCCTGGATCGTCTGTCCATCCGAATGTGGTAGTACGCATCCTTTAGGTCTATGGAACACATCCAGTCATTCTCCCTCAAGAGGGGGAGTATAGATTGCAGGGTGACCATCCGGAACTTTTGCTTGGTTACTGACAGGTTCAACTGGGAAAGGTCTAAGATTGGTCTTAAGTCCCCCGTCTTCTTTGGCACCAAAAAGAACCTGGAGTAAAACCCTAATCCGGCTTGATCTGGGGGGACGCGCTGGATGGCTCTTTTTTCTAGCAGCTGCTCGATTTCGATAGCTGCCGCCTCCCTTTGGTCGGGTGGAACATCTGGGAGGCTGCGAGATTTGGGAATCTTGAATAGGGGTATTGAATATCCTCTGGATATAAGTCGAAGCACCCAACTGTCTGTTGTTATGGACTCCCAAGAAGTCAGGTGCATCGAAAACCGCCCCCCGACTGCCTCCAGAGACGGACAGCCGGGCAACCCTTCAGGGCTGCTGCGTGGGTCTCTCAGAAAAGGGTTCTCTGGACCCAAAATTGCCAGGAGCCCCCCTGCCTCTGGCACGACGACCTCCACGTCCTCCTCTGCCACGGAAGGACTGGTTATCCGGAGCAGGTTGGGACTGCTGCGACTTCCGGAACCACATCTTCTTCTGTCCCTTTTGGTTCTTAGAGAAGGACCTCTGGGGAGCTGAGAAGCGGACTCCGACGGCAGACAGCGTCTTCCCGTCCTTTTCGCTCTGGACTAATGTCTCGCGAACAGTCTTGCCAAACAAGGCAGAACCATCGAAAGGGGCATTCGCGAAGGTCGCCTTGAAGGGCTCTGCAAAATCACAATGGCGGAGCCAGGCCTGTCGCCTCATGACTAGGCCTGCTCCGCTGGCTCTAGCGGCTCCCTCAGTAGCATGAGACAGCAGCCGCATAGATGTATTGGATACTGATCTGAGAGTGGCCATTGGTGGAGTAAACCTGTTTATCCTCACTCGAGATGGACTCCGGGGGAGATGCAGCATATTCTTTAATCAGATCCCGCTGCATCCTAATGACATGTGCCATGTAGTTCAGCGCTCAAGGAGAAGGTCGCTGAACTAAAACTCGCTTCCCAATGCGATCCATCGAGCGGGCTCCTTGCCCGGAGGATGGACGGAGGGACTCTCCTGGGCCAATTCCCTCTTCGTGGCTGCAGCCATCATCATGGCATCTACTGGGGGACCCTTACTCCAGTGGGTGCGGTCTGATGGAGGAGAAAGAATGCGGTCCGGGCGCTTAGGATAGGCTCAATGGTGTCCGGATCCTTCCACGCCCTGATGGATATAAGATCCACCAGGGGGTCAGCAGGAAAGGACACCCAAGAGGTAGAAGGGCCCGCCTCGAATGCCTCCAAGAACACAGACTCGTCCGAAGAAGCCTTGGGGGCAGACCACCCCCCCCTGATCCTTAACATCTCCATGATGTCTCCAAATGAGACGTCCTCAGGGGGTGACCTAGGGGAGCCTTCCCCTTCATCCAAGTCCGTGTCTTCAGTGACGGACTCAGGGGAGTCCATGTGCCTCCTCTTGCACTTACGCTTCCGAGGTACTTCATCGGGGGGGCTGTCCGAGGAGTACTCTTCAGCAGTTGGATGTTCCAAGGGAATCACTTGGGACATCGAGGTGGGCTGTCCCTGGGACCGGCTGGTGGGGGCCTGGCCCAACTGCAATGGAGTGCGGGATGGAGCCGTGGCAGGGACTGGGGGTCCGGATGTCCTCGACAGTGCCCTTTCCATAACGTTGAAAGCCGAGGGGGAGCCAGCTTCTCTAAGCCCCGAGAGCCGACCCCCACTCGGATCCGGCGTACGGATCGGAGTCGGAGCGAAACCGCCGGATCCGAGACCAGTGTGCTCCGACCTGGACGGAGCCGAAGACACACCAGCTCCCTCGGATCCGAGGCTCGGCCCTCGGCTCCGAGAGGTCGGGTCCGAAGTACCCGAAGCACTCAAGGGATGGGACGGATCCGAGGTGCGCCGACCTATCGGATCCGACCCACCCCCGGATCCAAATCTGCACGGCGCCGATAGCTCCGAACCCGTGGTATGGGTCGGAGAAGGAGCTAAGGGGGCGAAAAAAGGGGTCGAAGCCCCTCCCGGATGGGGGGGGGGGCTAGGAGCACTCCCATTTGCATTTGGGCCTGGATGAATTTCCTCATCATCCGGTCCATATCAGCTTCGCTCATTGAAAAAGTCGATCTAGAGGAGGCCACCGAAGCGGACCTAGAGAGCCGTCTCGGTGACCTCCTGGAAGGGCTAGCCTCCTCCTCCTCGGGTCCAGGAGAGAACCGAGGGGAGTGGAGCCGAGGAGGAGGAAAGCTAGAAGGCACAGGGGAGGCCTGCTTAGATGGAGGAGCCGAACTAGAAGTTTCGGCTCTCCTCTTGTGGTGCTTCTCCCTGTGCCTCTCCTTCTGTCTTTCCCTAGAAGAATCCTTCCCCTCCGGCAACTTTAAGGGAGGTTGAGTCCCAGCCGGAGGGAGAACTCACAGCAACAGGTTGCTGAATGGAAGGGCAGAGGCGAAGCAGTATCTGGGGTAAAAGACCCGCCAGCACCAACCGACCTCCGTTCCCTTAAAGCCGGGTTGAACCCTGCACAAATGGTACAACCAGAAGACAGGTGTTCAACCCCAAGATGCTTGCCGAGTGTGGCCATCTGCTGGGGACAGCTTATGGCCACACTCGGTACATTTCGAGAAAACAGCCTTAGGGGCTTCAGACATCACAAACCTAAGGCCTATACACACACACACAAACAAACTACGAAAACCCGAGAAAAATTAACTAAAGAGGGAGGAAAGCCTTAACCACACACAACACTAACTAGATTAATAACAAAAACAGAGAATTTGAAAACTTTTTCTGTCAAAAAATCTAATCTTATCTCAACCAACGCCAGGAGCTCTAGAATTCCGTTGCTTCTTGAAAAGCGGCAAACGAAATCTGAGGTCAGTCAGGGCTTGGCAAGGGGTTATGGGTAAGAGGGAGGAGCTAGGAGCTCGGAGCCTAAGCTTTTGAATTGCCGGCTCGGATCCGAGGTCGGATCCGATACCCACAGGTTGCAGACGAATGAAGTCTGCCTACTTCAGATCTTGTATTTTGTACTGTACAATACTGACAACATGGAATTTTGATGCTAGGCTGCAAATTAGCTGTCTAATTAATAACCTGTTATGGACCTAAGTGTATATCTTGCTGCATTCCATGAAACATGGAAAGTTTTAAAAATTATCTGATCGGTACTACATAGCATTTGGCCAGCACTACTCAGTTAACAAATCCATGCATGTTTAAAGCACTTAAGTTTCTAAGAAATTTGCTAAACAGTTCTCTATGTGATGACACTTTGCTAGAGAACAAACTTAGTTAATGACTTCGGGTGGAAGAATGTGTACATAAGTTTATCTTCGAGTAATATGAGTCACTACACAAGCACCTAAATTGGGATGTAATCTGTGACATAAAAGCTCACTATTCTGGATAAATACATATGAATTTTATTTCTAATAAGGCATTCTAATACAGGCATCCTAAACAAACACTTAATTCCTCACCCTGAAAATAGGTCACATACCCATTCCTAATGAAAACATAGTATCAATCACAATACAGGAGGAATGCCAGGCACCCAGCATTACTGCAGCACAGGTTAAAGCTGCATTGTCCAAGGCCAAGAATACAGCTTCCATGGGACCCAACAATATCCATGGATGTGTTCTACATGAACTACAAAGTGAACTGGCACCACATCTGTGTTCCCTGTTAAATCACAGCCTCAACTCAGGCTTTGTCCCTACCAAATGGCGCACTGCTACAGTCATCATTCTCCATAAAGGGGGAGCGACTTCAGACCCTGGGAATTATCGCCTCATTAGCCTGACAAGTCTGATATGCAAAACTATGGAGTGTATCATCATGGACAATTAACAAGGATATAGGGAATCTCCAAACTCTAGATCTCACGCAATTTGGTTTTGTGAAAGGTAGATCATGCCTGCTCAACCTGGTTGACTTCTTTGAGTCAGGTCACCAGAGCTGTGGATGATGGCAATGCAGTTCATACAGCCTACCTCGATCTGGCCAAGGCCTTTGATACCATTTCCCACTCAGGAATTATAGAAAAACTCACAAAACTGGGCATCAACCCCTATATGACTAGGTGGGTTGCAAATTGGCTCACAGATAGAACCCACATTGTGAAAGTAGTGGACTCCAAGTCAGACTGCTGACCAGTCACAAGTGGAGTACCACAGGGATCAGTCCTGGGTCCTGTCCTGTTTGGCATCTACTTCTCAGAAATCCAGGCCAACGCGAAGGGACTCTGGCTGACCGAGTTCGCAGACACTGAAAGCTGGGAGCCATTATTAGCTCCCCAAGTGATGTAGACATCCTACAGAAAGGCATCACTGAGACCAATGACTGGTGTCAAAACCATTAACTTAAGCTTAATGCCAAAAAATGCGTCATCATCCCCTTTGGGCAAAAGTCAGTTCCCACTAATTACCACACTGATGGGAGCCCACTGAGCACTGAAGGCGTTATAAGAGATCTGGGGACACAGCTTGATAGTAACCTCTCCTTTGACCACCACATTGCCACTGTGGTCAGAAAGTCCTATGTGGCACATCTCATTACCAAGGGTTTTGCATCTAGGAAGAAAGAGGTCATCATATGTCTCTACACTTTCCTCATTAGGCCAATCATCGAGTATAATGCCCCATTTGACATGTACCGCACTAGACACATGCAACAGCTGGAAAGGCCACAAAAGTACCTAATAAAGAGGAGCCTAGGCCTTAAACACATGTCGTACATGGACAGACTCAAAAAACTCCAGCTATTCTCGGTCTCATATCGTCTACAAAGAGGCAATCTCTGCTCGACTTACAAAGCCATGTCTGACCCAGCTCTGTCAGAAATGCTACATCTAAAGAAATCCCAATCCCTCCGCACCACACGCTCCAGAGACCTTAAACTCATTACCAAAATCAACAGAACATGCTGGAGGGACAAGTTCATAACACAGAAATTGCCCATGCTCTGGAATAGATTTGCCATACATGTCAAGCAGAGCATCTCACTGGCCCCTTTCAACAGAAATCTTGATGAGTGGATGGGAAATGGAAAGTTCACCCCGGGGATCACTCCAGTGGCTCTACTTGATAGACTGTGAATGCTTGTGTATAACAGGAAACAGCCAGTTTCTTTTGACCGTTCTTAGTGAAAATAAACGGAATTAGTTATAGACTTTATTTACGACTGCTACTCTGTTACAGGCTAACATGCAACATGCTTTGCCATTCTGCCTCAGTCAGTGCAGGGAGTTTTGGTGGTGGCCTCTTTCCATTAACAAATAAGGTAACTGTTATGAAAAATATATTTAAGAGTTTTACTTTTTTTGTAATGCCAATACTAACAGACATGTTCAACATGTAAAAATAAAGTCATACAACCACCATTCATGGAATTTATAATGTAACATGCCAGACTACACAGTGAAAACACTACACACGTCAATGTATAAAAGGCAGCATTTCAATACTGTTCTGAAAGCTCTTAGTAAAAGTTTCTGCCATTTATGCAGGCATATTCAAGGTATAAAGGTATCCATGACTGCCCATCTTCATTTAAGGATGTCCATAGAGCACAGTAATGAAAGCTTGCTGTTCCACTGTGCCCTGTTCTATACAAGGATTTTTAGCAATGTCATCTTACCAGTAACAGAAAATATTATTTTGCAGAAAAATATGTTTTTTGCTTCAACAAAATGCCAACTCAATGCAGGCATGTTCTTGGCACGTACTGCATTCCTCATTCTGAAAAGAAGTCATATACCCAATACTGAATATACAGCCTAGATGCCTGGTATAGTTTAACTGCAATATAAAAATCTTACTAATAGTGCTCAACAATATAGGGTTACATTCTGCATGCTAACTCAGTTTCCAGTAATGTTTAATTTCTTCTGAATATTTCACATCGTTAAAACATTAGCTGTGAGAACACAGAGAATTTATTCTAGATAAAATAAAAGCACAATATAATTTCTGAAGTTGTCTGAAGAGAAAAAGGAAATGTGCATTTTGGTGTGAACTTTCTAAAGACATCTGCAATATAGATGCTGCAAAATTATAAAGTGACACATTCTTAAAGTTTAGCCATGGCCTGTATCTTCATTTTGTTCACAAAATGCCACACTTCAAAGTTTGCATCTCTTTCACAAGATGAAAGACTGCCTCCCTACAAATGTGATTGTTGATAAGAAATGTATCCTTTGGCCATAAAATGTCAGTGATCCCACAATACACTACCCCTGACTAACCATGTGGATCAGTTGCTTTCATGCACAGACAACTTACATACCCTCCTACAAATAAAATGCTGTCTGACTGGTACACATCTGATGTTTGAGGTTAAGTGAAAACAGTTTCATCAATGATTCATCTTCTTACTCTCACTCTCTCTCTCTATCTCTATCTCTGTCTCAAACACATGGAAAGACACACCACTTGAGTCAAAGTCACACCTGCACACTGCCTCTGAAAGGCCAGATCACCGACCATTAAACTATGATAAAGTGACTGCCAGGAACAGCTATATTTAGGCAAATTCTACCTCTTAGCTCTTACATGTAACCATTTTCTTTAAAGTATGCTTCACATGTTTGACTCAAGTCAAATAAATTTTGGAAACAATGCGTATTTCAATTTGTTTCACTCTCTCATGTGCATACAGTATTCCTTAGCACATGGTGTGGGTATCCATTGTTAACCCTTAACAGATTATTTGCAGAAATGGGTTTGCAATGCAATTTGGACATAAAACAATCCCCATTTTTAAAAATATAAACTTCCAGAAAAGGGATGTGAAAGTTAGCCAAGTGTACATCTCAGGTTAATAAGGCATGCCAATCATTTTAAAATAGCACACACATGCACTCACACATGTGCACACACGCTCACACACGGCACTCCTCATCACTAATCTCTTCCATAACAAAATGCAATCATTTTGCCAGCTCACTTATGCACATTTATATACAGGGATAATGCCCCAACTACAACCCCAGCAACAGAGGCTTGACCAGTGACCTGGGCACTGGAGGAGGTGGCCAGGGACAGTGAGAAATAAAGCAGCATGGTGCTGGACATGCCCAGGGTATGGACTATGTGTACAATCTGACAGAAAGAGAGAGAGAGAGAGAGTGAGGGGATTGTACAAATGTTTACCTTAAAGGGAGTCAGGGTTACTGAAGTGATGCTTCTCACAAATGTGGGAAACGCGCACCTCGCATACAACTACTGCTTGCCAAACCTGGCAGCTATGCAGGTATGTACAGGGGAACTACTAGGGCTAGAAATAAAAATTCCAATTTCTCCAAGAAAGTATAATTGTATGAACTGTTGCTTTTCACCACTCACTCCTAGGAAGAGCAAACGGGTACACTGTGCTCATTTCTTGGCTGAGTGAGATAGAGCTTCAGTGGTCACTGTAGACTGATAATCAGAAACAGGAAAAAAAAAAAAAAAAAACATTTGTACAACATGCAAAAAAAAAAGAAGATTTTCATTACACGCATCTTCAATGAACAAAAACCTTGATCCTCTGAAGAGCAAATAAGCAAAAACATCAAGATGGAGCAGTGTTTAAAAGTTGTATACAATGGCTACTATTGAAATAAAATATCTCGCAGGTCACAGCAAATTCACAAAGTATGTCATTCATCTCAATGAACTAAATTTCACATTTTGAATATGGACCAGTGACCCATTTGACATCCTCTAGTCCATCCTCACGTTTTATATTGCTATAAACAAATGTTATCAACCCGTCATCATACTGAACCTGAACACCACTTACAACTAATTACCAATTGTTTGGTGTCAGAAATATACCCTATAGTTTTAAATAAGCACAACTGATGAAATCACTGGCTATGGCAGAGGAGCAAATATGCTGGGCAAACCCAAATGCTATGGTTTACTGTTAACTATGTCTTTTCAAGGAAAGTCATAGTAATACCCAGTCAGACTGGAGTGAACACCCCGATTTAAAAAAATCCAGACAGTCCATTTGAAAGAAACATTTCGATAATCACAGAATATATGACAGAATCAGATCATTAAAAGATAATCTTTTTAAGGCAATATGAATGTGCCTTTGTTGACAAACTTTTGAAGTTGCCTGTTAGCTCAGGCAATACAGCTCCCACATAAAGACCAGCTGATGAGTACCAGTGGATAAAAAAATACAAGAAAACTACAGCAATGTGCTTACACGAGTTACAGCCAACCCATTGCAGTGCAGGAAATACTGTGACCGCATTAAGAAACCCACTGAAACTGTATATAAAAAAAAAAAAAAAGGCCTTTTCACTCATTGCTAACTGTTCGCTGTTAACCCCAAAGGTTATACAGTGACGACAGGGGGATTTACAGATGAAGAGATGAGAAGTGTGAGAATTTCAGCAATTGAACTAAATACAGCAGCAGTCTACAGCCTGTGGAGTTAAGAGACTCTTAGATAACACCGATTTTAAATTTATAACAAAATTAGTGCATGTGGTTAGTACAGTGTGCTAGACAGGTCTGTTATGGCTAAGACCTCATTCAAGACCGACCCAATTACAAAACTCACAGCCCTTAAAAGTATACTGTTAATCATTCATATTAGAAAAGAAATGAATGAAGTGTGTGTGTGTGTATACACATATATATATATATATATATATATATATACATATATACACACACACACACACACACACACACACATTTATATATTATACTAAACTTAATACAATTACGGATCATCATCTGACATTTGTATAGGCATTCCATGTAATGGCAAATACATTTGTTACTGCAGATGCAGTAGTAGCTCTCACATTAACAATTTCTAGATACTTCCATTAACAATCAATGTATCACAAAGTTGAGATTATTAAACTGAAGCAGCTCATCCTCAACCTACAGCCAATGTAGTGTTGGAACTTTGTGAGGTATCTCCTATTTCTATTTTTGATTTTATGCAGACAACAAAGATACTAGCTTTGTACCATTTGTTCTGTTATGTCATGTCAGGTCAGGTCAGTACATAATCTCTCAGGTTATCTCTCTGCACAAAGTTAATCTTAAATAAGACTTGTGGATTTTTCTGATGCATTTGATTTCTCTTTTGAGACGGAATTCTGAATTTCTCACCTTTAAACAGCAGACTTTGAAACAGCTGATAACTCCTCCATGAAAATATATACTATGAATAAATGTATGTAGAGCTTTCTCTAATGGCTATCTTCAGTTATTGTAGTTTTATCAAGAAGTAGCAGAAAGTATCACTGCCAACACTGCTCCCAGATTTTTTCCTGCAAATCTTCCTTACATTCATCCATACAAGTTCTACTTAAGAGGTTAGAGATATTGCATACATCTTCCTGAATTGTACTGTATTTCAAAGCACATTTCTGAAATCTCAACAGATTCTTCATAATCTTGCAGATGACTTCCTAATAAAAGTCTCAAAAACGTAGGATCTGTCTATAAGTCTCCACTATACATAATCATAGAATGTTTTGACAACTAAAGACTACGGCTAGCATATTTTTCTCAGTAGATGCAGATCTAGTCCATGTTTCAGGCAAAGATCTTACTGCATAAGCAATAAGTCTACCTTCCTGCAGCAGTACTAGCTCTTATATTTACTCATTTACCTATTACTTAGTAACCGGGGTAGAGCATTGAGGACTGGTCCAAATGGATGTTTTTCAGACTCATCCCAGGAGCAGAAGTCTGACTAAGTGATTTGTTCAGTCACAGAGCAGACAAACAGAGGCATAAGGGGTCAAACCTTGGACTAAAATCCTCTACACTACTCAGCAGTCCCTTGTTGCTTTCATCCAGTCAAAAGTTGTAGGTAATACTGCATCAAATATTTACGTGTAGGTCTGATACTTTCCAGTCTCTTTAGCAAGTCAAAACTTGTCTTCCTTCACCATCGGACTCCAAACTATACCTTGTTCAACTAACTTTCTTAGGGGTACAGTTGTATCATACAAGTGAGGTATGGGCTTTGACAAGTATTGCATGACCCCCAAGAGGCACATTCGGGCATGCAGGTTGAAGTTTGCATTACTGACAAGTAGTATGGACTTTGCTTAATTAGGTTAGACCCGATTAACAGAAGATGGGTTACATATTTCAGAGAAGACACACTTGTAGTGGCAAGACTGATGCAAGGTTAAAGAAAGCTGATTTAAAGATGCAATGTACTTTATCCTCTATTTCCTAATAGTAACACATTTGGTCTGCAAATTGTGAGTAACTTTGTGCTTTTTCTCTTGAAAATGGAAAATGATTCAAAAGTAAGGGAAATGCATTAATCTACATTTTGAAGAAATAATTTCTTACATCTCCTGTGCTAGCAGGTCATAAAATGCAATTTCAATTCACTTCAAAGTAGTACCTGAAACTGTGAAAAGAAAGAAGGCATCAAAATGCAATCAGTTAAAGCATCCATGTGCAGTGGTACCTTATATAGTTTTTGGGCTGCTGTAATCAAGTTCTTATCTTCTGCAAGTGGAAGAACTTGTTTACTTTTGTGGCGAGAAAGCAAACTACTAAAATAAGGTGTAGTAATTTTTTTTTGCAAAAGAAAGATTTGTAATGGTTTCTGTGGAACACAGCTGAAATTATGACTAGAAATATGTAAAAATATTTGAAGCTGGTCTTTGTTTAGTCTTGTATATGCGTGGAAGAAATTGATGACACACATGAAAAAGACTTGGTCTGCCTGTGAATATTTGTGAATATTTTCAATATTTTTCTAACAGAATAATTAGGTCAAACATTCCTTAGAAATAGGATATTTAATTATTTGCAGATCAGGTGTTTCTGTACATACAATGTCCAGCTTAACTGTTAATTTGACATTCCTTGTGTGTGTTCTCATTTCTCTGCATAATTATTATGTAACCAATTGAATTATTGTTTAAGTAAAGTTTGTTTACACACTGTTAAGCTGTTGTGGTTAGACTTGTTAACATTTATTTATTATTGCTTCTTATTATCTGAGAGGAGGGTTATCATATACAACTGCAGGTTAAACTGTGGTTCCCCATCTCCTCGTCTGGGTCTACTACCAAATGAAATATGCATGTTTTCATATTTGGCATAAGGAAAATGGGGGCCAGTCCAGGATAGAGGCAATGTGTCTGGAATAAAGCTGCAAAGAACTTGTGAATTCTGTCAAGCCTTCCCTGGGAAATATGTGTGTGCGCATTTTTTATATATATATATATATATATATATATATATATATATATATATATATATATATATATATATATATACATATACATACATACATAAACAATAACGTATGTGAAATGCAGTTACAATGGGTAAGGGGCACAGAGAAGACACTGTGATTCACAAAGAGTAATGAGAAAGTGGCCCGCCTTTTAGTCTAATTTTGGTGTGGATGTTCTTAACAAGGATAGCAGTGCATATTCCCTTTATGATCTTGGGGCAAGGTTGCATGTTTTTTATTTGATCGAGTTAGACTTGTGTGTACATTCTTTTATATTAATCTACTTGTACTAGTGATAACTCAAGAATATATCTCTCGGATGCCTGCTAGGATCTTCTCTTCACACTGGTGGCAGTGTTGCTCCCAAACAATGACATTGTAGGTAGCACTGATGGGATTCAAATTCCTTCCATGCCACTGTTTGTCAAAACATCAATATCATATTTCACTTTGTTCAGTTTCCGGCCTGGTCACCTTAGTTTGTACATATATCAAAAAAGCAACACTCCCAAGGGCAAGTGGTGTAAACCAACAAAATGCAAATCTGAATAAAAGATGAAAACACCACGCCACAGCTGTAAAAATCTCAAATAAATCCACGATTTAATAAAAGGTAAGCGCTTTCACACTAATTTGTGCTTCTTCAGACCATACATAAAAAGGAAGAGTAAAACAACTCCCATTAAATAAAATACATCAAGACAGTTAACCAATGAAGGCCAACAAACAATTAAAAACAATTAAGAACAAATCAATTACTACTTAAAGAGCCTACGCTCGTTCAGCACAGGTTTAATGGAGGTCCTACCATTGATACCAGGTAATTTCTCAGCTTGTAAGCTTTGGGAGGAGAGGCAGGACTCTGCCCTTCTGATCTGGGAATTTCTGGTTAAAGGCTTATAGTGCCTGCATATTTGAACTGCTTCTTACTGAAATTGGTGCACCTTGTTTGCTGTAGCATAGACTAGATCCAGGCCTGCTGAAACTAGCTTTGTTTGTACAACTTGAGCACTAATCCAGACATTCTTTAAAGTATTCAACTGTATTTATTACTGCTTGGTAGTAACTTGATTAAAGTGATTATCATTCTAAGTCTTGTGGATTAATACAGTAATTCTCTAATACAGTAGGGAAAATTTGGAACAAGCTTCCCACAAAACTTACATCTCTCTCATCATTACCACTCTTTAAAAAGCAACTAAAGATTCAACTAAAACACAATGGCTTTGTCCTTGTACTAACCCTGACTAACCCCCCCCCCCCAATATAACATTATTCTATAACTCTCTTCCAATAACCCTCTTTGCAGTATTAGCAATTTCATCCCACACCCCCTTCTTAGTATCTTATTCCCAAGCTGCCTGCACTGAATATGCTCCTAACAACCTTGCTTTCTTCAGAGAGCTCTTATCTTTCCTCCTTGTATATAAACCAATCTATTTCTTTCACTATGACTAACTACTTCCCCATGTACATACATTCAATAATTCTCTTACCTCTCAGTGTTACACACTTTATCATAGCCATTTTACATCTTTACAAAGGCACATTCATACCCAATATACTAATCAAGAATATCTATCTCTTTACCTTTGTAATAATACTGTATTTTACCTTATTAAACTTAGTAGTCACAATCTGTATATTTGTAGTTCTGTATAACTCAATTTGATGAAATAATTCTTCAGGTTTATGTACTGTATATATTGCATGGACTTTTGTTTGCCTTGATTTATTTAGTTTAAAGTGGAGCTTTTCTCCCCGGGCCTCTACTGAAAATGGACATGTATCCAGTTAGACTAGCCCAGTCAACAAATGTAAAATAAAAAAAAAATGAAAAAAAAGCACTTGGGCTTCAGACCAGTTGTTTTACATTAGGAAGGTTTGTGGCCTGCACTGTGGTGGCAGGACAGGTAGCTTACATCCTTCTAAGTTGGGAACTGCTGATTGAGGGCTCAGTGTCTGTTATTCTAAAAGTGTATTAGTTCTGGTTTAAGCACTTGGGCTTCAGGCCAGTTATTTTACATTAAGAAGGTTCGTGGTCTGCACTCTTGTGGGAGGAGAGGATGGACTCTGCCCTTCTGAGCTGGGAATTTCTGGTTAAAGGCTTATAGTGCCTGCATATTTGAACTGTTTCTTACTGAAATTGGTACACCTTGTTTGCTGCAGCATAGACTAGATCCAGGCCAGCTGAATCTAGCTTTGTTTGTATGCTTGTTGTTTGTTTGCTTGTTATTTCCCTGAAATGCTAATTCCACCTAGAACACGGCTTTTCAGCACTTCTGTGGATCCCTAGTGATATCTGCATTGCTTACTGTACTTATTTCCTTGTTTCACTTGAAAGAAAGTTACTGCTTGTTGTTTTTGCATTTAAGTTACCTGTAACACAATGCATTCAAGTTACCTGGCACTTGCTCACTAAAGCAATTATATAAGTCAGCACTAAAAAATTAAAAACACTACACCCTCACAAACTTCCCCTGAGTACCTTGTTCCCCATTGGCCCTTTTTTCAATTATAAAGGAATTCCCAATACTGTTCTAGCATGTCCAAAGGTCAGTTGTTAATGTCCTCTCCGGTCCAGCTGGTGAATCTGGGAATCTTGAGGCAATGTTACAACTGCCTCATGTACACAGACAACCCTCTCCTCCTCCCAACAAATTCCAACACACGTGAGAGATGCAACCATATAGCCAAACTGGAGGCTAAGCTCTCTCAACTCAGTACTGGTGTAACCAGTCAGGAGGAGAAGGAAACCACACTCACTACAATTCCAGTCTCACATAGACCTACCACGACAGCAAACCAAACACACAAATACACAAAAACATACTTGGAGGCTCTAAATAAAAATCTGCCTAAGCAGCAGAAACCTCCAAAGTAGACACCCAAGCAACCGCTACCCCAAAACAAAACACGTGCAACACACAGTTCACAAAGCCAGTGTGCTGAACAGTCACAGCCCTTAAGGCTAAACAACACACCTGATACACTTGTAATAGGGGACTATCATCAGGCACACTGACGTCCCGCTCACCAGGCTGAACAAGGAAAAGGTCACGGTGAGCTGCCTGTCGGGCGCTAGGATCCGCCACATAACACAAGCACTCAGGTCACTCCAAGGAAAGTACAAATATGACTCAGTCATTGTCCATGCTGGTGTGAATGACCTGAGACGTAACTCCCTGGACTACATGAAAAGAGACAGAGGAGCTCTCTGAGCATGTAGCCCAGGCCGGTATGATCCTGACCTTGAATAGCATCTTACCCTCACCAAGAATGATGCCACAATATGAAGACAAGATGATCAATGTCAACAATTGGCTTAAGTACTGGTGTCATTCAAAGGGGATCCAATGCCGGTCAGCCTGGGATGACATGCTCGACAAGCCACGATGCGTCGCTAGGGACAGCTTCAACCTGTCACCCCTGGGCTTTCAGATATTGGCAAAGGCTCTTGCGACCCCCATAGTGCCTTTTTTAGGCAAGGCTCAAAAGACAAACCCACCTCCATAGGTATCAAGGGATAAGAAACTAAGAGTAATGCTACTCAACGCCAGAAGTCTAAACCTCAAGATGCATGCACTCGAAACTCTCCTTAGCATGGAGAACTTCGATATCTGTGCAGTAACAGAAACCTGGTTCAAGGCTCCGGACAGCACCCCAGCACTACCAGGTTATACCTCATACCATGCTTTTCGGCCCCAAAACTTGGACCGAACCACAAAAGGAGGGGGGAGTATCAATATTCGTCAAAGATACCCACACCTCCAGGTTGGTGGCAAAGCACGAAGCATCAGAGACCATCATGTGCAACTAACAGTGGGTAAAACTACCTTCCAGCTTATAGCCTGCTACAGACCACCCTCCCAAACCCAGGAACCCCACTCGGCCTTCCTGAGAACACTGGAAAATATGAAGGTCTCTCCAAACACCATTATATTGGGCAACTTCAACTACCCAAACATAGACTGGGAACATTACTCTAGCTCCAACACCCTAGCCCAAAGGTTCCTATAATTTATAAACTCAAATGCTATGGAACAACTTGTTACCACTCCCACAAGAGGGGAAAACATACTGGACCTGATCATCACCAACATGGGGACTCTATGCTCCAGACCAGAAGTGTATCCCTCACTGGTAAGATCAGACCATAAACTAATCTCACTGGATATTCACATCCCGACCCCACCCCCTGACCAGAAAACCACAGTGAAAAACTTCTCTAAAGCAAATTTCACACTCCTCAAAACCAAGGTGGAATCCTTCAAAGCCCCCTAGCCTGTGGAAAATATGGCCCAGACTGCAGAATCCTTTATAAACGCATTCTATGAACACCTTCAGGAATGCATGGATCATGCAATCCCAAATGAAACCAAGACCCAATCCTCCAAAGGCAGACGTCCTGTCTGGTGGACCTCAGCCATAAACAAACTATACAATAGAAGGAGGAAGCTACTACATGATAGAGCAAAATCCCAAAAAGGGAAGGCACCTCTGATCAGTATTAGCAAAAAACTACGGTCACTCATAAAATCGTCTAAGGCCAGCTTCGAGAGAAAAATTGCACAGGACACTAAGGATAATCACAAGGCTTTCTTTAGTTATGTTAGGAACCTGGGTGGGAATTCCCAGATATGCTCAGAATTAGTCCAAAATGACAAAAAAATACACCGAACCCACAGACATTGCCAACATCCTAGCTGACAGGTTCAGCGCAAACTCCCCCCCCCCACCAAAAGGGCAAATATCGATCCCAGCAGAGTGCTGCCCCCCTGACATCTCAGATGCTCAGGTAAGAGCCTCCCTCTCCAAAGCAAAAAACACAGCATCAATGGGACCTGACGGTGTCCCGGGCTGCGTTCTACATTAACTCCAAGAAGAGCTAAACCCAAACCTAAAACTACTGTTCAATCTCAGCCTTACTACAGGATATGTACCCAAAGAGTGGTGTACACCAACAGTGGTCCCTCTCCACAAAGGTGGTGCCTCAACGGATCCTGGAAACTATCACCCCATAAGCCTGACTAGCTTGGTCTGCAAAGCTATGGAAAGGATCATCATGGACCTCATAAATAAAGATATTGGGGACCTACAGACACTGGATCCTACCCAGTTCGGCTTTGTTAAGGGAAGATCCTGCCTCTTAAACCTGGTTGATTTCTTTGAAACAGTCACCAAGGCCATTAACGAGGGGAAGGTGGTCCACACAGCCTACCTGGCCCTCGCAAAAGCCTTCGATACAATACCCCACTCGGGCATTATAGATAAGCTCACCAGCTTAAATATAAACCCCTATGTCACTAGATGGGTTGCAAACTGGCTCAAGGACAGAACCCACATGGTTAGAATTGCTGGAACCATGTCAGACTCCAAACCAGTTACAAGTGGCGTCCCACAAGGCTCAGTCCTGGGACCTCTCTTGTTCGGTATATATTTCTCGGAGGTACAAGCCAACACGGAAGGACTGTGGCTGACCAAGTTCGCAGATGACTGCAAACTGGGCGCCATAATAGACTCTCCAGCCGACACAAGCATCCTCGAAAAGGGCCTCATAGAAACAGACAACTGGTGCCAGAGCCATGGCCTCAAGCTAAATGCCAAAATGTGTATAGTCATCCCCTTTGGCAAAAACAAAGTGCCCACAAATTACCACATAGGTGGTAATCCATTAAGTACAGAAGAAGTAATTAGGGACCTGGGGGCCCAAGTTGATAGCAATCTCTCATTTGACAACCACATTGCCAAAGTGGTTAGAAAAACATTTTATATAGCCCACCTAATCATGAAGGGATTCACATCTAGATCAGGGGAGGTCATCGTGCCTCTTTACTCATCCCTCATCAAGCCCATAATTGAGTACATTGCCTCTTTTGGGATGTACCTTACCAGACATCTGCAGCAACTGGAAAGACCCCAAAAGCACCTTACCAAGAGGATCAAAGGGCTCAAACAGATGCCATATGCTGCCCGGATAAAGAAACTCCAGCTCTACTCAGTGGCATACCGCCTGCTCAGAGGTGATCTGTGCCTGACGTATAAAGCCATGTCCAACCCGGAATTAATGGACATGCTGCACCTCAGAATATCCAAATCCCATCGAGCTACGCGCTCGAGAGACTGGAACCTCAGCACTGAAATAAATAGGACATGCTGTTGGGACAGATTCATAACCCAGAGGCTCCCTTCACTCTGGAATAAAATCCCAGTCCAGGTTAGGCAGAGTCCCTCAGTGACTCTCTTCAAGAGGAATCTTGATGAGTGGATGGGAGATCGTAGGTTTAGCCCGGGTATCACTTCTGTGTCACTGTTAGACAGAGGCACAGTATACTAACCTCGAAAAAGGGCATAGCAAAATTAATTTAAAATGGGTGGCAAAAGCCAAACACACTCTGGCTAGGCTTATAAATGCCCTAGGGCAGATAGCCTAGTATGAACCTATTAACCTATGAACCTATAATCCAATCAAGCTCTCGTCCTTCAGTATAATTCCTAAAATCACCACCACGCACACTACCCCTAACCAACTCTACAACCCTAAACCCAAAAATATGGTTGATACCATAATCGGCACAATGTTTAGCCAAAGCACTGTGCATGTCTTGTCTACTGATGCTATACAGATGTTCCCTTATCCGCTCCATGAGGGACAGATTAGCTTTCCCTACGTAGAAACAACTACAGATTCTACAACTAGCCAGATAAACAAGGTCCCTACTCCTACAGTTTGCACGTACTTTAAACTTAAACACTTCACCAGTAGAAGGATGAGTGAAATCTACACTCGTGTGTATATTAGAGCACTATCTACAATGCATACATCTCACGGTGCCAGTGTAAACAATATTAGCACCTACTTGAGGTCTATTTTTATAGCATAATTGTCGTTTAGGATTCTTCTTATTTTTGAAAGTAAAACTGGGTATAGCCCCTACTATATCCTTTAATGTTGCAGTGCTAGGGTCCAGATTTGGGTTATCAGGCTGCAAAGAGAGTAGGATCTTGTCCTCCTCCATTTGTTTATACACCACAGGACAGTCATATTGTCTGTGATCACTTTCAGGGTTCCTGGCTGTAGAGCTGACTTGAATGTTTGTAAGGCTAGCAGTAGTGCCCTTATTTCCCCGATGTTGATATGGTCCTTTTGTCTTAGGGTGACCATTTCCATAGCATGGTGAATTACTTCTGGTTGTGTACTAGCACTGCAACCCAACCCAGGTCTGAAGAGTCTGTGAAGACTTGTTGTAGGGGGCCCAGAACCTGTAAGGGGGTTCCTAAGTTGAGGTGGATGGCTGATACCCACCACTGGAGTTCCCTCTTCAGGTACTGAAATAGGGGAAGGGGGGGTGTCCAGGGGGGTGAGAGTGTTGGCTCCATACGTTCTTTAGGATCCACTGGATTTTTCTCATGTGGAGTCTTGCCAGAGGTAGCATGGGTATTAGGGATGCCATGTGGCCTAACATCCTTAGGAACTATAGAGCTGGCAAGGAAGTGTGGGTCATGAGATTGGTAAAGTATAGACAAAGGTCTAGGATCCTTTTGTCTGGAATGAAGGCTTTCATTCTGTCTGTTCTGATCCTACATCCCAAGAACGCCACGTCTTGAGTGGGGTTAAGGTGAGACTTTTCATCGTTTATGGTAAACCCTAATTGAGTTAGGGTAAATATCACCTGTTGTAGGTGGAGCAGAAGGACTTGGCGGTCCTGGTGAAGAATGAGCAGGTTGTCTAGATATTGGGTATATTTGTATACCCTGTGTTCTGCAGTGAGCAATGAAGGGTGCTAGACACTTTGTGAACACTCAAAGAGTAGTAGAAAGTCCAAAAGGTAAGGCAGAGAGTTGAAACTGCCAGTAACCTATTGCAAAGTGAAGGAATTTCCTGTAATCTGGATGCATAGAAATGTGAAGGTAGGCATCTTTCAAATCCAGGGCTACCATGAAAGCCTGTGTTGGTATGAGTGGCTGGAGCAAGGGCAAGGTAATCATTTTGAAGCTGGGTACCTTCAGAAACAGGTTTAGGAAAGATAAATCCAGAATTGGCCACCATGGGCCATCTTTCCTTTGTACCAGAAACATTCTGGAGTAGAAACCTTTGTTTCTTTGTGGGGACAGCGCCGGTTATCCCACTCCACAATGGGGGAGCCACCATGGACCCCGGGAACTACCACCCCATTAGCCTGACGAGCCTGGTCTGCAAGGCTATGGAACGTATCATCATGGAACTTATAAACAATGACATTGGTAATCTCCAAACTCTGGACCCCACCCAGTTCGGGTTTGTAAAAGGCAGATCATGTCTCCTAAACCTGATAGACTTTTTTGAAGTGGTCACCAAACCGTAGATGAGGGTAAGGTGGTTCACACAGCCTATCTACATCTTGCCAAGGCTTTCAACACCATCCCCCACTCTGGGATTCTAGATAAACTCACTAAACTAGGTATAAATCCCCATGTCACAAGATGGGTTGCCAACTGGCTCACTGACCGAACCCACACTGTGAAAGCAGCAAACTCCAAATCAGACTTCAGACCAGTGACAAGTGGAGTACCACAGGGTTCAGTCCTGGGACCTCTCCTGTTTGGTATCTACTTCTCTGAAGTACAGGCTAACACAGAAGGTCTTTGGCTAACAAAGTTTGCAGATGACTGCAAACTAGGATCCATAATCAAAACTCCTAACAATGTGTACAGCCTACAAAAGGGCCTCAACGAGACAGATGCCTGGTGTCAAAGCCATGGCCTCAAGCTCAATGCCAAAAAGTGCATTGTCATCTCTTTTGGTAAAAACTCTGTACCCATAAACTACCACATAGACGATAGTCTACTTAACACCGAACGTGTGACAAGAAACCTTGGGACACAAGAGGACAGTAATCTCTCCTTTGCTAATCACATTGCCACAGTAGTCAGGAAATCCTTCTACGTCACACACCTCACAAAAGGTTGATCTTCCAGGAAAAAAAAAAAGAGGTCACTGTTCCCCTCTACTCGTCACTCATTAGACCCATTATAGAATACAGCGCGCTCCTTTTGGTATGTACCTCACAAGACATCTAAAACAACTGGAAAGGCCGCAGAAATACCTCAAAGAGGATTACCAACCTCAAACAGATGGCCTACGCAGACCGTCTCAAAAAAACTCCAGCTTTACTCCGTCGCATATCACCTACTCAGAGGCAATCTCTGCCTAACACATAAAGCTATGTCAAACCCAGAGCTGTTTGACATGCTCCACTTAAAGAAATCCCACTCGCTCCAAGCTAGACACTCTAGGGACCTAAACCTTGTCACCACAATAAACAGAACATGCTGGAGGGATAGATTCCTGTCCCAGAGACTTCCCATACTCTGGAACAAACTACCTATCTATATGAAACAAAGCTCCTCATTAGCACTCTTCCAGAAAAATCTTGATGATTGGATGGGAGATAGGAAATTCACTCCGGGAGTCACTTCTGTGGCTCTGCTCGATAGGGCCACAGGAAAATTATTTTCTTGGGTGGTGAAAGCCAGGGTACCTTTTTGGCTAGGCTTATATAGGCCCTAGGGCCAATAGCCTAGTACCTACCTATGAACCTATGAGGGTACTTCTATGGTGCCCTGGGCTAGTAGTTGAATGATGGGCAGGAAAAGGTGAGTTTGATTTGTAGGAGGTTGGGGAGATCCCTGGAAGGGGGGTAACATCCACCAAGTCATGAAGTATCCCCTATGAATGATGGAGAGGACTAATTGTTCTGATGTAATTCTCCACCAGGAGGGTAGGGAGAGGGTGAGCTGAAGGCATAGGGAGTGTTTGGGTCTAATAGTTGTAAATCACAGTGGAGGCGGTCTGGTTTGATCAGACTGACTCAAAATGGGGTGGGGGGTGGGAGGGTTGGTAGAAAACCTGGGAGTACAGCTTTTCCTGGGTTGCCTGGGCCCCTTTTGCTGAGGAGCTGAATGTGAGGACTGTCTCCTAACAAAAGAAGGTCTTTGTGGGTAGTTTCTGTGATATCTGGGGATAGGAGACATCAGCAAATGTTTTAGGTTTTGAAGTTCTTTTCCCTTTTTTTGAAGGGATTTGAGAATTCTGCTGAGACTTGTCCAAATAGGGCTTTATTGTCCAGTGGGGCATCAAGTAATTTAGTTTGTACATCCATAGGGAGTGGTTGCAGTCTCACCCAGGAATATCATCTCAAAACAGAGCCTGATGCAGCAGATTTAGAGGAGGCTTCCACAGCATCATAACTGCACTTGGAGTGCCTAGTCACTTGAGATGCTGTGGAAAGTAGGATGTTAAGTTGGGTTTTAATGGAAGAGTCAGGAGCCTCAGAGAGGAGAGTAGAAGCTTTGGTAATGTTGTCCAAGACGTACCTAGCCATGTGGGTTTGGTAATTGAGAGCTCTTATAGCCAGAGTATAGGAGGTATACACTTTCTTCCCTAGTCTGTCCATGAATTTGGTGTCTTTAGCGTTGTTGCCTCACAGTAAGACGCTGTCCGGTTCGATTCTCAGCTAGAGCGTCTTCTGAATCGAGACATACATGAATGGACGTACCCTCGTTGAAGGTTGTGCATCAGGGCTGGTAACTTTGCACGTAAAAATTAACTACCAATCATTAGCGGACCGGAGTTCCGCTGTGGCGACCCCTAACCGGGAAAAGCCGAAAGACACAACAACAAAAAATCAGTAGGGTAGAGAGCAGCAGAAGGTAATTGTCTGGATGTTTTATCAGCAGATACTGCAATAACTGCTGGTGGTCTGCTAGTGGGTTTTTAAAAAGAAATTGGGTGTCCAGAGGGACCTTATAAAAATGATCTGGACGTTTTGAGGCTGGTGGCTGTGAGTATGGGGACTGTGAAGCAGCCAAGAAGGCATCCTGGAAGGCAGGTAGCAAAGTGGGTACAGCAGACGAGGAAGGTTGCTCCATTTGCAATAGGTCAAAGTACCTTTTCCTGGTGTCAGAGACCTCTGAGGCCTGCCACTTAAAATGTTCCCTCATGAGGGAGATTGTGTCGCCAAAGGTAAATTCTTCCCCAGGGGACTCAGGAGTAATGGGATCCTCCTCCTCTGGGGTAATGAAATCCTTGGGAGAGTCTATTTGGGATCCATATGCAAGAGATTCCTCTGATGAGGAGTAATCTTCCTGTGACACTTCTAAGGGAGGCCCTGAAAGGGAAGCAGGAGAGGGATGTTGTGTCTGTAAGGCCTGGAATGCCTTAAAAAGACTCTGTGAAAAAACTTTCCATCCAGGAACCGGTTGAGACTGAAGATGTTTTAATTTTTGTTTTCTCTTCAAGGGGGTAGCCAGTTTAGAAAGAATGGGAGTCAAATGGGTGGATGGAAGTGTAGGAGTAGGGCCTTCTGACTAAGTCATGGTTCCCCTTCGCAGTTAGTGCCTGATTAGCCTCAGCAGAAGCACTTAAAGTTTGTGCTATTGCCAGCTTCCACTGAGGTTCCTGGGCCTGGCTTGGAAACGGAGGTCTGAGAAGAGCCCGGGCTTTCATCAGCCTCAAGAATCTGCTCAGACGCCTGAGGTGCAGTGTGAGAATCTGGCCTGATTTCCTTGGCCTTCTTCTGTGGCGGCTCATCAGACGGGCCTACTCTGCCTTCCACATAGAGCACGAGACGTCACAGCCTTTGGTTTTCCAAATACAGTTTTAATGTGGCCAGACAGCTGCAAAGTGTTTTAGGGACGAAGGATTTGCAAACAGGACAGGATGTATGGTCGTGAGCCTTGCCTAAACAAAATGTGCACTTTTCGTGCGTGTCCTTGCGAGGAATTTGTCTGCCATAAGCACACTTCCCCTTCTTAGTGGACATGTATGTCTTGGCTATAAACAAAAGACAAAGAAAACCCAACAGGGTACTTATCTGTTGCACTACATTGAAGCAGTCGTCTGATCTGTAGCAGTTGCTTTAATCGGTCTGAGAATTAGCAACCTGCTTTGTGAACTGGCAAACAGGAGTCAGACGTTCACCACGGCAGGAAACTTCTGAAGAGGGTACGTGAAGACGTCACTTTTATACCCTACGTCGGTTTATGGCTCTGACAGAGGATGTCACATGTACCCTACAGGACCAAAGACTTTGGTATACTGGCTGGATGTTTGCCCTACAGGCAGCAACCTCCCTATGGTGATGAATACTGCAACAAGAGAACAGAAGGACATCTACAGGTACTCTGTGCAGTGGATGCACCAATGGCACAGCTTATGATAATAATTTAATGCAGTTTTGTTACTTTCAAGCAATCCAGACTCTCAATAGATTAGAATAGTTTGGCAGGATACCACTCGGTTTCAGTGGAATGCTTACTGAGCTGCATTTGCAGTAATGCACATAAAAAGTACAGTTTTGTACCTACCATAAATGTAGATGTCCGATAGACATGCAACTGCAGTCATAATATGCGGGTTGTCCTGCCTCAGGCAGCCCCCGGTCAGCCGGATTCCAAAGTCTGGGTCCGACGTCGGCTTATGTCGCATTTCTCTCCGACGTCAGAGCGGCTGGAGTACATAAGCATCAGCCGACGCCATTTTCTTCAGTGTTTCTTGCCCCAGATGCCAGGTGCCCTCCAAGGAAGGCCGTAATCAAATTGGAAGACAAAAACAGGATTCCAAACAAATAAATGAGCAATAAAACAAATACACCATAACAGATATCCCCAGCTAAGATTAACAGGGATAGGAGTGGACCCTAGGCATAGAGGGGTATGGAGGGAGGGAAAATCCAACTGCAGTTGCATGTCTATCGGACATCTACATTTATGGTAGGTACAAAACTGTACTATGTCCTTCAAGAATGCAACTGCAGTCATAACATGTGGGTATAATACCATAGCTTAGCTGGGGGAGGAGGAATGCTCTAGGAGAAAGATGGTGTGGCAATCAAACCCTGCAGGACTGCCGAGGCAAAGCCTGCTCTGGATCTGGAGTATAGAGGGAGATTGTAGTGTTTGGAGAATGTATGCACGGAGCTCCATGTAGCAGCTTCTAGAATGTCCTTAGTAGGCACCCCACTTAAGAATGCTGTAGAGGTGGCTGTAGCTCTGGTGGAATGTGGTCTGACATTGGCTGGAACAGTCTTTCCATGAAAGGAATAACAGAATCTGATGCAATGTCCAATCCATTTTGAAATAGTCTGTTTTGAAATTGCTCTTCCTTGGACTGCAGGGGCGTAAGCTACAAAAAGTTGTTCAGACTTCCTACTGGCCTTGGTTCTGTCCAGGTAGTATCGAAGTTGTCTGTGAATGTCCAAGGTATGCAACAGTCTTTCCCCCTTATTCTCAGGATTGGGGAAGAAAGCAGGCAGATGAATGGCTTGATTTAAAGAAACCCTAGATACCACCTTTGGCATAAAAGTAGGGTTGGTCCTTAATGAAACCCTGTCTCTGTGAAAAATAATGAAGGGTGGTATTGCCATTAGGGCCTGTAGCTCCGAAACCCTTCTTGCTGAGGTAACTGCCAACAGAAAAGCTGTCTTCCATGAGAGAAATTGCAAGTTAACTGAAGCTGCTGGCTCAAATGGAGGTAGAGTCAGTTTTTCTATGACAAAATTGAGGTCCCAGGCTGGCACTGGGGCCTTTCTTGGTGGCTTAATGTTCTTGATTCCCCTGAGGAATTGCCTTAGTAAAGGGTATGAGAAAACAGGAGGATCAGTGTTGTATCTAGCTGAAATAGCAGATGCATGTATCTTTATGGAAGAATATGAGAGGCCGTTCTTCAACATATCTGCCAAATATTCCAAGATGAGTGGGATGTTCAACAATGATGCATCATGTCCCTTGCTGGTATTCCAATTGCTGAATCTTTTCCACTTTGCTAAGTAAACCTTTCTGGTGGATGGTCTTCGAGCCTCTGTTAGTATCCGCTGAACTTCCTTGGAGAGAGATAGGCTGAAGTTATTTATGGGATCTCCCAGGCTGTTAGCTGCAGTGTCTGAAGATTTGGATGCACTGTTTCGAAATTGTGTTGAGTCAAAAGTAGAGGCCATTGGGGAAGGGCCCACCTCCTGGTGTGACATATGCTCCGTAGTAGTGGGTACCAGTGTTGTCTTGGCCAGTCCGAAGCTATTATGATTCCCTTGGGTCTCTCTGCTTTGATCTTTAGTAATACTGAGGTCATCAGTGGCAGAGGTGGGTATGCATAGATTGTTAGGGAGTTCCAGTTGAATGAGAGGGCATCTATTTTCCAAGCTTTTGGATGGTATGTCCTTGCGCAGAATTTTGGTAGAAGATGGTTGAGGTGAGAGGCAAATAGGTCCACTTCTGGCTTGTCCCATGTCGAAGTGAGTTGTGTGAAGGCCCTCGGATGTAACCTCCACTCGTGTGGATCTGTGAAATTCCTGCTTAGGCTGTCCGCCAACACATTGTCTTTTCCTGGAACAAACTGGGATTGTAACTGGATGTTTAGGCTCAGTGATTTCTCCCAAAGATGCATTTGTCAGTCTGCAAAGGGGGTAAGAGTGGGTGCCCCCTTGCTTGTTTATGTACCACATCACAGTGGTGTTGTCTGTCCGTATCAGTAAATGGCCTTGCTGGAGTTGGTGTTGAAAGGCCTCGATGGCATGCATTACTGCCAGCATTTCCTTTTGGTTTATATGCAGATGTGTTTCCTTTGGAGACCATTGTCCTTGTACACCCCTGCCTTCCATGTGCGCCCCCCATCCAAGGTCTGAGGCGTCTGTGGTCATGGTCTGTGTTATCTGTGGTTTTTTGAATGACATACCTGTGTTTGCCTGGCTCACCGAGGCCCACCATAGGTATTCCTTTTGTAGGCATGGAATGAGCGATGAGCGGTATGATTGTCTCCAAGTTGTTGCTGTGTTGAGACCAAATGCTTTTTAGGTACCATTGAAGCTTTCTCATGTGTAGTCTTGCTAATGGAACCAGGAGAATGCAGGATGCCATGTAACCCAGGGCCTGTAGGAATCTCCTTGCAGTCATCTGGGTGAGTTTTGCTAAACCTTTGAAGTAATGAGTTAACTTCTCTTGCTTGTCTTCTGTCAGGTAAGCCATCTGAGAGGCTGTGTCTAGTTTGGCTCCTAAGAAGATTACTTGCTGGGATGGCTGCAGTCTTGACTTTTGGAAGTTGACTGTGTATCCCAGAGCTTGAAGTAATCGTATGACATAATCCAGGTCTTTTGTCAACATCAATTTGTCGTCCGCTTGTATGAGGCAGTCGTCCAGGTACGGGTAAATTTGTATCCCCTGGAGCCTGCAATGAGCAATTACTGAAGCCAGGCATTTTGTGAATACTCTGGGCGCAGTAGATAAGCCAAATGGCAATGCTGAGAATTGATAATGCTCTGGCCCTGCAAGAAATCTGAGGTATCTTCTGCAGCTGTGTCTGATAGGGACATGCAGGTATGCCTCCTTGAGGTCCAGAGTAATCAGCCAAGACCCCTTGCCCAGCATGGGAAGGAGTTGCTGTAGAGTCAGCATTTTGAACTTTGGTACTATGAGAAAGGTGTTTAATGCGGACAAGTCCAGTATTGGTCTCCATTGAGATTCTTTTCTTGGAACAAGGAACAGTCTTGAGTAAAACCCCTGGTCTTGTTCTTGTTGTGGAACTCTTTCTATTGCTTTCATCCGAGTCAGCAGAGTGATTTGCTTGATAGCCTCTGCCCTATGGTTTTGTGGTAGGTTTGGCATGCCTTGTTTTCTTGGTAAGGTATGAAAATGAAACCTGTACCCTCGGTCTATAATGTCCAAAATCCATTTGTCCTTTGTCAGTCTGTGCCAATTTTCTGCAAACAGAGATAATTTCCCGCCCAAGGGAGCTTCTATTTTTTCCCTGGTAGGCGGTAGTAGAGGAAAGTCATTGAGATTGTGGTTGTGGGGCAGGTGAAACCCTTGCGTCACTTCTTTGGTTTCCTGGCTGCCATTGTCGACCCCTGTAAGGGCCTCTGTATTGGCCTCTTCCTCGGCCACGTCTGTTCTTACCCCTTTGAAACTTTTCAGGATTAGGAAAGGACCAGTTTTTAGAAGGCCAATTCCTACTGAATCTGGGGGGTTGAACCTGGAGGAAATCTTTCACCGTCTGAACTGATTTTGCTTTTTCTTCGATGGTCTTTAACACATCCTTAGCATTCGCACCAAAAAGCTTGTTCTTTTCCAAAGGTGCATCCAGAAGTTTTGCTTTTACATGATCTGGTAGAGGTTGATCTTTTAACCAAGCATGTCTACGAATGACTGCCCCTGTCATAGCTGCCCTACATGAAGCTTCCAGTGCATCATATCCACACTGCAGGAAGTGATTTCTTACTTGCTGAGTGTTATGTACAGCTTCCTGCAAAGTCTTCCTGTCTAAAGGATCAGGAGTGGCTAATGTTTTTTGTAAATCTTCTAACAGGTAATCCTGATATTGTAACATATGAAAAAGGCAATTTAAAGCTCTCATAGATAAGGTAGTGGATGTATAAACCTTTTTGCCCCATCTCTCTAATGACCTAGCTTCCCTGTTGGAGGGCAATGGATTTTTAGAGGTGGAGGCTGAAACTCCTTTAGGCCCCTGTGAAATAGTTTCCAAATCAGCAGTATGGGCCCTGAATAAATGGGAATGAGTTTCTGGGACCCTGTAATACCTGTCTGGCTTGGCTGGAGCAGGAGGAAGAGAATCAGGGGTAGCACTAGAGTCAGAATATAAATCATCCAGAACATCAAGTACAGGAGGAATAGCTAAGGGCCTGTGCTGGGGCTTCTTAAGGAAAGTCCTAAGGCGTTTCCTAGAATCAGAATATTCCTGACCTTGCCACTTGAAATGTTCCCTCATGGTGTGCAGGACTTCCCCAAAAGAAATATCCTCAGGAGGGGAGGCCGAGGGGATGGAATCTTCTGCATCGAAGTCCTCATAGGTCTGGAAGAGCTCTTCCTGGCTATCAGAGTGGACAGAGCCCTCAGAATCTTCATCTGAAGGAATAGGGTTAGAGGGTTCAACCCGGGGCTTTTTATCAGAAGGAGGCTGGGATCCTCTCTCAGGATGGGCCTGTGAACCTCTAATCATGGAAATTAAATCAGCAGCCATGGACATAATTTGTGTCTCTGGAGTAGGCTGAGGTAAGAATTTAGAAGTAATATGCTTTGTTTTGCTGGCTGCCTTAGCCCTAGTGTAGGCCTTAATAGACATGGCCATAGGAGGCCTGGCAGCTCCACGTGCAGGAGTGACCTTGTCTACAGCAATGGTCTCGGGCATTTCCTCGGTTTCTGTATCTGGAGGAAAATCAATAACTGGCGTCGGAGTGATGTCCGGAATTGGAGTCGTCGGTAATGCGGTGTCTTCGGTTCGGAGCGGTGGAGAGACCGTCTCAGAGGGAACCGGAGCACTCGTGCTAGGTTTTGGCGTGGAGTCGGTGGTAGATGCGGGCCGAGGATGTTGGTCCCAGTCTTTTCGCTTTTTGGGGGTTTGCGATGTCGGAAGATCCGACTGCATGGTGTAAGCAAATTTATCGGCGAAAAAATCTTCAGCGAACTCCGCCCGGCGCCTGAGAGTGCACTTGAAGCGAGTGCACTTGTTGAAGCGAGCACAGGCTACACAGGCCGAGACGTCGTGGTCTGGGCCCAGGCAAGGAAGACAGTAAGAGTGGAAATCCTTATGAGGTATTTGTTTACCACAAGAAAGACAATTGTTAACTTTTTCAGTAATTTCTGACATCGGCTGAGGCAAGAAAAGGTCCCCAACGGGGCACTTAGCTTTTTTGATGACTTCGGTATCGAAGAATACAGGAGCTGACCGACCGGCACTTGCGAACTGCTTCTGCTTCGGGCACCACGCGGCAAGAAAGACTGGAGAAAATGGCGTTGGCTGATGCTTATGTACTCCAGCTGCTCTGACGTCGGAGAGAAATGCGACATCAGCCGACGTCGGACCCAGACTTTGGAATCCGCCCGACCGAGGGCTGCCTGAGGCAGGACAACCCACATGTTATGACTGCAGTTGCATTCTTGAAGGACATCATGTATTTTTCTACTGTCTCATTTCTCTGCATCTTCTGGCTGAAGATGGTACAACCTTCTGCATTTTATTCAACTCATACTTCGCTGCACAATTGCAACTGTTTTTGGCTTGGCACTGCTGTGTCTACACACTGGCAAGCTGTCTGAGAAGATGTAAAATTATCTCCCACATTCTCACTGTGGTATTTACCTAACTTGGTTTCCACTTTGATCACTAGATTCTACTCATATTGACTAAAGTTAACATTTTATGACCATTTTCCATTTATATAGTTTGAATTCTCAGTCATATCCTTAGACATTGATGGATCTGTACCAGGTATACCAGACAGTTGTATTTGAGAATGCAAAATTACAACCTGAACGAAATGTCTGTACAACTTATATTTACAGACATGGTTCAAACATTTTTGACCCACAGTTTACAAGCTTCAGTTTATGCACTGAGTGAAAGAAAAGCACACGTGCAGACTCACTTAAATTGTAATTTAAAAACAAATGTCTGAACACAGATTCTGATATTGTGCTACACTTTGCTCCAAGATCTGGCTTCAAAACAGATTTGTCATTTAGGTATTTTTCTGATCAGTCTTCCTGTTTGCCACTGCTGGATGTGTGTTTTTTTTAATTCACACTTGATTGCATGTTTCCTGTTTCTGACTATTTTTACCAGTATTCAAAAAAGTTATTTTCAGAATTGCATTACTATATATCACTAGAATATTAACATTCTATTTTTGCTTTCCTTTTCTACTTAAGCATATTCTGGAAAATGGAATATATTCTTGCATAATCCTTCACAGCTTTACATCCTACAAACTTTAGTCTTTACATTACATGCTCTCATATCATGCTATAGCCTCAATGAGTACAACGTGTGTGTTTTGCTTTTCTTTTCTTACTAGACAACACACTGGTCAATATATTATGTGATGATTTGTGGAACTACTGGCTTTTACTTGTACTACCTTTATAACTTGTCAGACTTGTTCTGTCCTTATTCTCAACATGTTCCCTAGCAGTTTAACACACCCTGTAACACCAGTTAGTAATTTTATTTGCAGTTTACTCACATGACACACATTTACTGCTTTTTCAAGTTCTAGGTTTGATGCTCTCCACAGTCTGTGTAGTCATTATTTGTACCAAACCAAATTTTATTCCTGAACAATGAATTAATTACAGTGCTGTCCAAATTTGGAATGATCCATTCTAGGTCACATACCCATCTGCATTCGCATGTGGTCCTGGTTTCTGGTTAAAAAAATGCAATATCTGATGCAGGGAAGACTTTTCTTTGGTTCATAGTATGCCTGGAACTTAGTACTACCAAAAAGAGTTTAGACACCTTGATGGCTTCCATATCTGCAGCTTAAAGAAACATAGCACCTTTGAGTTTCTCTGGTTTGTCACTAAAGCCACTTGTAAGTAAGAGTAAGATGCAGCTCAAATGTTTGGATCCAGACCTTTAGGGTTTCTTACAGGTGTCCCTGTTTAAGAACATCTAGAGGTTGATTCTTTTAACATTTCAAGCCAAAAATTAAAGATACTTCACAAAAATTGATGATCAGAGTTTTGTGCACATAATTCATTTCATGATTTTTTTTTGTCTTTTGCAAGCTAAAGGCTTATTGTTAGATAGACCATGAAGCAGACTATGTGGAGAAAAAGGCTTACTGTGCAAGTTACTGTTTCCATGATACTTAACAATAAAAACAAAGAATACTCAGACAAGAGTAACAGGAGCAGGAAATTGACTCATTCTTCCATCAGTTCTCTCTTTCAGACACCAATAAACATTCTGACACCATTTTAGGTATGCTACAGCCTGACATTCCAATAGAGGCATTATGGATTAAACGGTGTGGACAGGAGGCCTTAAATAAATACAAACAGACATGCTGCTAATACAAAGGTTTACTCAGAAGTTTCAAGACCCACCCAGTTGATACACTCCTGTCCCAAGAAATATAACTTTCTAAAGTTAATACTTCAGACTTCACACTTCTTCCACCTCTGCTACATGTTCTGATATTCATTTCCTACAGTCTGCTTTCTTCGAGGATTAACAACCCTATCATTTTGGAACAATCTCAATTTCTTTTCCTTCAAAGAGTTCAGAAATAGTCACACACACATTGCTTTTATTTTCAACTGACACATACTCCATTATGGCAGAAATTACCTTGCTCTTCAAACAATTTAAGAAACATTTTCTCTGGTGACATGTCATCCTCAGTCTACCCAGTCATCATCCATCTCAGTGCATCAGAAGCCATTCTTCCTTCATTTTCCAAGGCAGTATAAATATTCCATATTGGGACTTCTCTAAACTGATGGTGTATCTAACAGAATCTACCCAGCTAACTATTAAAATAAATGATAATGGTGCAATTTGTAATAAAGATACAAGTGCTATGAATGCATGGGAATAGTATTAGATTAAAATACTGCTAACACTTTTGACTTATAAATTGCTACTGAATAAAACTGCTCTAGCAATAACATTCAAGGTAAAGTATGTTCAAACAGAACTAGCTAATATAAAACATTTAGCCCACAGAGGGAACAGTTACTCACAGCTTTTTTAGGGAAGGAGCTAAAGGTAATAGGGATATGTACATTTGAATACTCACCTCAGAAACTCCCCTGAAGAAAGCTTCCTGGGCCAGTCGAGCAGGACCATCTACTGTCTTGCCATCATCCTCAGGACCCCAGCTGGCACTGTAGATATCAATCTGCTGAGGATTCAGACTGAGTGACTGAGCTTCCACAGCATCTGTTACTTCACCATCGAGCATTCTTACACCTATGAAATGGAAGAACAAATATCATCTTCTGCTAATCTTTTTATCAGAATACTGTAGGATGATGCACTTTTTTCCAAGCATTCAGAAATTACAACAGGACAATGTCAGAGATTGAAAAAAAAATGATTAATCAGTTTATGCTCACTGTCTGTCCTCTTATTATGGAACACTGAACAAAAGACAAGACGAGGTTAGCGATACAGAGGGGACACAACACCAAAGATTCATCGATTCACAGTGAAGAATTAGGTCAGACAAACAAGTAAACTTTTTAATGGGATAACCAAAGTCTAAACCACAGAGGATAATAAACAAACTAGAAAGTCAATAAAGAAGTACAACACTGACTGAACACTACTAACTGAAGCTCTCTGCGAAAGTATGACTTTTTTTCGCACCCTTTGTCTTTTGATCATCAACCTCCTTATGACCATAGTCCATTCACCTTATGACCATAGTCCATTCATTTCCAATTATCTTGGGTAGAGTCAACCAGGACAGGTCATCATATACAGTTAATCAGGGTGGCTTGAGATTTTTCACTTTAGCCCTATCTAACCACTCACACTGGGCAAAGCACCAGGGAGGGGACAATGAAATGAACTGCAAGGAAGCGTGTCCTCTCATTTCACTAAAGTAATGTTCTCTCAAGTAGTCTTGTACTCCCAAAGCCCAAGTGGTGGTTTCTCCTGTCTCCACCATGGAAATTACACCAACCTGTGCTCCTCTTGTTCATAGGCTCATAGGTTGGTACTAGGCTATCAGCCCTAGGGCCTATACAAGCCTAGCCATAACAATTCCCTGGCTATTTCTTCTCACATTATTTACTTTCCTGGACCCCTGTCTAGCAGGGCGACTGACGTGATCCCTGGGGTGAATTTCCTTTCTCCCATCCATTGTGTACATGTATCCCTCCTCAGCCCCGGGTGGAAGATGAGCGGGCAATGCCTCTTCATTTCTCTCCATCCCTGCCTGGCTACTTGAGTGCCAGGGCTACTAATCACAATTCAGTCACCTGGGTCATAGCCAGGTCTCCATTCCTTTGCACCACAGAGCCAGACCGAAAGCAGGAGGGCAATTAATGGTTACAAGAGAGTTCAGTAATGAATTCTATCCTCCTTTTTAATAAGTCTTATTTTGCTCATTTTCTCTTATCAAATGCAGGCTTACAACAGACAGCTTCCTGTTTCACATCCTCTATCTTATTTATTCCCAGAGTCCAAAGGAAGCAAACACATAATAAATCAACAAAAGAACCCAGAATAACAGTGCAGTCCAAGTGGAGTCAGTAAAGGCAATCACCAGCTATATTTTAAAAAATAAAATAATAATTAGCAGTTGTATTAATAAAATGTTTATTATAAGCGTTAACATCTTTCGTCCAAATAAAGGTTTCAGCAGACCTTATCAAAGCAAAGACTTCATTACCTCACTCAAACATTTACATATTAAAATGTAATGCTGTTTTTTAACAGTGGATGTGGTGGATTTATTTACTAGTATCCCAATGGAAGAAGGGATCAAACTTTTTACAGAAGTATTAATAGAATACAATTTTTTGGCCACAATGCAATTTAGTATTGGAACTTGTGAGTCTTGTTTTTGGTTAATTCCCAGAGTCCCAAATGCCATGCACCTGAAGCAGCCTCCAAATCTGCCATGGTTTCTAATGGCAAGACAGAAATGGACAAAAAAAATCTTCATCTGTGGTCACAGAAAGATGAGGATATCACATAGCCTGCTTTTCTCCAGGCACCAACCTCTCTTCATGGCACTCTCAGACAGGTTTATCTTCCAGTGGGGATTTTGGTACCTTTTTTCCCAGTAAAGACCTTAAACTGGAGATAAAAGTTTGGGGTATTTTCTTTTCAGCTTGCTCCATATAAGGGCCCTTTACAAAGTGGAAATTTTATTTTCTTTGGCTATTAAAATTCCAATGGAAAACTGAGTTACTGGGAACTTCCTCAAAGGCAGGTCACTATCCTTATGCTACAATAGATGGACCATTTTCTTCCAATCAAACTAGACTGTTCTGCCAATTCCTCTGTAACCTCCCCTTCCAATTAGAAGCTTTAAAATTGGATTATTTAACTGTAATGGCTCAAAGTCATGTAGTTTTATACAAGCCCTGATCCATCTGAAATAAGGAAAACTATTAAACCTTTTTCAAGCGCCTCATTTCTCCTGAAGGAATGTTACAGTTTTTATGATTGTTTGACTTCCGGTAAATAGCGCTGCGCTTGAGTAAGCCTCCCTGTTTCTAGTTCGTGGTCACCTAGCCTTAACCGATCCTCCTTTGTCTTTATACATATATCCTGAACCATCACTCTGGGTAGGGTAATGTGGGATACCTCGGCAGCTAAGTGGACTTAGCTGTTTGATTTTCTAATATGTACATACAAAGATTTTGGTATTCACAATTACAAACTCTCTGGACTCATAAATCCACTTTACAACCTTGGTCCTTACTGCTATGGGAAAGCTCTGTTACCCACCAGATGTAAATTCTTCCCTATTCAAATCGGAGCATAAATCAGTCACATTCTTATGACTCGAAGCCAGTAGCATCTTCAAATACCTCAGTATTCAAAGATTATGCAAAGGCTAATCTATTAAGGCTAAGTGATGACCTGCTTAAATTCAACTTCCCCTTTCAATATAATGACCTCATTGGGAAGCAGAATCTTTCATCACCAAATTCTGTGAAGATGTGAATAGCTACATACAATACTAGATTTTAAAATTAGCCCCTACAATAAAAGAAAACAAAAACTCACTGCTAATCAAGGAGTAACTCTCAAAATGTCAAAAACTCTCTTGCTGAACTTATGAAACACTGGTTTCTAATCAAATCAATCAAAGCTAAAAACGAGGTAAAAATATCCACCTAGGCAAAAAGCTACCATAAGACCTTCTTCAACTATGTTAGAAACGATGCTCAACAATACAAAATGCTAACAGTAAATGATATCTCACACTCAGATCCGAAGGACATAGTCAATCTATTACCTGATAAATTTAGCTTTATCATCATACCCCTTTCTCCCCCCTTACATTCCCAGATCACATACCTACACCCCACTCAAATCTCCCAAGAACAAATCTTCCAAGCATTTTACAAGGCCAAGAACACTGCTACTATGGATCAGATAGCATACCAGACTGCCTACTGACTAGCCTGAAACAGGACCTATCAAACCCTAAATAGAAGCTGTTTAATATCAGCCTCCAAACAGGTTTTGTGCTGAATATATGGAGGACAGCAACAGTCATCTCCTGCACAAAGGTGGGGTGGATCAATGGACCCAGATAATTACAGACCTACAAGTCTGACCAGTATTAACTGTAAGGTTATGTAGAGGATCATTACGGAATTAATAAATAAGGACATGGGTAACATACAAACTCTTGACTCAAGCCAGTTCAGTTTTGACAAGGGCAGATCTTGCCTGCTTAAACTGGCTGACTTCTTCAAAAAGGTTACTGAAAAATTGGGACATACCACATATCTAGACCTCACAAAGGCACATGGCACCATCCCACATTCAAGTATTGCCGATACACTCTCCCATCTAAATGTTAATTTCTACATAACTTGTTGGATAGCAAAGTAGCTCACAAACAGAAACCAGGAAATTAGGGACAGTGGTTCTACCTACAAATGAAAGACTTATTAACGGTGTACCCCAGCGTTCAGTACTTGGCCATTTCTCTCTGGAATTTACTTCTTTAAAGTCAAAGCTAATGTTAATTGTTTATGGCTGACCAGGTTTGCAAATGACTGTAAACTTGATGCCACCAAGTCCTTCAAGAGGGCCTTTCCTAAACATATACTAGGTGTCAGAAGCATGGACTAAAACTAAATGCTTAAAGATGCACAACAGTCTCCCTAGGCAAGCATAATGTACCCTGTAACTATCACACTGACAACATACCACTGAAAAATCAAACTGGTAGTTAAAGACCTAGGAACCTGTGTGAACAACAAACTGTCCTTGGATCACCATGTATTTACTATTGTAAGAAAGTCCTTTTTCATTACACAGCTTATTGGTATAGGTATGGCATATAGGTCCCAGGAAGTGATCGATCCACTATATCAGTCACTCATCACACTGATCACAGAGTATCTGTACAAATACTTAAAACAGTTTGAATGACCACAATGCTTTCTCACCACCAAAATCAAGGGCCTAAATCATAAAAAAAAACCCAGCTGACCATCTCAAAGCCTTGTCTTTCTGTATCATACAGGCTACTGAAGGATGACTTTTTCCTTGCATACAGAGCTTCAAAAGACCCCATCCTCTCAGATCTACTGCACATCTGCAAGTCCAATGGTGGCATAAGCTTAAAAATCTTCCACAATGTAAACAGAACATGTCACAGGGATAATATATATGTATCACAGAGACTACCACTTCTTTGGAATAGTCTCCTCCACAGAGCTGAGTACTCCTTTTATTCAGTTCAAAATTAATCCAAATGACTAGACGGGAAACTGCAAATTCACCCCAATTTAGTATCCTTGTCCCTCATGGATAGGGATAACATTTAAATGTTACTCTGGATTTAGATTATTCACACTTAAATTATAAGGGATAAAAATTTCATGGGAATGCAGACATACACTTCTAAAGATCTTCATAGCCTAATAAGTACCTATGGACATCTTTATTTTAAAGTGGCATTTGAACTTGCAACATTTAAAAGTTAAATACATCTCTTACTGACCTGTGTTTAGTGCTCTGCTGTTGGCTCTTTTATAGCACTAGAATCTTAGATGGCCTACACTACCCCTCTGCAGCTCCAGATTCCCTCCTCCTCCTCTGTAATTAACAAGCGACATCCTGTTATACCTGGCAGCCTGCAATTTCTAAATTGCTCTTTCCAGCTACTACATTAGTAAATCTCCCTCTCCTGTAGAGGTAGATCTATGATGGCTTTTTTTTCCATTCTTTTCCATGCCCTTAACATAATTTACTGATAACTGATGAACAAATAACTTGTACTTAACTCAAAGTTCTTACCTTCACTTTTAAAACAGGCCCAAGCTGGTACAGTAACTTACTAGATCACAAACTGTTTCTGGAAAGTGAAAGCTGCATTCATATTTTTCTGGAGAGCTAATACTAGCTCCATTTGCTCTCACTACCACTTGGCTCACTGCACTCCCCCAACATCCTTCACTACAACTATAGCCCCCCACTGCCAGCTTCCACAATTCCTCGCAATTCATCAATGCAGAATTAATTAGCCTCCACAAATCACACTTTTTCCCTGTCACCATCGACTCATAGCCAACAACCAGTACCCTCACTGCCAAATCACTTTTCCCATCACACCTAGCAGGAAACTCCACTTGACATCATCTCCCCTTAATCCCATTCCTTAAACACCTCCCCCCTCTATAAAGCAGTACTTTTCTTCAGTCAATACTATAGATCTCCTGACTCGCACACCTTCACATCTAATACAAACACCTCCTTAATTTCCATCTTTATACTTCCTCTTATCAGCGCACCTCAGACATAACTCCTATATACCCTAACATCTCTGTCTTCATCATAACCTAACTTTAACCTCTGGAAAAGCTCTCTCTTTTTTTATATTTCACTTCTCTACTGATACACTTATTGTATCTACACAAAAACTATCCCCACTCTGATTTTCTATTCAGTACTCATTACTACAAAATAACCATGCTTCCTACTAGCAATCCTCTTCTCTGTGTTCCTACTGTCTTTTCCTCATCTTACCGCACACTGCTGCTCCTTACACAATAGCATTCCTCCACTCCAGCATACATAACTAACACCAAGGACACTCCACTACCAAATAACTCACATTCTCTGTAGAATCTCCCCTTATCTTCTTCCATGTTCTTATGTCCTCCTACACAAAACCAACAATCCCTTCCCATTTGATCTGGGTTTTCAACAAGGATGTAAACTGAAATTATCCATCCTTTACCCCACCTCTGCCAAACCATTGACCTCCTCTGGTGATATCCAACCTAACCAAGGGCACACTTCTCTTTCACCCAGTCTCCCATACAATTGCCCCAGCACCACCTTCCCACAGTTTAATAGATCTTATTTTAAAAATGACACACCCTTTACTTCATCACATGAACTGCCAAAGCATATGCAATAGAATACAAAAAATTACATGTTTAGGTTTCAATCCACAACCCCGATATTTTAGCTTAACCAAAACCTGGCTAAAGCCCAGCATTAAGAATGATGAAATACTTCCACCAGACTATATCTTGTCTTTAGACAGATCACACAAAAAGCAGGGGGCATAGCAGTTCTATATAACTCACTGGTACTCTCAATACCCAATCTGCCACCCTCCAACAATATAAAATACTCCTTTCACTCTTAAAAATTGAAAACCACAAAATATCTGTTCAATGTTTACAATTCCCCAGGCACCAACACAACTTTAGAAGACCTTCTATCATGGCTATCCAGAAATATCAACCAAGAAACCATCATCCTAGGGGATGTAAACACAGATTGTCAATCTATTTCCAAACCTAACCCTTCCTCTGTCATAAATGTATTCAACTTTACACAACTCATTACTTCTCCAACCAGATTCAAACAACCCAGTAGGTCTTCTATTCTAGACTAGGCCCTCACATCTGACCCAAGTAAAATGATCTCCTCTGGTACCTTCCCAAACTCTGAGTGGCCACCTTCTAATCTTTCCTAAAAGATTGCCAATGCATCCCCAAAAGAATCATTATAAACACAGTACACAATTTACCTCAGTTTAACAAAGATACATTTACAGATGTACTTGCAACTGGCAACCTACTAAAAACTCTCCCACTGGATGACGCAGTTGCATATTTTAAATGATAGCCTTCTCATTATATTAAACCAGTTAGGGCCAGCCAGACATAAGTCAACTTCAACCCCAACCCTCAACTCTCAAAAACTACTACATAATTTATAAGAGCCAGAGATAAGTCCGGAAATCATCTTCATAACAAAACAGAGATCAGCCTCTGTGTACTTTACTGCATCTCAAGCCAGGATACACAGATTAAGAACTATAAATAATTCTGGTCCCCCAGGAACAATTTTTTTTTTTAATTCAGGCCACTTAGCCCAACAAATTTCTACCACCAATCATACTGAAGCAATTTCTAACCAACTCAGCTTGCACTTCCTACATTCATTCACCTCCCTCATAAACAGTCATCCACCTCCCCACCCTCATCCCGAAAGAACTATCCTCTAACATCCCTGTCCTCCACATCAACCCAACTCTTTTTGCCACTATCAAAAAGCTACTTTATAAGCTAAAACCCACTAAACTTGCTGCTGATGATCTTCCCTCAGAATACATTAGCTTATCTGCTCACCCTTTAGTGTCTCTCTAGCCAAGAAAACTATACACCCAATACCTAGAAAAGTCACTTATAATTCCCTTACACAAAGGAGGATACTCCACCGAATTCTGTAATTACCACCATACAGTCATTCTTTCTCCATTATGAAAAATTCCTGAAAAGTCTAAAAGTCCCCAACTTCACAAACACTTAATCACCTCTTCTCTGGTCAGCTTGGCTTCACACTACAGCTCTCTATAATTTTACCTATATTAACCTCCACAGAGACTCTGGAAAGTTTGTTTCCCCTCTACTCCTTGAATTATCTATGGCATTTGACACCATATGCCATCCAAGTCTTCATACACTACCCGTCACTAGGCATTGACACTTCCGCTCTCTCCTGGTTCCACAGCTACCTTTCTAACAGATTACAGGCAGTAAAATGGCAGGAAGAATAATCATTCTTGGAAGAATAATCATTCTTGGACATCTCAGATTGCTACAAGCCTCAGTTTTGGGCCCTTTACTCTAATAATTTTATTGACATCTACACTGTTGTGGTGGAACAAAAGAACCAGGCAGGGCTGTCCTATGTTATTTGTGTTAGATTTACAGCCATTGGCAAAGAAAATAAGAGACTCAAAAATTCAAGCATTACAGTTGATATGGTAAACACGAAAAGTTGGCTTTATATGCACAGAATATTATTTCATACCTGATAAAGCCAGAAAAAGGACATGTCACAGTTGTGGAACATTCTCAGACAGTTTCACATCTTTTCAGGATATAAAATAAATGAAGACAAAACAAAGGCTACAGATGTAAACTATGTACCCACACATGAATTGGATCAGTACTACTCATTTATGAGGAGACAATAAAATGAAGTACTTAGGAGTATTGGTTAGAAAGGATTCTGTTATGGCAGCTAAGGATATGTGAGAGTAGATTAAACAAAAGATAATACAAAAACTGAGAAAATGGAAGCTCTTGTTTATGGATATGTATAGCAAGATACACACAGTGAAAGTGTTTTTAGTCCATTTAGTTTTATATACAGGTCAGGGATGTTTTATCAGATAAGTTATTGACAGCAATTAATAGAGGTAAAGGATTTTAATTGGATGGGGAAGAGGGCAAAGGTCACATGGGATAAGCTGTTCCTTCCAATACAACAAGCTGGTTTAGGATTGCCTGACTTGAAGGGCTATTTTAGAGCTACACAGTTATGGCACACATGTATATCACAAGCAAAAATCTATCATTGAAAGTGGAAAGGGTTAATGATGAAGCAGGGGGGAAATTCAAGAAATAAACAGAGAATTGGATTTTGGATGCAGCTCCTTAAGGAGAACAGCAGCCATACAGAATCTTATATTCACAAAGTAGCAAAAAGTAGTCTAAGAACTAAGCCAACATGGAGAAAGGAGATTCTGCCGACAGGGATGAGTGTTATGAAATTTATGAGTACAGAAAAGAGGCAAGAGGGAGCTGGACTTTACTGGAGAAAACTGGCAATGGAATCAAGGTTTTGGCAGCAAATACCTAGACAGGGAAAGATAACAGAATGTAAGAGGCCAAGAAGACATTTGGACTGCAGGCTATACACCATCTTAACTATCAGAAATTGATTTCAGAGTATACACAAGGAGAAAGGGATAGAAGAATTCTAAATGAAAGACCTGCTCTGGTAGAGTTTTTAGTTGAATCTAGAACAGAAGCTTCTGTTAAAAAGGAATAATTAGTAGGGCATATAAAATATTGCACAACAACTACAATAATCAATCAGAGGAGGTTACGAAAGAAAGTGAGTGGATTTAAAAATTCATAAGGAAACAATGGGAGGACACAAGTAAGGCTCCCAAATATGCAAAGCCTAGATTATTTAGGATTTTTGCTTGGAAGTGTTTGCAAACATAGCTTTATTCCCCAAGCAGACTACAAAGAATTTTTCCTCAGGTAAATGGCAAATGTTGGAGGTGTGATGAGGAAGAAAGAGGTAACTGGGAATATTTTTTGGGAGTGTAATGAGCTGGCAAACTTTAAAAATTCCCAACAGAGCACTCTGGCAGAAATATTGGGTAAACAAATGGATGTAACTAAGGAAATTATTTTTTGAGCTGGGATACAGAATCTGAATTGCCTAGACAGTGATGACGAACATTTTGGGTACGAGTGTCCAAAGTTCCTGTCACAAAATAATTTAGTGCACTTCACATGAGCAACGAATGCAAAAGCAGACATCTCACCCAAAATGTCATAGTGTGTGTCACCTTTGACACACGTGTTATAGGTTCGTCATCACTGGCCTAGATGTACTAAAGACCTTGTCAAGTTTAATTCTGGTAGCTGCCAAAAAGGCAATTACTAGAAAATGGAAAACAAACTAATTTTGAAGCAGTAAATACTTTAAAAGAGATAAAAAAACTGAAGTGGGATCTTTAGGAAAGGGTAAGTGCAAATTACACAGAAAAAATGGAAATTGTGGGGACAATACATGCAGAATAATATTTTGGAGGAGGAGTGAGGTTTAAGATAAGGTGGGAATTGTGCAATTTATGTAATTTTGGATTGTTGATGACTGTATCAAAGAATACATGTGATGTACAATGCTTGTAACTGCGAACATGTTAATAATGTTTGTTTTCTTTTATGTAAATGTTTGTTTGCTTTTGTCTTGTGTATTAATTCAATAAAGGCGTTTTAAAAATTACATCTACATTGCTACAGGAAAGACCCTGAAAGCTTTTTCATCTACCAAGAAAACCAAGTTTTTTTACACCAAAAACTGCATCCTACACAAAAAGTAACGTCCCCATCACCTCATCAGACAACACTGATATTGAACTGGTGTCCCATACAAAGGTACTTGTCATGATCGATAAGCAGCTAAAGTTTAATATTCAAATACAACAAGAAATCAAGAAAACCCACAGAAAAAAGTGGACTTCTGTAGCATTACAAACACTTTTTAACTAGCAATGCCAAAAAGTAGTTTTAGTATATCTCCTAATTTTACTCCTGTACGCTACACCCAGTTACGCCAACTTTCAGCAATCTATACTTACAAGAACTGAACAATGTACAACAAGATAGTTAAACTCACCAATGACCAATCTGGTAAATGACACCACTGCCTGCCTGCCCTTAAACTGTGGAAGTTCAAGTCAGGACCCAGCTATCACCCAGTTAGCAAATGTGTACAATATAATCTACAAGCCAGAAAACTACACTACAATGCATGCCTTAGTGGAACCGTACACCCTTGCATGATCACTACCACTCCATGGATACGACCATAGTAACCATAAAGTACACAACTCTGTTGGTCTGCCCGTGTATTCCAATTATGTCTCCAAAACCTGGAATTCTATCCTTAACACCATCAGACAACAGAACACACCTTAAAAACACTTGGCTCTGCTCTTGCACCTCCACAGGCTAGACTACCTCAGCCCTTACACACAAATATTAGCCCTATATACCTCAACAAAGTAAATTTTCAAGGGTTCACAGGCAAGTACTTGGCTAGCTGCCTTTCCGGGCCATTTTATGGCTAGCCAATTTCCCTTTTTGTACTCGACTTAACCTATCCCATTTCGTTAGAGACTGGCCTTACCCATCCCATGGTTGATAATTATATATTACCCCTCATGATAATAACTAGGATCATACCATATATAATTGGAGGGGACCCATACAAGGGATGAAGCATTTAAGAGCTACCTCTCTCCAGAAGTAGCACGAGGATAGCCCTGGGATAAATGTTCTGTTTCCCATCCATAGATCCAAGTTGCACATGAATATGGTCAGAGATGAACTTTATTTTATGTGGATGGGCAGTCTGTTCCAGAGCAACAGTACCCTCTGTGATATATACCTGCCCCTCCAAACTGTTCTCTTGATGTTGCAGAAGAGGTTTAGATCCCTAAACAGAGTATTAATGATGCCATTTGACTTGCTGATGGATTGGAGGATGCAAAAAACACAGCATCAATGGGACCGGACGGTGTCCCCGGCTGTGTGCTACACGAACTCAATGAGGAACTAAACCCACACATAAGGCTGCTGTTTAATCTTAGCCTTACTACAGGATACATACCCAAAGAATGGCGTATGGCAACTGTGGTCCCACTCCACAAAGGCGGTGCTTCTACGGACCCTGGAAATTACCACCCCATAAGCATGACGAGCCTTGTCTGCAAAGCTATGGAGAGGATCATAATGGAACTCATAAATAAAGACATTGGGGACCTACAGACACTGGATCCTACCCAATTTGGCTTTGTCAAGGGCAGATCCTGCCTCTTGAACTTGGTCGACTTTTTCGAAACAGTCACCAAGGCCACTGATGAGGGTAAGGCAGTTCACACAGCCTACCTTGACCTAGCAAAAGCGTTCAACACAATACCCCACTCGGGCATCATAGAAAAGCTCACCAGCTTAGATGTAAACCCATATGTTACAAGATGGGTTGCAAACTGGCTCAAGGACAGAACCATGGTGCCATGTCAGACTCTAAGCCGGTCACGAGCGGTGTCCCACAGGGCTCAGTCCTGGGCCCCCTCTTGTTCGGCATTTATTTTTCTGAAGTGCAGGCAAACATAGGGGGATTGTGGCTGACAAAATTTGCAGATGACTGCAAACTGGGCACCATAATTGACACTCCATCAGACACAGACATCCTCCAGAGAGGTCTCATAGAAATGGATAACTGGTGCCAGAGCCATGGCCTTAAGCTAAATGCCAAAAAATGTATAGTCATACCCTTTGGGAAAAACAAGGTAGCCCCTAATTACCACATAGGTGGTAATCCATTAAACACGGAAGAAGTTATCAGGGACCTGGGGACCCAAGTTGACAGTAACCTCTCTTTTGACACTCACATTGCCAAAGTGGTTAGGAAGACCTTCTACACTGCCCACCTGATCATGAAGGGATTCACATCCAGATCAGCAAAGGTCATTGTACCCCTGTACTCTTCACTTATCAGACCAATGATTGAGTACAACGCTCCATTCGGAATGTACCTTACCCGACACCTGCAGCAGTTGGAAAGACCCCAAAATTTCCTCACCAAAAGGATAAAGGGGCTCAAACATATGTCATACGATGCCCGACTGAAGAAACTCCAGCTCTATTCAGTCGCATACCATCTGCTCAGAGGTGATCTGTGCCTGACATACAAGGCCATGTCCAACCCAGAATTAATGGACATGCTCCACCTCAAAAAATCCAAATCCACCAGAGCCACGAGAGCAAGAGTCTTAAACCTCAACACAGATATAAATAGGACGTGCTGGTGGGACAGATTCATCACCCAGAGACTCCCTACACTATGGAACAGAATCCCAGTCCATGTGAGGCAGAGCCCCTCACTGACTCTGTTCAAGAGAAACCTTGACGAGTGGATGGGAGATCATAGGTTTACCCCGGGAATCATCTCTGTCACTGCTGGACAGAGGCACAGCAAACTAATGGGTATAGTATTCTCATCCTAAGGGGTGGTGAAAGCCACACACACTCTGGCTAGGCTTATAAATGCCCTAGGGCAGATAGCCTAGTATGAACCTATGAACCTTGTATGGCAGGCACAGGTCACCTCCAGGATACAGACTAGACTATAGTGACAGGGTTATCAGTTGGTCCATATAGGACATGCTGTTTAGGCCTTGTATCCCTTTAGTAAGGTATCTCTCTGGGTATGCCAGTTGTTGCATGAGTCTGGACACATACATGCCAAAGAGGGCATTATATTTAATGACTAGTCTAATGAGGGCTGAGTAAAGGGGGACAATGACATCCTTAGATCTAGACATTTTCCCTACATGCTTGATTCCAAAAGAATCTCTGGAATTTCCCATCCAATTCAGTATCATTGTTTTCCATTTATTTTTAAAGCCTTCTGTTTGTGTTGTAACTCAACTGTGTAGCCTTGAATTATTTCATGTTTGGTACACCTAATTCACCTTGTTATAAGAAAAGAATAAAAATGTCCCACCTAACTCTTGCCCTCTTCCTATCTCAGCTAAATTCCTTCAGCTCTTAATTAATTGCAGACAACAACCAATACTCAGACTGATGAAAATACCCTTGGCCTGAATAACTTGAGGGGGACTAGAAACATTTACACTGCTACTCTTACTGTCCATATCCATTGTCATAATTTTCCAAATCTTTTAGCTCCTGTTTAGTTTCCTCCCAAGTATCTTTAGCTATCATAACCAATTCCTTTTTAACCTATATGCTCAAATACCTAATTTTATCCTGCCTCCATATTTATGGATACTCCTGAACTAATTTGTAGATGCAGTGTTTACAGTTACTGCCTTAGTATTTTCTTATTTTACTTTATATCCAGATAAAGCTTGAAGTAGTCTCAAAATGTTTAGCAAAAGAAAAAACATCTTGTTCAGGATTAGTCAAATACAACACAACAAATCACCGGCAAACAAAGAATTTCTATTGGCCTGCATACTAACTGTAACAATTTGTGGACTTATTTTTCTAGCTAAGAGCTCAAAATAAAGTGCACACAGCAAAGGGGAGGAGTACACATCCCTGCCTGGTGGTTCTACTCAAACCCAACCTGTCAAACAACTCCTCAACCTTTATTCGTGCCTCTGAAACTTGTATATTCTCTTTACCAATTTGTTTTTCTTTTTGCTTTTTACGTGCCATCACAGGACCAAGCCTAATGACTCTTTTACATGCACCAAAGCTGCCTGTGTGTCCCACAGGAGTGGCAGCACGATATCCCCAGGCAAGGTGGGAGCCCTACAGAACATTAATTGAATCCTAATTAGCTCAACTGCGAGAGTCAGGTGGTAGGAAGCAGGCCAGTTTGCTAGTCCTCTGGATGATCTATTCCTCTGCCCAGGTACAGCAGTCCCTCATACTTTGAATTCTTCTTGGCTCACTGTGCGGCTGTATTCGGTAGTGTAGGCTTGCCAGGCTCAAGCGCCATTGAGTAGAGCAATCAGTAGTCCCACTAGATGTCACCATTATGTGAGCCAGATCCACTTACTACCCCTAGGATGCATGAGACAGCAACTGCCATTTACTCCCAGCCTCTCTTGCCTACTTGTACCTGAGCTGCTATTCAAACTTGGGTCACCGTTATCCTTCTATTTTACAGACAGAGGACAGATTTTCCTTATTAACTATTTGGTTTTGAAATGCAAATCCTGCCAAAGTCTCTGCAGACCCCGTTAAATGCTTTCTCAGGTCAACACTAACCCTCAATAATGGTGCATTCTTGTATTCAGCTTGTAGCATCTTTTTTTTTTTTTGAAGTTCCCTCAAGTCATTCTTGTTGCACATATCCCAGTGCTCTGCCCATCACAGGTCTCCCAACCACAAATCTTACCCCCCCCCCCCCAGACTAACTCCGATTCTAAGCTGGGGAAAGTGAGAACCATAAGGACATCCAGAGTGGAGGCTGTCATGCCTTTACTGCATCAGCTGCCCCACCCCCACTTTTTTTTTTTTTAATTTACCTGGAATTTCACATCCCCACCCTCTGCACTTGTCTACTTACATCCAAGAGCTATTCCCCTCTATGGGCTACACCTCCAGTCAGAGAGCACCTTATGTGCGCACCCAACCTTCCCTGCAACAGCCACAGTCAAAACCGCTAACAGAAACCCGGTTGCCTGGGCTGTAATTAGGACTTCTTCCCTCTATGACATAGAGCTGGCCCCAATCAGTTTTACCAATGTCAAACATCTGTCTCTTCCACAGAATCATACTGATCTTTCTCCATCAATTCTGGCAAATTATTTCTCATTCTTTCTGACATTACAGACATGAACACATTATAATTATGATTCAGAATTGACGCTGGTCTATATCAGGCAGGATGTGCTGCATCCTTTCCTGTTTTTTGGTAGTTCTGTCACCACTGCCTTTTTCTAGGAAACAGGCAGTTCTTTGCCATTTAAGATATTACTGAATAATGTTTTCTAAATCTTCAATAGCTTCTTATCTCCAAAGTTTGAAATTTCTTCAGGGATGTCATCAGTTCTGGAAGATTTTCCAGATGACTTATTCTACATCACAAGCTTTTTTTCTTTAACTATCCCTACTGTTAAATTGTTCACTCTGCTTTTCTTTCAGTGCTGGCATATTTAAATCTTTCACAAATATTTCCCCTATCTTTATCTTAACTTCCCAGGTCTTTAGTTATATACAGATTTGCATACACCCTCCTAAATATCTGTTATCATCTCAGGGTCACAGATTATCCTCCAGGTCCCAAGGTCAATGAGTTTAACTACCAAGCCTTCTATTTTCTGTTGCCAAAGTCTTTGGGCTAACAATTTCTTCACTCTGGGATTACTGTCGGAATATTATTGTTTAAGTGCAATACTCCATACTCATGAGTGTTATCCAAATATTCAGTATCTGAGCCTCTTCCCTTCTCTGCATTAAACCAACAGCTGCTAGCGTTGCTAAACAATTTCTATTTCCACCTACTCATATCTCCCACTCCATTACTTCAACCTCATTTTCAAATTTCAATTTCATCCTGCCCTCGGGCACTAGCTACCCCACCCCCCTCCCTAAGTAATTTCAGCTCTTCCCAAAATATCTTGGAGATTATGATACTCAGTCCATAAAAGTTTTTCTTTTCAATAAATAAGGTAGGGAAATGCTAGTGTCTTTTATTTATTTTTCTTCCTTGTACACTCCAGCATGTCAATAATGGAACATACGTCAGAGATATTGGGCAAGTCTCAAACCTTTCAATCACAAACACATTCCTGTGATATGTAGTTTATGTCTACTCTAGCCCAACTGCTTTATCTTGGGGAATAGTATGTGAACTCTAGCTGGTCCCCTGAGAGCACAGTAGATTTATTTACAAGTGCTCTCATGTTGTCCCTTAAAAATATTCCTTCTGTAGTTAAGCTCCTCCTTCTAGGACATGCCCCGACACATTGGCATTAATACAAGCCATATTTCAATCAAGTCCATTAACAAACTGCCTTGCTGAAGGACTTATTTCTCCCCAGATTTGCCTACGATCTAACATTCATTTTAGGAAGAATACAGACACATGCCAGAGTAATCTATCTTCCCATCCAATACCTTTGCACTACTAGGTATCTTCCATACTTGCCTGTTTTAACTTCTCTGTCACTATTTGTCTGAATCTGAACTGCTCATCTCCCCATCTTACTTTCTACTACTCTGCATATTTATCACCCTCTTCAACACTTTCATGCAATTGACAGGAGTTTGATACTTCTACACTGTTCACAGTTGTGAATGTCCCCTCGTTGTATACTGATACTAGAATGTTCATTTTCCAGTTATCTGGGATATATGCCTTTTTCTCCATACTGCTATTACCCTCTGGAGCCATTTCTCCCTTAACTAACAAAAAAACTACCCAAATGACCCAATATCTGCATTGAGACAGGCAGTCGAGAAGAAGCTGGAAATGAGGACAGTCTCCAACTGGATTTAAAGATTTCAAAGAAACTATTGTCATTTAGGAAACACAAGTGCTACCTAAACAAAATTTTGAATGTTTGCTCTTTTACAGTAGAAAAGCACAAAAAGACAGATGTGATAAACAATAACTATAATACAAAAGTAAATATCTAGGCAGCTGACGCACATGCTTGTAAATTATATACACTAGACAACATGGACTACTAGATTTAACACATAAAAAGAAAAGTACACTATACACAGAGGTGAGATTGGGTGATATTTCACATAAAGATGTGATTGGAATTGCACTTGAATGACAATATATTAATTTTAGTACACCATCATCGCACTGAGCTGACTGAGATTTGCAGTCAGTTAGCTGTCGAATACCATGCCGCAAGTTTCTTGAGTCTTTCGCATCCTCGAAGCATCCTTGTATCCTCTTTCCATACTCCCTTCTTGGCCTCCTTGATGCCCTTTTTTAGATTAGCCCTTGCCACATTTAGACGTTCTTATCCTTTGTCCTGAAAGTAGTGTTTCTTGCCCTCAGCATCTCGAAGACCTTGCTGTTTAGCCATGTTTTTTGGTTGGCTGTTACTTTAATATTTTTGATTATCATGATAATCGTTACATCCGCCATGCATTTAAGCCATAGTCGCCTCAGCATATTCATCTATGTTCACCAGACTGTTCACAGTTGCTACCTCCCTAAAGACATCCCAGTTTGTGGCATCAAAGCAGTCCCTGAGACTTTCCATGGCTCCATCTCAGACCCAGATTTGTTTCACAGTCGGCTTATCTCTGATCAAAACAGGTTTGTAAGCTGGTACTAGTTTTACGGTGATGTGCTCAGAGCCACCCAGGTATGGTTGTTGTAGAGCTCTATAGGCTCCTTTTATGTTAGTGTAAGCCTTGTCCAGAGTACTTGTTCCCCTTGTGGAAAAATCCACAGTTTGGCAGTAACTGGGTAGTACCTGCTTTGTTGAAGTCACCAGCTATCATAAATGCACAGTCAGAATTCTTGCACTGCCGCTCACATATAGTATTATGCAGTATATTCAGTGCTTCAGTGATGTTAGCACTCGGGTAGTATTCCTAGACTTGAAGAAAGCATACAAGTTCCAAAAAACGCTGATTGTTGCAGTACAGTGAATGTTCTAAGTCCCACAAATATTGGTAGAATTAGTTCAAGTTGTGTACAAGGACCAAAATGACAAGCACAAATGGTGTTCAGACTCACAGAAGGTTACCAGTGGTAATGGATGTGCATCAGGATTCAGCTCTGAGCCCATTGCTGTTCATACTACTGATGGACTACATTAGCAAACAGGTTAGAAGAGACAGACCAACAAAGATGCTGTATGCAGATCTGGCTTTAAAACCACACACTGAAAAAGAACTTCAGCAAATACTAGGGGACTGGAATGCAAAACTGAAAGCACACTGGATAAAACAGAGCACAGAAATTGGAATGGGAACAAATATAGGATATCAGAGGAAACTGAAAATTCAGATAAAAGTGAAAATAATGGAGCAAGTCAACAACTTCAAGTATTCTTGTAGGGGTGACTGAGGAGAGAAATCTAAATGAGAAAATGAAAACTAGAATCAAAGGGCTGCAAACAACTGACACAAAATGCCAGGGGTAGTGCATGACAGAATGCTAAAGAAGCTGAAAAGTAAGGTATACAAAGCAGTGGTATGACCAGTGCTACTGTATAGTACAGAAACCTCGACAGTGAAAGCAGAGCTGTTGAGGAAGCTAGAGGTGATGGTGAAGTGCCTGACCCTGGTGGTAGGATGTGAACTGTGGGACAGACAGACAAAGAAATGTGGATATTAAAGTCCAAGTTGCCCCAATTGCAGAAAAGGTCAAAGAAAACAGATTACTTTGGTTGAGTCACATGCAGAAAAGCAGAATACAATCTGATGATGATGATTTTGGGTACATAGGAAGAAAGCATGATGAAACAATAATATCCAGTAAAAAAATGTATGGATTGTGTGAGAGAAGACCTATGGCAGTTAGGCATGACTGTCGAAGAAGGTAGGAGGGGTGGTATTGAATCAAGAGATATGGTGACAGCTGACAGTAAATCCCGACCCTATGTAGAAAATGTGAAAAAGTGGTTGATGGGGATGATATCACTATAGATACCTTCCTTCTTAACTATATTACTACTCCTCTTTCTTTGCATCTAGTATTTTGTAGAATATTCTCCCCGAAATCCTTTACTTACCAAACCGACATGCTCTGCTTTATCTAAATGCATCTCCAGTAACACTGCTATGTGACCTTACATTTCTTCCTATAAATTAACACTACTTTTTTAATCCACACCTGTAAGGCCACTGACATTCCCTGTCATTACCAGTACTGTAGCCATGCAAATGAACAAAAATAATTTACCCTTTTAATACAGAACACGTCTTTTCTGTAAGCACTTCTGTTTGAGTTTATATAAACATACTAGCAACTAGCAGGCAGGTCTGCTACAAAATTAGAAGTTATGTACTTACCATAACGTTCCATCTGAGTAGGTGTATTCATTTGTCTGCAACCTGTGGGTTATGGATCCGATATCGGATCCGAACCGGCATGGTTTTCCAGCTATGGATCCGAGCTCTCAGCTCCTCCCCTCACCCATAATGCCCTGCTCTCCCTACATGACCTCAGATCGAGTTTGCCATAAATCAACATACCCTAGAAAGGGTAACACGTACTATGCAGGAAACTGACAAGGCCAGGGGGATAGGAGGGCGGGATGGTTGCAGACAAATGAATACACCTACTCAGATGGAACGTTATGGTAAGTACATAACTTCTAAATCTGAAGTAGGAGATTCATTTGTCTGCAACCTGTGGGACAGAGTCCCCAGCTACCTGAATCTTGGGCGGCCGTCATGGAAGGATATTCCGGAGCACCGCAGAGCCAAAGGATGCTCTACCTCTAGATGTAATATCCAACTTGTAGTGGGAAATAAAGGTATGGGATGAAGCCCAAGTGGCTGCTGAACAAATATCATCCAGAGGAATCCTAGCTTTAAAGGCTGCTGAGGTAGAAACTGACCGGGTTGAATGGGCATGTACTCCAAGTGCGGGCCTCCCAGAAGCTTGATAAGCCAATAAGATGCATTGTGAAATCCAGCGTGATAAGGAGACTTTGGAAATTGGTTTACCCAAATTGAATTTAGCAAAGGAAATAAACAACTGGTCGGATTGCCTATGACCAGCTGTCCTGTTCAGATAAAAACGAAGCTGCCTGTGAACATCTAAGGAATGTAGCTTGTATTCACCCTTGTTTTGATATTTAGGGAAGAAAACGGAGGTTAATGGATTGATTAATATTAGCTTCAGAAGCTACCTTAGGAAGAAAGGACGGGTTGGTCCTGAGGAATACACGGTCCGGATGAAAGACCAAGTAAGGAGGCTTGATGGACAAGGCTTGGAGTTCCGAAACTCTCTTGGCCGAAGTAATGGCCACTAAAAAGGCTGTCTTGAGAGATAAAAATTTCAGATCTACCGTGGCTGCAGGTTCGAAGGGGGGAGCGGTCAAGGCCTGAAAAAGCAAAGAAAGGTCCCATGGAGGAACCGCTTGCTTTACAGGGGGCCTAAGAAGAAAAGTACCTTTCAGAAAGATTTTACACAATTTGTCAGACATCAGTGGAGTGGAGTCATGACCAATATGATAGTGAGAAATTGCTGCAAGTTGTACTTTGACTGTGGAACTGCTGGCACCATCATTAAAAAGAGTGGTTAGGAAGTCAAGCACCAGAGGAAGGGGAACTGTGAAGGGGTCTAGACCTTGCCGCTTCGCCCAAATGGAGAACCGTTTCCACTTGCTGCGGTAAACTTTCCTGGTAGATGGTTTATGAGCCGCTACCAGGATGGCCTTAACGGGAGACGAAATACCGGGAGTCCTGATCAGGAGTGGAACTGGAGCAGCCAAGCAGTTAGCTTCAGGTTGTCCAGATTCGGGGTTGGTAGATGGGACGGGTGAGATATCAGATCCGGAATGGGATCTAGAATCCAAGGTGGATTCACTGAGTGAGACCTTAGGAAAGGGAACCAGATCTGTCGAGGCCAGAATGGGGCAATGAGAATCATTCTGCACCCCAACCGGGAGGCTTTCTGAAGAACTTGGAGCATCAGAGGCAAAGGAGGGTAAGCGTAAAGAAGACCGGGGGGCCAAGCATGCACCAGAGCGTCTCTTGGGGTATCTCCAGTCGGGGGTATTAGAGCGAAAAAACTGTCACACTTGGTGTTTGAGGGAGACTCAAAAAGATCGCAACAAGGAGTTCCCCACCGTGCGAAGATGCATTTCGCTACTTGAGCATTGAGAGACCACTCGTAAGGGGAGAGAATGGTGCGACTGAGCTTGTCCGCAAGGATGTTGGACCGACCCGGAATATGCGTTGCGATGAGAAAGCGGTTGGTGGAAATTGCCCATTCCCACACTCTCATGGCTTCTCGACAAAGAGGGTAAGACCTGGTTCCCCCCTGTTTGTTGATGTACCAGACGACAGACATGTTGTCCGACTGAATCGCAATAGTTCCCAAGGGAATAAAGGCCTGAAGTGCTTGCAACGCTAAGAGCACTGCTCTCATCTCTAGAACATTGATATGCAGTAAGGTCTCTGAATCGTTCCACGTGCCTTGGACCGTCCGGCCTGCAAAATGCCCCCCCCCCCACCCGAGGCGGGAGGCGTCTGTGGTCACCGTGGCGGGAGGGGGAGAAGCACAAAAGTTGCGGCCTCTGGGGAGATCTTGGGAGTGGAGCCACCACAAGAGGGACCGCTTGCAAGCCTTACTGATCGCAATGGGATGATGCATAGGGAGAGCAAGATAAGACCACTGAACTAGGAGTGTCCATTGAAGGACCCGCATATTGAGCCTGGCGAGAGGTAGAAGAGCTATCGCTGCTGCCATGGACCCCAGAGCCCTCAGGACCAATTCCGCCGGAACTGAGCTGGAGTGGAGGATGGCCCGCACCTGGAGCTGTAGATTCTGAACTCTGTCCGCCGTGAGGAAGGCTCTCAACTGTCTCGTGTCTAACCTGGCCCCTATAAAATCTATGAGCTGCACAGGGGCTAGGTTGGATTTTTCTGCATTTATCGTGATGCCCAGGCGGGGAGCTAGATGGAGAAAAGAGTCTCACGCCAATAACAGTAGATGCCTTGTTGGGGCGGTAAGGAGCCAGTCGTCCAGGTATGGGAAGACCTGTAGCCCCTGAAGCCTCAGGTGGGCCGCTACCACTGCTAATACTTTGGTGAACACCCTGGGGGCTGTAGTGAGACCAAAGGGAAGGACCCTGAATTGGTAGTGACTGGCTCCCAGCCGGAAGCGAAGAAACCTCCTGGAGCGTCTGTCCATTAGAATGTGGTAGTACGCATCCTTGAGGTCTACAGAGCACATCCAATGATTTTCTCCCAGAAGGGGGAGAATGGACTGCAAGGTAACCATTCGGAACTTCTCCTTGGGAACTGCCAGGTTTAAGAGTGACAGGTCTAAAATTGGTCTTAGGTCCCCCGTCTTTTTTGGCACTAAAAAGAACCTGGAGTAGAAACCTGATCCGATCTGGTCTGGGGGGACGGGCTGGATGGCTCTTTTCTTCAGCAGATAGCCAATTTCTGCCAAAGCGGCCTCCCACTGACCGGGTGGAACGTTGGGGAGGGACTTTAATTTTGGGGTGTGATGAAACGGAATGAGGTATCCTCTGGATATGATGCGGAGGACCCAGCGGTCTGATGTTATGGACTCCCATGCCACTAGGTGCTCCGAGAAACGCCCCCCGACTGCCTCCAGAGTGGAGCAGTCGGGCAACCCTTCAGGACTGCTGCGCGGGCCGTTCAGAGAAAGGTTCTCTGGACCCGAAGTTCCTGGGAGCCCCTCTGCCCCTAGCCAAGCAAACACAGGCCCAAACACACACTACGCACCAGCGAGGGGAGGGATAACTAAAAGTTATAAAAGTTATTAAAACTTTAAACTATAAGGATAGGGAACCTACAACTTCCACACAAAACTAACTAAAAATTTTTAAATTTGACACTGTAAAAGGAGAATAACAATCACTTAGCTGAAGAGCTCTGAAATCCAATCTGGTCACCAGCGCGGCAAACTAGATCTGGGGTCATGTAGGAAGAGCAGGGCATTATGGGTGAGGGGAGGAGCTGAGAGCTCGGATCCATAGCTGGAAAACCATGCCGGTTCGGATCCGATATCGGATCCATAACCCACAGGTTGCAGACAAATGAATCTCCTACTTCAGATCTGCAGCTTTACATCTAATAACTTTTACCTTCCCCATGCAGAAAAAAAAAACTCACTGTAACTCCCACATTTAAATACACACCAACACACAAAACTACATATATTTTCATAAATTGTATATTTTATTTTTAAGTAGAAGCAATTTCTCCATATGAACAGGTGCTTACCTAAGATAAAGATCAATTTAGCTGTAGATCAATATGTCTGTATATACCTTTAAGAAGCTATCCAAGGGCTTGCACTAGGGTATAAATACTGAGCACATGCGAGCCTGACTGCCATTTTGTAGTTAGCTGTTGAAATGTCAACATGTATGTATGTAAGCTCTGTTTGCTAGTTCGTTTATATTTAAAGATGCTGCTATCCATCCTGATGTGTTTGTATATATGAAATCATTTGAATGAAACCCCAAGCCTTCTTATAATTTGTAATAGTGACAAACGAGAGACATGGTGACAGAAGTGAATTATCCAAAAGGATATGGTATCAGAATCAGCATATCTAAAGGGCCTGAAGTCAGAACCCACATACTAAAGGGACATGCAGTTTAAAATGGCTTGGCAAAAACGATTCAAGGCACTTACTCAGATGGTGGAGGAGTATATAGCAGTGGACCATCCCAAAACTCTGTATAATTCGTAAAAAAGGTCAGAAACTAATTTCAGGTATTAAACTTGCTCAGCACTATTTCTTATCTGCATAACATGAAAAGGGACATACAGAACATTCTAAATAATTTTCGCATAAACAGATATTTACGATATTGATAAAAATATTTGAATTACTAAGGAAAATGTTTGAAATAAAGTCTGACTGCATAAAACAAAATAAAGGGAAATGACCACATTTTTGCAACGCATATGTATTTTCGTTTTAAGTAAAGATATCAGAGTTTTCAGAAATGTATAAAGTGTTCGCATGTTTGTGCAGTGTTACAGTAAAGCTATTTCGCAAAGTACAGCCATCACAAGGAATATGTCGCAAAGTACAGCCATTACAGAGCATATTTCACAAAGTAAAGTATTTCGAAGAACTTATTGCGTATTTGGATGTTGTTACAAACTCGCAGCACAGTTTGTTCATACATAATTACAAGCGGCATATTTTCAGTGTGTTTGTAGTTTGTGGGCATGGCAGACAGATTTCGAAAACACAGTGCACAGTAATATTGCTGAGAACTGAGCGAGCAAGAGTTCGACATTTTCATACAGGCTGCATTTTCTGATAAAAAACATACAAAGGCATTACTCTTCTTAATTTAGCTGGAACAGAAGCTACAGAAAGGGAGCACTCATTTGTGTATGCACCTGTTACTTATGCTGGAGTGGGGGGAAACAGTCATCGCCGTAGGACCCAGCATGCTTAAAACATAAATTTAGAGAATAATGTAACCCCCAGACAAATGTTACAATGGAAAGGCACTTATTTTACACAAGAGATCAAAAGCCTGGTGAAATTTTTGCAGCATGTGTAACTGAACTGAGAAATAAAGCTAAAACTTTCCTTTGATGCTTTGTAAGCTCTCTGCGAACCATGGCGTTTGCTGTAGCAGGCAACGGAGTAAATGTCAGGAAAATCCTACTAGGACAGTTGACCTTTATTTGGGGTTAATCAGAGTCTCTTTAATTGATGGCAGGTGTGTACTCAAGAAGACTGAATGCTGTCATTAAAGCAAAAGGTGCTTCAACAAAGTATTAGTTTAAGGGTGTGCACACTTATGCAACCAGCTTTTTGTACGTTTTTTTATTTTTTATATTTTTCCCCTAACAGATTTGTTGGTTTTTTCAATTGAATTGTACAGGTTATAGGTCACATTAAAGACGGAAAAGTTTTGAAATGATTTATTGTGATCTCATTTTTTTTTTTAAATCAACAAAAACCTGGCATTTTAATAAGGGTGTGTACACTTTTTATATCCACTGTACGAGCTTACAGAAAAGCACACACATATGCTTACAAATGAGAGCAGCTCTAGAAGGCACAGTGATAAAAGCTCATAATAATAATATCTAGCACGTGGTTTAAAGAAACAGGCCCAAGCACATAGCAGCTGTAACCCCTGCAGCACCTACTGGTAAACCCCAGGACTTTCTAGCAAATTCCAGACTTCGCACAGTCAGTGAAGCACAACAGTGAGTCAGCACGCTCAAAGCATGGGCACCCACCCACATTCATTGCCAATTGTCATAATTGTGGTGGAACTCGTGAATCTAAAAGGGAAAAGTGTTTAGCTTTTGGTCAATAATGCCACAAAAGTAAAATGGAATCACTTCAAAAGATTTTGTAAGTCAAAAGAATGTGGGCACTCTATTAAAGGGAACATGTTAAGAAACTAGTTGATCAGTTAGACTGACAAGCCTACTCTATGCTGATGGTGTGTCAGTGCTTCATGAAACGGTTAATGCAGTAGGACTTAAGGGCCAAGAATGAAATATTTTGTACTGTTCGGATAAATGGCAAACTCACAGAACTCAAAGTTGACACAGCTTCCAAGTACAATGTTATGTCTGCAGAAACATTTGCTAGAGTATGTAAAGGTGAAAAGCTTGATTTGGCAAGGTGTGAGAAACTTGTTCCTTATGGAGGTGAGGAAATTCAAACCGAAAGCTCAGTAGTGTTTTCATGTTACTTTGCAGGAAGACGCTACAGTTTGATATTTTATGTGGTCAAGAGGCACGTTCAGTCATTATTAGGGCTCAGAGAATCTCTGAAAATGGGACTGCTTTCATTTAACAAGGAAATCCATCAGGTTAGCTTAAAAGACCACTACTCTAATTTTGCCCAGTACATTTTTTCTACTTATGCTGATCTTTTCCAAGACAAACTAGGCAAACTTATGGTTGTATACTCCATAAGGTTAGATCCGGAGGTCAGTCTAGTTATCAGACCAGCATGTGAAGTTCCAATAGCCATGTAGGACAGAGTCAAAGCCAAGTTTGATAAGATGGTACAACAAGGTGTAATTTTCCCAGAAGAAATTTGATATTGATATCTTATGTGGTCAAGAGGCACGTTCAGTCATTATTAGGGCTCAGAGACTCTCTGAAAATGGGACTGCTTTAATTTAACAAGGAAATCCATCATGTTAGCTTAAAAGACCACTACTCTAATTTTGCCCAGTGCATTTTTTCTACTTATGCTGATCTTTTCCAAGACAAACTAGGCAAACTTATGGTTGTGTACTCCATAAGGTTAGATCCGGAGGTCAGTCTAGTTATCAGACCAGCATGTAAAGTTCCAATAGCCATGTAGGACAGAGTCAAAGCCAAGTTTGATAAGATGGTACAACAAGGTGTAATTTTCCCAGAAGAAATTCCAACAGAATGGGTATCTTCCATGGAGGTAGCTCATAAGAAAAGCTCAGATGACATCAGAATATGTATGGACCCACAAGATTTGAACAAAGAGCTAAAAAGACCTCATCATCAAATGCGCACAGTCAAAGAAGTTGCAGCTTTGATGCCAAATGCCACTATTTTTTTTCTGTCTCAGATAAAGAGTTCATTTTAGCAAATTCAGCTAGACAAAAAATCCTCATTGCTCACTACATTCCGTATTCTGTTTGGCAGGTACAGATTTTTGAGAATGACATTTGGGATAAATTGTGCAAGTGTAGTCTTTCAGCATGCAATGAAGCTAATTTTTTCTGGGTATCCTTGTGCTATTATAGTAGATGACATACTAGTAGGAGGTTGTGATGAAGCAGAACATGACAAAAAAATGAGAAAAGTTCTAGAAAAGGCATGTCAAGTGAATCTTAAGCTCAATGCACAGAAAAGCAAATTCAGGCTACAAGACGTTCCTGACACGAGTTGTGCACCGCAGACTGTCCCTGTTGCTAAATCTAGTCCCAACTGCTATGTTACGAGATATGGTCAAATCTCCAAACCCAGTAGCAGATGTGAAGCAACTTGGACATGAACATTGTATTTTCTTTCTAATGTACATAGTAATGCATGCTTGTCTCTGATGCTCTCTTGCATGAAGGGCAATCATTTTAGGAGGGAGGATGTAGATCAGTATGTGTGTATATACCTTTAAGAAGCTATCCAAGGGCTTGCACTAGTGTATAAATACTGAGCACATGCGAGCCTGACTGACATTTTGTAGTTAGCTGTTGAGATGTGGACATGTATGTATGTAAGCTCTGTTTGTTATAGTTTGTTCATACTTAAAGATGCTGCTAACCATCCTGATGTGTTTGTATACATTAAAGCATCTGAACAACCCCCAAGCTGCCTTATTATTTGTAATAGAGACAAATGAGCAACATTAGCCATGCTAATGTGCATGTTTTTTGCCTGTGCTGACCCACATAAAACCTTTTATTTGCTTCAGTGTTCTCTGTCCCCTCTCGCACATGGAATATAACTTACAAGCATACAGAAAACAGCTTCCTGGATAATACTCAAATGTATGAACTGTTTAATTACTCACATCTAATTGTAACTGTTACTAGAGTGGCAGACTCTTAAATCTAAACACTTTTGATAGCAATTTATTTTTACACTTGTTAAATTACCTAGCACTGCCCCTTAAAGGGCAAACTGCTATTACTCTCAATGATCTTTTTAAAAGGTCACCATCAGCAAGCTGTCTAGACAGCCTGTAAGTGGATTCCTACAGTTCCCAAGTACTTGATCCTCAATGCTATTTAACATTCATGTTGTAGCCCCCCTTCCCAGCAGCTGTAATGTGCATCTACATACGACTTAATTCAACAATACCCATACTAACATTGACATGAAAGGATAAAGCATTTAGATGAATGGATTAAAAAACGCTGTGTTGTGGAAGTTAAGGATATGTGGAACTGGGAAGAGACCAAGCAGAAGAGTATTAAAAAAATAAGAGATTGGAAGCTAGTGGCCATGGTCAGTAACAGACAGGTAGTGAAAATATTTTTAGTTCATTTAGTCCTGCACATAAATCAGGCATTCTTCCATCAGCCACGAGAAAAACTGTGGACGATGATTAAGAAAAAGAAAAAAAAAATAAAAGGAATTTATTTGGAAAAGGAACAGGGCAAAAGTAATGTCATCTGTGCCTTATACAATACTTTAAAACTAGACAATTGAGACCTTTGTATAAGGCACAAGCAAATGGTTATAGATCAAAGTGTAAAAATATGATGATTTAGCAAGGTGGGAATAAAAGGGATGCAGAGGTTAGGATTTTACAAGCAAGCCCTTGAGGACAATCAAAATAACTGCACAGCATATACACACAACTAAGGGTAATACAAGAAAGAGAAAGCAAGGAGTAAATAGAGAAAAAAATTAAACAGAAAAATAAGCCACACTACTAGGAACAAATAAGTTGCAAGGAAAAAGCGACAAGTGGGAAGAAGCCAAGAAGGTGTTTGAATTGCAGGTCAAAGAATGGCTTCCATATCAGAAACTGCTGCAGAATATTGACAAAGGGGGTAGACAGCAGGAGTATCAAGTGAAAGACCCACTCTGGTAGGGATTTTAGTGGAACAGGATCATAGAAGGTTGCTAGGCAATCGACGCAGAGATTATTTCATGCCTAGCCATTTCAACCCAATGTAATATCAATGACACTCTAGTCAGTACCCAGAACTGTATTTAGTAGTGACTACCCATGTCCAGGAGGATCTATTAAGAAAGGGATCATTAGTAAGGCATATAAAATGTTTCACGATAACTATAAAAAAGTGATTAAAAAAGACTGAGAAAGAATATTAGACAAATTACATAAGATCAATGGTAGGAAGTTTGTAGGGCCTCTAGGTATGCTACAAACTCCAAGATTTATGATATCTGAATGGAAATGTTTATGTGGGTACTTTCATACTCAATTATACTTCAAAGGATTTTTCTCTCTAGCAGGAAGCAGATTATGGAGATGAGAAAAAAATGAAAGTAGAAACTGGGAACACATTTTCTAGTAATGTGTGGAGTTAAATGAGATTAAGGACTCCCTACTTAGAGTCTTGATATAGTTGTAGGGGTAGCATACATTAACTAAGGAGAGATGGTACTGAATTGGTGAATACATTTAGAATTGACAGCACATGATAACTTTAATGTTATTAGTATCCAAAAAAGCTAACAAAAAGTGAAATCAAAGATGAAGCCAGCTGTAAATGAAATACCGAATATTGGAAACAAACTAATAAAAAAATAGAGATGAGATTTATTTTTATTTTTATTTAACATTTTGTTGACCGGGAAAGTCCAACTAGGCTCCACAGAGCTTGTTTTCAGTGGAGGCCCGGGGAGAATGCACCAGATGCAGGTCTTTAGAATGTGGGAGGAAACTGGAGTACCCGGAGGAAACCCAAGCAAATGCAGGGAGAACATGCAAACTCCACACAGAAGACACACCAGCAGAGATTCGAACCGGAAAACTTCTTGCTGTGAGGTGACAGTGTTAACCGCTGCACCACTGTGCCGCCCGTTAATAGATGGAGATCATTAATAGATGGAGAAAGCAGTTTTCATAAGAATAAACAGTGCATTTGGGAGCAATATATGCACATAAATGCTTAAATAATTGACAACTAAGTAGGTTGGTAGGAACTAAAGTGTATGAATATGTTTTAATGTACAAAAATAAAAGCACTACAAAGGAAACTGCATGTATAATGCATGTATACAATAATTAAAGTTGTGATTTTTTTTTTTTTTTTAATTTTTATTAATACATACAAGTTACATGTTAACATGTTGTTAAAGACAGCAATCTCTTTTTAACTGAACAATCAGAGAAAAGGCTTTCTCAACAGCAACTTCAAGTTATAATGCTATACCACCATAAATCAGAAAAAAAACTTACAGCTCTTCAGAAAACAATTTAAATACTGCCTAAAAGAACAGGAAGGCATGCATCGTTGACCACAGTCTCATCCATCAACCCCTAACTATCTCATGTTTAATTAGACTTTGTCTACATAAAATCAATTAATGCTTCCATGCAGACCTGTTGCATATAATCCATTATGCAGGTGTTACATAACACTTGTAACTACAGTTACATTCAAATGTCAATTGCTGTTAAACACTGTAATAACTGAACTATTTCCTTCTACATCACTGTTGTTCTGCAATACGGAGAGTGTCAAAGCTCGGGAGGAAGGAGGAAGAGACAGTAGAGCCCTCTAGGAAGCCAAGGAGAATGGTCCTGGCAAAGCTAGCTCTGGCCTTAGAAATCACATCCAACATATAGTGCTTAGTAAAGTATGGACAGAAGTGCAGGTTGCCGTCTCATGAACAGAATTACTATACAAACCCTTAAATAAAGCACCAAAAGAAGCTACAGTGCAAATGTTATGAGCCTTAACAGGATACAGAAGGCTCCTCCCATGAAAAGAATAGCAAAAAAAAATGGCTTTAGATATCCAAGAAATGGTTTGCATGGAAACAGCCAAACCTAAAGACTTAGGATGAAAAGAAACAAAAAGCTGATCAGATTTACGAAAAGCTTTAGTCTTACCCAAATAATACCAGAGTTGTCTATGCAAATCCAAGGTGTGCAAAACTTTCTAACAAGCAGACTGCGGAGAAAGGAAAAAAGTGGGCACGTAAATAGACTGATTAAGAGAGAACTCATAACCAGCTTTGGCATAAAAGATTTGTATGACTATACACCCTATCCTTATGGAAAACTGATAAATAGGAGGATAAGCCATAAGGACTTGTAGCTCAGACACCCATCTGGCAGAAGTAAGGGCCAAAAGAACAGTCTTCTAAGAACAATGCTGTAAGGAAGGCGAAGCAGCAGGCATAAAAGGAACCAGAGTCAATTTTTCTAAAACAAAATTAATGTCCCACAAAGGAGGGTCAGACTTCCTAGGTGGATCAATGTGAAGGACGCCTTTAAGAAACTGTTTGGCCTCAAATCTAGAGGCTAAAGGGGGGGGAGTCAAAGGCAGACAAGCAGAGACAGCTGATACGTGGGCCTTAACAGAAGAATAGGCCAACTCTGCTTTGAGCAATCTACACCAATGACAGAGAACCAAAGGAACATCCACAGTAAGTGAATCCAGGGTAAAAGAAAGACACCAAACACAAAACCTCTTTCATTTGGATAAGTAAGATTTCCTAATAGTGGATTTCCTGGCCTCCTGCAGGACTCAAAGCACGTCCTCAGATAAAAGGCTTTTGATCCCTTACAGACATCTATCACCCACAATGTCAGCTGAAGTGTGAACAGGGGGAGATGGATGAGAGATCCTTTGCCTTGTGTGAGTAGGTCCACCCTGTGAGGTTACATGTGATGACCCCCCTTGGAAAGGTGCAGATGACTACGGAACTAAAACTGGCACCAGGAATAAACAGAAACCAATAAGCAACAGTTGTGTGTGAAGCAGCAGTATCCAGTATTCCACCTTCGAATTACTACAATAAAAAATCCAATTTCTCAAAAACATTATTCTACAAAATAAACAGAGTTTAGTGCTTTTGTATTTACTTTCATCAAGAATTCATCAGAACTAAAAAAACAACTAATGCGACCACTTTAAATAAGCCACTAAAATTCAAGTACTTAAACCTGACCAACAAACAACCTAACCTAATGATTAAGTAATTACATTCCCAATAATTACCAATTATCCTTTATTTTGTTACTTTCATACACTTAAAACATATAAATATAGTTATAATATACTGCTAGACAGGGGTTCAGGGAAGTAAATATTGTGGGAAGTAATAGCCATGGAATTGTTATGGCTAGGCTTGTACAGGCCCTAGGGCTGATACATACACACACACACACACACACACACACACACACACACACACACACAAATATATCTTATAAAAAAATATAATTTCAAAGCTTAAATAAAAAATGAAATAACATAAAACTACACTTCTAATTCTCTCAATTTTAAAAGAGAATTGATAGAGCAACATAAGCATATTATTGATTGCTGACACTTCCAGTTTTGCTTTAACAGAACAGGTAGTTAAGGATCAGCAAGAGCACATTACTGATGAGCATTTAAAGAAATGTGCTAAAGTGGCAGCTTATATTAACTGCTATGAACCCCCCCCCCAGGTCTTAATGAATGTTGCTCTATCAATTCCGTTTTTTAAATGAGACAATAAGAAGTATAGTTTTATGTGTTTTTATTTTTTATTTAAGCATTGAAATATTATTGTTAGTTTTTTAGAAAATATTATATACATATACATACATATATATAAATATATATATAAAATGTATGTGTGTGTGTGTGTATATAATTATAACTATATTTAGTGTCTATTATACAAAATCGAAGCTTTAGTTAATCGAATAATTAAAGCTCGATCTTGTAATAGACAGCTAAAATTCTCGAACGGCAGATTCAAGCAAGGGAAACACTTCCCTTGGCCAAATCAAAAAAAAAAAAACTTTACATCCAAAATCAAGTGGGGGGGCTTCAACCCCACACCCTCCCATGCGGGGGGTTGTGCCCCCCACATCCCCCTACCTAAATATACCAACTCCAAGATTGCTCCAAATTGGAGAAACAGGCATACTCCACAGAACGGCCAAGGGAAGTGTTTCCCTGGGTTAAATCAGGTGTTCGACAATTTACTGTTTCGATATTACAAATCGAGCTATACTTGTTTGATTAAGTAAAACTTCGATCTTGTACTATAGAACCTATATTTATACATTTTAACTATAAGTAACAAACTAAAGGATTTCTGGTAATTAATGGGTATGTAATTAGGTGATCAGTAGGTTAGTTTGTTTATTGGTCGGATTTAAGTTACCTGAATTTTAGTGGCTTATTTAAGGTGGCTTTATTAGTTGGGTTTTAGTTCTGATTAAGTCCTGATGAAAGTGCTAAAAATCTGTTTATTTTGTGGAAGAAAGTTTTTGAGAAACTGGATATTTTATTGCAGCAATTCGAAGGTGGAATAACGGATACTGTTGCTTCACACACGTTTCTTATCGAAGGGGAAACTAATGCTGTCTGGGCCAAAAGGCAGTCACCAGCAAGATTTTGGGAGCATCCTGTTTTATCTTAAGGACATTCAGAATGAGAGGAAAGGGAGGGAATGCATAAAGAAACATCCCCTTCCAAGAAAAAGAGGGGGCGGGTTCCACCTTCCAGGACAGAGGGTATGGGACGATGACAAAATAGAGGAAGTTGTCTACTCAGAGGGGAGGGAAACAAATCTACTTGAGGAGTACCTCAAGGGTGGACAATGTCCAGAAACACATTCGTGTGAAGCATCCACTCGTGGGACAGTGTTATGGACCTACTCAGAGAATCTGCCACTATGCTCTGATCTGAGGGAATATAAACTGCCTGAAGGATCACCAGATACTGGAGAGCTAGCTCCTCAAAACTGAAGTGCTAACCTGCATAGGAGATAAGAACATATCCCCCTTACTTGCTGATATACCAGATCATTGTGGTATTGTAAGAATCTTGAGAGACCCTGAAAGAAAGAAATGATCATGAAAAGCCTGAAGAGCCAGCAGAAGAGCTCTCATCTCTGATATTGATGTGGTCTTTCTTTTGTCAAAGGGACCAAAGACCATGTACCTTTAGAGGGCCAAAGGAGGTCACCCATCCCACATGTGAGGCATCCATGAAAAAAGTTCCCGAGAGTGGACTGGAGGTTGAAAAGGAAGCCCTGGGTTGAGGGACAACTACTGAATCCATCACAGAAGTTCCAGCTTAAGGCATGGAAGTGGGGGGACTAGAAAATCTAAAGGATGAGACTGTTGAACTGACTTTAGAAACTACTGAAGCATTCTCATGTGGAGCTTTGCTACGTAACCCAGAGCCCTCAGAAATTCTCTGGCTGTTGCTGAAAACATAGGAAGATGGGACTGAAAAAGGAATGAGAGTTAGGGCCTTGGGAGGGGGCAGGGGTGCCAGCATTGGAACAGTCTAGATGCTGCAACCCAGAAAAACATGATCCTAAGCGGGAGTCAGGAATGACTACCAGAAATTTACTGTAAACCTCAGGCTATGCAAGAGAGAAATGGCAAAGTGTAAATACTGAAGTAAGATCTCTTTGGAGGAGGTCTAAATAAGCAAGTCATCCAGATAGGGAAAGACCCGTATTTTCTACCATATCTCAAAAAGCAAGTTTCCCACTACAACAGGGGGAGGTCCCGCAGCAGAGACTCCCGCAAAAGGAAATACTCATCGGAGCAATTTCCACAAAACAGAAGGAGAAGGAACTGACTTACAGCCTTTTGTTTAACCACTCTAGTGTCTCTTTGGACTTACCTAGTGTTAAGGTTCTGAACAAAGGCCTTAACTTTATACCAGCGACTAGTGCAAAGTTAACAGACACTCTAATAGACTTGAGACTGTTTTGTAGAAATTTATGTTTGAAATTGCTCTTTAAAACTGATGATGTTTGTGATCGGGGCATAGCATGCTACAGAACCAATAGTACATTTATACCTAACATGCCGCCACACATTGAGTGCTTCCTAAAGGCTTGTGAACTTTTAGTTATGTACTCACCATAACTTCAGATGTTTGGGATCCATCTCGCCTACATTCTGACTGATGGGTTCGGAGCCGATCCCTCGGCTCCGACTCGGCACGCTTATGCCAAAGAGCGAAGTCTCTAATTGGCTGAGCTTACTATATCCCAGGATGCACCACTACCAGTCCCCCAGATCTAGTTTGTCCGCATACATGCACACATGCACGCACTGCTTATATAACATAGTCAGATGAAACAAGATAAAAACAGTAGAAGTCAAAACCGTTCAATCTCTTCTGATCTCCAAGGCAGGGGGAAGGAGGGTGGGTATTAGGAATGTAGGCGAGATGGATCCCAAACATCTGAAGTTATGGTGAGTACATAACTAAAAGATGTTATGTGATCCTATCTCGCCTACATTCTGACTGATGGGACAGCGTCCCTAGCACCTGAATCCTGGGTGGCTCACTGGAAAACACTCCTGAGTACCGTGGAACCAAATGATGCTCGCCCTTTAGATGCCACATCCAATTTATAGTGGGAAATGAAAGTGTGCGGGTTGGACCAAGTAGCCGCAGCACAAATCTCAGAGATAGCGAGCTTGGAATGAAAAGCAATAGAAGTAGCCATAGCTCTGGTAGAGTGAGCTTTGATAGATGTTGTAAGTTGCTTATTTGAAGAGGAATAAGCCTGAGTTATGCAATCTCTAATCCATTTGGAGATAGTAGCTTTCGTGATGGTTTGACCCAATTTATTATCTGAAAAGGACACAAACAACTGGTCTGTTTTTCGAATTTGTTGAGTCCTGTCTAGATAGAAGCGTAATTGCCTGTGAACATCCAATTTATGGAAGGTGTATTCTGCTTCATTTGAGAATTTTGGAAAGAAAACTGGTAGCTCTAGAGATTGTTGGAGACAGAGATTAGAACAAACCTTTGGAACAAAGGATGGATTAGGCCTAAGTGATACTCTATCCTTGTGAAAAATCAAGTACGGTGGTTTGATAGATAGGGCCTGAAGCTCTGAAACTCTTCTTGCAGAGGTAATTGCAACTAAGAAGGCAGTTTTCCAAGACAGATATTTTAACTCACATGTAGCAGCCGGTTCGAAAGGGGAAGATGTTAAGGCACGAAGTACCAAATCAAGATCCCACGGGGGCGCAGGATGAAAAACTGGGGGTCTTAACAGCACAGCACCTTTAATAAAAGTTTTGCATAATCTGCTGCTCATCAACGGTGGGTCCATGGATTCGTGAAATTTGGAGATAGCTGCTAGTTGGACTTTAATAGTAGAGACTGAAGATCCTTGATTAAACAAGGATGTTAAAAATTTCAAAACCTCTGGAATTGGGGCAGTGATAGGGTCTAAGCCCCTGAGTTGAGCTCAGATAGCAAACCTCTTCCACTTACTGAGGTACAATTTCTTAGTGGTGGGTTTGTGGGCCGAAGATAAAATGTGAATAACTTCCGGGTCTAAGGTGTGATTTCTGACTAAAGTCGGAAGTGGAGGAGCCAAGCTGTCAATTTCAAAGTGTGAAGGGACTGGTGTTGTCGTCCCGACTGATGAATCAGCAGATCCGGAGTTAGATCCAAAAACCAAGGATCGTCCACAGCATGTTTCTTCAGGTAGGGAAACCATACCTGACGAGGCCAGTGCGGAGCAATTAGTATCATTGTGGACCCCAATCGAGAAGCTTTTTGGATGACTTTGGGGAGAAGTGGAACCGGAGGAAAGGCATAAAGTAGTCCTGTTGGCCAAGGTTGGACTAGAGCATCCATAGCTGCCTCCCCCTGACGTGGAGTCAAGGAGAAGAACCTTTTGCACTTTGCGTTTTGTGGTGTTGCAAATAGGTCGCAAAACGGGGTTCCCCATCTTCTGAAAACCTGAGCTGCTACTGTCTCGTTCAGGGACCACTCGTGAGGAGAGAGAATCGTCCTGCTTAATCTGTCTGCCAATATATTGGATTTCCCTGGAATGTGGGTCGCTACCAAGAAACGGTTGGTAGCTACAGCCCATTCCCACACCCTCATGGCCTCTCTGCAAAGGGGGTAAGATCTGGTCCCTCCTTGTTTGTTTAGATACCAGACCACCGACATGTTGTCTGTGTGGATAGCGATAATGCCTTGAGGGAGAAACTTGTGGAGGGCCTGTAGGGACAGAAGTACAGCCCTCATTTCCAATACATTGATAAGGAGAAAGGTTTCGTCTGGAAGCCAAGAACCCTGAACTAACCTGCCCAGACAATGCCCCCCCCACCCCGTCTGGGAGGCATCCGTCGTCAGGGTGGCCACCGGAGGGGGGATAACAAAGGATCTTCCCTGATTCAGATTGGACGGCTGAAGCCACCAGCGGAGGTCCCGTTTGCACGTTTCTGTAATCATAATGGGGTGATTGAGGGGGAGATTCTGAAAGGACCATTGAGTCGATAACAGCCACTGAAGAATCCTCATGTGCAATCTTGCCAGTGGAACTAGGAGAACCGTGGCAGACATCGAACCTAAAAGTTGCAGGACCATCCTGGCTGGGGCTTTGGATCTTGAAAGCAGGGCTTGAACTTGACCTTGTAAAGTCTGAATCCTTTCGGTAGGAAGAAAGACGCGCATCAATTTTGAGTCTATCTCTGCTCCTATGAACCTTATGCGCTGAGAGGGCAGCAAGACAGACTTTGACCAATTGAATGTAATTCCCAGGATAGTACCCAGGGAGATGGTGGCTTTGAGGTTGTCCATTAGTAGATGCCTGGTGGTAGCAGTCAGGAGCCAGTCGTCCAGATAGGGAAACACTTGGAATCCAAGACTCCTCAGGTGAGCAGTCACTACTGCCAAACACTTGGTGAACACCCTGGGGGCTGTGGTGAGACCAAAGGGCAGTGCACAAAATTGGAAATGACTGTCTCCCAGGCTGAAGCGCAGATACTTCCTGGACGCCCGATGTATCGGTATGTGATAATAGGCGTCCTTGAGATCTATGGAGCACATCCAAACATCCTTCTCCAACAATGGGAGAATGGATTGTAAAGTGACCATTCGGAATTTGGATTTCATGACGGATTGGTTTAGTTTGCTGAGATCCAATATTGGTCTCAGGTCCCCTGTCTTTTTTGGCACTAAAAAGAACCTTGAGTAATTTCCGGATCCGATTTGGTCTGTGGGGACCGGTTGGATGACTCCTTTTCCTAGCAGCTTTGAGGCTTCTGCGGCTGCAATTTCCCTTTGACTGGGTGGTGGGTCCGGGATTTTTTTGGACGGTGGGGTGAGTGTGTGAAGGAATGGTGTAACCTCCGGCAATAATCCGAAGCACCCATCTGTCCTGAGTGATAGACTCCCAGGCTTTTAGGTGCTTGGCAAACGGCACCCGACTGGCTCGAGCAGCACAGCCGGGCAATCCCTCATGAAGTGTGGGAGGCTGAAGAGCCACGAAAGGACTCGCGGTCTCCAGAATTGCGGGGCCCTCTGCCGCCTCTGGGACGGCGTCTCCCAGAAAAATTTCCCCGTCCTCTGCCTCTGGAAGGGGAATCTTCCTGCTGTTGAGGAAAAAACTTACGTGATTTGCGGAACCACATCTTCCCTCCTCCTTTAGCCTTGGGATAAGGCCGAAAGGGAGTGGAATAACGTGCACCTACGGCAGATAAAGTTTTTCCTTCTTGCTCACAGCGGGTAAGAGTGTCTTTAACCTTAGGTCCGAACAAAGAGGACCCATCAAAGGGAGCGTCGGCGAAGGAAGACTTGAAGGCCTCCAAAATGACACAAACGGAGCCAGGCTTGTCTCCGTAGAGCCACGCCTGTGCCTGCCGCTCTGCCCGCCCCTTCGGCCGCATATGAAATGAGCCTCATGGACGAGTTAGAAATCGAGGTAAGGATAGCCAACTGAGAGCTAACCGACTGGGCTAGCTGCTCAGGTAGGTTACCCGAGAGGGAATCTGACAGCTCCTTGACCAGATCCCTCTGTAGCCTGGTAAAATGTGCCAAATAATTCAGGGACCTTAGTGTAAAGGCCGCTGAAGTCAGGGTGCGCTTCCCGTACCGGTCCATGCTCCTAGACTCCTTATTAGGAGGATGGACGGACATTGAAGCCTCTGCCACACGTCCTGTTGTGTAGCAGTTGCCACCACCATGGCATCTACAGCCACGCCTTTTGTCAAGAACTCCTTCTCGGGTGGGGCAGACAAAAATTTGTTAGGGCGAGAAGGCACTGGTTCCACAGTATCTGGATGTTCCCACGCCCTCCGACAAACCAAATCCAGGAGCTCGTCGAAGGGCGGAGACACCCAGGAGGCGGAGGGCTGAGCCCCAAAGGCCTTGAGAAGCACTGACTCATCAGCAGAGGGGGGTTTGGATATCCAGCCGCCTCGTTGTTTGAGGATCTCTAGAATGTCTGCGAATGAGACATCATCCGAGGACGACTTCGGGGACCCCTCCGCATCATCAAGATCAGTGTCCGATGTAAGAGACTCGGGGGAGTCCACGTGCTTCCTCTTGCACGATCTCTTCCTTGGGGCTCCTCTGAAGACAACTCAAGAACCCTCAGGAGGAGGGAACCCCAGTGGGGGTAACTTCAGGCCCCGGGGCTCCGCTGCCTAAGGACAGGGGAACTGCCAAAGACCCAGTCTCCACGCCCAGGGAAGGTGCCAGTAAAGCCGGAGAGATGGCCGAAGAAGACTTGGCCAAGGCACTCCTCATAGCTCTGAAAGCCGGACCCCAGAATCCTGGGAGTGTCCGGTCCCCGGAGCCATGATAGCAGACGGAAGTCCCGCAGCCGAAGCACCGAGAGGGAGGCTCGGAACCGACAACATAGGTCCCGAAACGTCACCCCCGGGTCCAGCCGAAGAAGTCCGCGTGCCAAACTCGGACCCGAAGGCCGGGGTTGGAGTAAGGGTCGGAGCCGACCCTAGGATCTCCACCGGCTCCAACAGCACCTGCTCCGACGGAGCCGAAGCGGTCGGAGGAGGAATGGTAATGACATGGGCTATCGGCTCCGAAGCCAACTGGGTCGGAGCCGAAACAAATTTTTGAAAGACTGGGGACTGGAACAGTCTTTGGAGCACCCTGTCTATGTCCGAATCTGACATCCTCGATGACCTAGAGGATACTGAACGGGTTCGAGATGGCCTCTCCAACGGCCCCAAGGGGCTAGGGGACCGGCTCCGAGGCGACTCGAGGACTATCGGCGCCGAAGGAATACCCAAACTAGTTTCCATCGGTGCCGAGGAGGACTTTGGCGCCGGGGAGGAAGTGTCTGAGCGGACAACCTTCATCGGCTCCGAGACCAGTGGAGCCGATGAAGGTGACCCACCTCTCAATGCCCCAGCCATTGGCTCCGAAGCCAGAGGAGTCGAGACTGGTGGCATCGAGGCAGACCGTTCTGCCCTCGGCTCCGAAGTCCTTGGAGCCGAAGGAGAAGCCTGCCTATGTCTTTTGGCGGTCGGATCCGACGGACTGGTCGGAGCCGACGCCCTTTTCTTTTTAGCAGGAGAAGGAGAGGATGCTAAAGCTTCTTCAAAAGAGGGTTTTATAAGGCCTTTTAATATAAGCTTATTTTTCCTCTCTTGGAGGACCCTCGAGGAAAAAGCGTGACACACGCTGCAGGACTCCTGCAAATGTTTGGCGCCCAAACAATATACACACAGAGAGTGGTCATCCGTGATAGACATCTTAAAGCTACATTTAGTGCACTTCTTGAAGCCCGAAGGCCTAGGTGCTTGAGACATTATAAGCAAAAAATAAGTACTCTCTCACAGACAAACTTATTCTTAGTCAAGATTAACTTGCCGTTCACAACAAAACCAAATTGAACAACAGTAAACAACCGTATATGGAAATAAGAAATAAAGAAACCCTAAGGTTGTTTTTAAAGGGAAATAACCAGTAGGAAAGGCCCTATAGACCAAGGGAGCCTGTAACCAGAACAAGTATCAATCACACACAAATTTTCCACAGAAAAAATGTCAAACACACACACAGCGACAGAGTAGCCGTTAAAACAGCTTTTTGTTTAGAAATTAGCAAAATTCTGACAGAAATTAGTGAAAAAAAACCCACTACTTAGCTCAGCCAGCTCGAGACCACGTCTTCGCTAGTTAGCGGCAAACGAGATCTGGGGGACTGGTAGTGGTGCATCCTGGGATATAGTAAGCTCAGCCAATTAGAGACTTCGCTCTTTGGCATAAGCGTGCCGAGTCGGAGCCGAGGGATCGGCTCCGAACCCATCAGTCAGAATGTAGGCGAGATAGGATCACATAACATCATCAATATTATTTGATGTTCAGTAAAATAACTAAGAAAGGAAGATATTATAACCTTAGCCCGCAGGAAGCAAGTAGTTTGAACAACCTTAAACAGGATTCACGAATAGTAGTGAAACCGGCTGATAAGGGGGGGGGGGGGTTGTTGTTTTAGACAGACATGATTATTTGAGAGGCATGAATAGTATGCTATCAGAAGCAGACACATATACATCTATAACGCACAATGAAGTGTCACGTATTGTCAACATGGTTAAGGACACCTTATATGATTTAGTCACATGTCGCCGAGTTAGCAAAGAGATTTACAATTTCTTATACATAGAGCATCCTACCATACCCACCATCAAAGGCATACCTAAAATTCACAAGGAGGTAATTCCAATTCCTTATAGACCCATTGTGTCTGGTGACAATTGGGTAACAGCACACATCTCCAAGTTCGTGGAGGACTTAAGACCAGTAGTAAATCAATTTTCTACCATATTGAAAGATACTTATGATCTTTAGATAATATCAAAGATGTCAAACTGGATGATAGTGAACAGTATATATTTATCACCTTATGTCAAAAACTTGTTCACATCAATACCCAATGCAGAAGGCATGGAATATATTAGACAGCTTCTGAGTAAAGAAACCTCCTTCAGTAATGATAGAATTATACTGGTGTGCCAATTGTTGGAACTTATTTTGTTTAACAATGTGTTCATGTTTGGCGATAGGTATTATTTGCAGAAATGGGGGGTAGCCATGGGCACCCCCTGTGCAAATACCTACGCCAATCTGGTGGTTTTGTGGTGGGAGAAGTTGTTCCTCTTTTCCCATCAGAGATTCAAGCATGTAAAACTCTACAGACGCTTTGTAGATGATATAATAATCGTATGGGAAGGCACCCTGGAACTGTTTGAATCTTTTCTAGATTACTTGGAAACTACTAGCAGCTTCCTTAGATTCACTAAGGAAACTTCCGCCACTCACATCAACTTCCTTGACGTAACACTTAGTTTTACATCTGAAGGCGGCATTGCTTCATCCTTATATAGGAAACCGACGTGGCGCAATGCGTTGTTGACTTTTGACAGCATGCATCCCAGGCACGTGTTCCAAGGCATAGTAAAAGGCCAGTTCCTCAGGATACTGAAACTCTGCAGTAAAGAAGCAGACCTTAATAAAGAAGCCCTGTTGTTAGAGAGATTATTTTCTGATAGAGGCTATGACCCTAAGATGGTCAAAAAAATCAAACATGAGATATTAGGGCAGAAAATACCCGTTGAGTCATATACAGAACCACATAGCCAGGGCATACAACATCATTGTAGAATGAAACCTTTGACGGATGGTCAAATTAGGTATATAACAACCTACACCAGTGATATAAAGAAAATACAACAAGTTATTCATGACAATTGGCATATACTAACTATAGATGCCCAAACAAGGGATGTCGCAGGGAGAAATCCATCTTTTTTATATAGAAATAGTAAAAGTCTAAAAAGGATCTTATGTGGTGATATATACATCACACCAGATGATCATAGAATGACTTTATGTAACCCTGTCTCAAATAGACAGGGCACATTCCCCTGCCATAGTTGCAGTAGATGCAACTATATTACCAAAGAACAACCATTTAAACATCCAACCATGGATTATGTATTTATCCCACATTTTTTTGCCAACTGTAATACCCGCAACTTAATATACCTTGCCACATGTGTTAAATGTCAGGCATTTTACATAGGACTAACAAAAAGGAAGCTCCAGGAGCGTATTTATAACCACCTGTATGATCAGGAAGAAGGTAGAGACGAATGCGTTAGCAAAACACGTTATGGAATTTCCATCACATTTCTTCAACTTCAGAGTGTTGCAGTTACTGATAATGGCAGGGATGGCAACAAGGAGAACAATCTGGCCATCAATGAACTGAATTGGATTCTCAAATTAGGAGCACATTTGACACCAGGAATTAATAACTTTATATCCATAAAGCCAGTTCTGTTATCTAGGTAGATAAAAAACCGCCTCTATGCATATACAATATCATTACACAATGTATTCTGCTTTTCATGCATGTTTATAATTATGTATTTAAGATACTAGCCAGTTAACATATGAATATATTCATCTATATGTTATCTATGTATTGTCTTCATACATATGCGTTATTTAGATTTTTCAGTGTGCCACTGTCTGTTATCATAGATTAACATCCAAACTCAAGGCATTAATGTTCTTGCATATACACTCCCCATACAAGAGACTTAAACAATATCTAGCCTCATATTGTAAACAATTTTATAGGCTGATGTAAAAAATATACATATATATGTCTTGTTAAGTTACACCATTTATTATGAGTTTCATACACAATATGATTTAGCTATCATTTCTCATTTTATGCCACATCAAGTTAGCTAGTTTACCTGAAAAAATTTTTTACTTGCGTTATTATTTGTTTATTTGCAATGTTCTAAAAAAATTTTTTTAATTCAGGTTTATACATATATTTTTTATAAGAAATATGGAACTGTTTATATTAATGTTTCGCCTTAAGAGATTTGTTGTTCTCCCTCCAGTCAGTGTATACATCATGGTATTACATATTAATACATTAATATTAACTGTAAATGATAAAAACACTGACTTTAAGCAGATGATATATGTGGGGGGGGGATAAAAAACTTATATGCTTAGTTTTACTCTTGCTTTATTGTCCTTTGATAAGAGCAATACATGCGTTTCATGCTCATATAAGCAATGTCTAAGTTGAAGTTCATGTCCGAGATTTCACAGACATTTATTTAGGACTTTAATTTCGTATCATACTCATTGAGTATATGATGCATAGGTTATTGAGACCATTTTGGCTCTTAATCTTCTATGTTTTGCTGACTATATTCAGTAATTGTCAGCGAGACCTCTCTACGCACGTATCAAAGAAACACTGAATGTATGACAAGTTTTTACAATGTGTTCTACATTAGATTATAGATCTACAGTATTCTATTCTTAAGCTTTTAAAAAAACTTACAATTGATACATGCATTTATAAAGCTAAGATTAATGCCATGTGATTCTTTGGATAAACTTGGCGTTTACCTGTAAGACTTATTTGTTTGTTTTAGCGGCGAGATTCTCGCTGCATAATGAGTACGCTTACAAAGCGCACAGAATTAAAACACACAGGTTTTAGGCATTGAATTATTTAACTGATTTCCCGCGTTTTAGCGGTTATATACCTGAACTCTTGTATTTTTAATTGATATCTGATGAAGCGTGGACCTACCACGCGAAAGCGCTTATTTTTCTACATTTTAATAAATACTTCTTTGGATTATACAACGGATTGCTGACATTTCTTTAGCCTGAATACCTGTGGTTTATACAGAACAATTATTCGTGCATTCCTTTTGGTTGGTTCCTCACTTTTGTGCTTCTATTCTACACCTTGTTTTGGTGAGTGAACCATTTAACAGGGACACCGACTATATTCTCAATCATTGTGGTATTGTAAGAATCTTGAAAGACCCTGAAAGAAAGAAATGATCATGAAAAGCCTGAAGAGCCAGCAGAAGAGCTCTCATCTCTGATATTGATGTGGTCTTTCTTTTGTCAAAGGGACCAAAGACCATGTACCTTTAGAGGGCCAAAGGAGGTCACCCATCCCACATGTGAGGCATCCATGAAAAAAGTTCCCGAGAGTGGACTGGAGGTTGAAAAGGAAGCCCTGGGTTGAGGGACAACTACTGAATCCATCACAGAAGTTCCAGCTTAAGGCATGGAAGTGGGGGGACTAGAAAATCTAAAGGATGAGACTGTTGAACTGACTTTAGAAACTACTGAAGCATTCTCATGTGGAGCTTTGCTACGTAACCCAGAGCCCTCAGAAATTCTCTGGCTGTTGCTGAAAACATAGGAAGATGGGACTGAAAAAGGAATGAGAGTTAGGGCCTTGGGAGGGGGCAGGGGTGCCAGCATTGGAACAGTCTAGATGCTGCAACCCAGAAAAACATGATCCTAAGCGGGAGTCAGGAATGACTACCAGAAATTTACTGTAAACTTCAGGCTATGCAAGAGAGAAATGGCAAAGTGTAAATACTGAAGTAAGATCTCTTTGGAGGAGGTCTAAATAAGCAAGTCATCCAGATAGGGAAAGACCCGTATCCCCCTTAGCCTGCAGAAAGCAATCACAGAAGTGAGGCATTTGGTGAAGACTCTTGGGGCAGTAGAGTGGCCAAAAGGCAAAGCAGAGAACTGAAAATGCCAGAAAGCAACAGAGTAACAAAAACCTCCTGAAAAGGGGAAGCATAGGAATGTGCAGATAAGCATCCTTAAGATCCAGGGAATCTAAAAAAAACCTAAGGAAGTAGCAAAGGAAACAAGATTTGACGGGATAGCATCTTGGAAGGAAGGGACCTTCAAAAAAGTGTTTAGCTGAGAAAGATCCAGTACGAGTCTCCAGGTGCCTTCTTTTCTGGGAACCAAGAACATTCTGGGGTAAAACCCTTCCCCCTGTGAGGAGTTGGAACCTCCTGAATTGTTCCTTGAGCCAACAGACCCTGAAGCACCTCCAGGAAAAAGGGCAACTGTTCCTGAGGAGAAAACCCACAAAAGGGAGGGAGGAGATTTCCAAACCATGTAATAACCCTGACAAATTATGGAAAGAACCGAGGAGTCTTGGGTGATTTTTCCCAAATAGAAGGGGACAGAGAAAAATGCAGAGACAGATGAATGTGACTGAGAACAGCATAGTCAGACAGCACCTGGTCGGTCAGGAAAAGGAGGTTTCTGAGTAGCAGGAGTTTGGGTAGCCTTAGTAAGGAGAGTCCTTCTACCACCCTTACCTTTGAGGGGAGGGTGAGACTGTCTATGGACAAAGGCAAGCTTATTAGGATAATTCTTCTGAAATTTCAGCACAGGGGAAAGAAAAAATATGTGTCAGCTCCTGTAAGACCTTGCTCTTTTCTTGCAGGGACTTGAACAACTCTGCAGCAGCAGCACCAAATAGTATCCAGAGGAGCCTCCACTCAAGTTTAGCCTTGATATCATCAGGGAAAGGCTGAAGTCTGAGCCAGGAATACCTCCTCAAAACAGATCCAAAAGTAACAGCCCTAGAGGACGCATTTGCTGCATTATAGTTGCATTTACTGGAATGGGAAGCTACTTGGGAAAATGTTCCATACAAAGCAAGAGCAGAGGCCTTCCCCTCAGAATCATGGAGATAAGAAATAGCCTGACAGGCTTGGGACAGGAGAATCAAAATGCATCTAGTCATATGTGTCAGAGTTAACAGCCCTAAAGGTTAGAGTAGCAGAAGTATACACCTTCTTACCCAGTTTCTCCATGGTTCTGCTAGCCTTATCAGATGGCAGCACTTTTAGTAGAAGCCAACAAAACTGGAAGGCTTATGAGAAGCCACTGACACCACAGAAGGCTCAGCAGAAGGACACTTACATAGAAATTTGCAGTCCTCAGGCACTTTATAAAACCCATCAGTTTTTTTGGGAGCAGGGGTTGAGAATCAGGAGCCTGAGAAGCAGTAGAAAACACATCCAGCAAGTCAGCAAGAACTGTAGGAAGGCCAGAGGGCCTAGGACACTCCATTTCCAAAAAGGCTCATAGTACCTCTTCTGAACATCAGACACTTGAGCACAGTCCCATTAGAAAAATTCCAGCATTCTGAAAACAGTATCACCAAATGAAATCTCCTCATAAGGAGAGTCACGACCGATAGACTTCTTCCTCAGAACCACAGTCCAATGGCGAAGGAATATGGGAAGAGTAAGTCAGGGACTCTTCATTAGACTTAGAATCCTCCTCTTCAGAAGAATCCTGTTCCCTAAGCCTCATAAGAGGGATAGAAGACCAGAGAGGAGCAGGAACAGAAACACCCTATGGAGGCTTGAAAGCCATAAGGGCATTACACAAACTTTGAGTCATGTTCTGCCATTCACTCTAAGGATTCTTGGGAGCAGGTGAAATACATTTAGTTTTCTGCTCTTTTCGAGTTGATACAGCCCTAAAAAACACTTTGGAAGCTCTGACCACTGATGGCACTCAATAATGGTAGTCAGAGCCTCTTGCCTAACTAAAATTTGAGGAACACCCATAGGCCCTTCAGTAATTACCAGATGCAGTTCCCACTGTACATCCAAGGCAGATGTCTGCAAAACATCTATGGATGTGCATGACGTCCGGTCATGCCAACCTCTGAAACAGTCACAGTGGCCTGAAGAGAGGTGTCCAGTGGAAGCAGTACAGCTGAAGAATCAGACCGAGCATTCTTGGCCTTTTTCTTCGCACATGATTGGCCCTTTGGCCGGAAGATCCTTTCCTAGTCAACAATTTAAGTTGTTGGTTCTCAAGATAAATCACTTGGGGGGGCAGACTCAACATCGTAGGGAGAAAAGACTGACAAATCTTGCAAGACGCATGGTCATGAGAAACATCTAAACGGAAAAAACATTGCTCGTGATGATCTTTATGGGGAGTCTGTCTCAGCTGGCAATTGCATTTCTTATTCTTTCTCTCCTTACTGTGTTGACCATCACAGATGCAGCCTAAAAGTGGTTCTCTGCAACCCAAAAACCTTCAAATACTAGTAGTGTCTACATCCCTCCATGCTACCTCCACTGAAAACTAACCAGAGAAGATATTTCAACTCAAATTAAGTATGTAAGCCACCTAACTAAACCTAACTCAACTTACCTAGCTATTCCTAGTAGGTACTGTTCACCTCTAACTTCCCTTAGTCCATTCATATTATTCTAACTTTATGCCACTTTTTTACCCTCAACCCACTATTAATATTATTATATACATTTAATATTTTTCTTACCTCCTCTAACACCTATCTAACTCTACCATAACAAATTCTCTCTCTCGCCATGTATTCTACCTGTACTGGTCATCTTTCAACGCTAGGCTTTCTGTTCACTTGACTATTTAGGATCACTAGTCTGTCCACTCTTTTTGGCCTGCATTTCTGATCCATACTGCCCTCCCCTTGTTCTTAGATCTCCTTCTTGTTTGACTTTCCTGCTGTTATCTGCATCCTCACTATATTTTCCATTTGCTCTTATAGTCTTTATAGTCAGTTTGGCCATGTTGGTCTCCCACTTAATCACCTGTTTTTGAATCCTTGCCAACAATCTCCCCAATGCTTTCTTCTTTCCCAATTTCTGCTTCTAATCTTCCCTCACCCTCTTCCTGCCTACATTTCTTGTGCCCCTTTCTCTTCTACTGCTAATTTTGCTGCTGTTCCATTTCTACCCTGTGAACTCCTAACCCAGGGCCAGCCTTTTTTTTCTTGCCTTCACACCCTAGCAACCTCTGCTAATGTTTTCTCACTTACTCCATGACTTGCTCGTTCTCGGACTACCTTCCAGATCTTGTAAAGTTCCTGTTTCACTGTCCATCTCCAGGAATAATTAGCTGACACATGTTCTCAATTCTACTACCCAGTCTCTTTTTTCAAGTCACATATCTCTCTACAAACTGGACAACTCACCTCCAAAGATTCCTTAACTGCATTGCTGGCCACATCTAAAAAATCTCACCTATTTCTTCTCCAACTTCTGATACCTATATTAAACTTCTGAATGTACGTCTCTTCGTTTTTGTTCTCTAACATCTATGTGCTAACATGCACTTCCCTTTTGACAAAAGCTCAAGATCTGCAGCCCCTGCCAGAACAAGGCTTCAATTAAGCTATGAAAACTAAGCATACTGGAATACATTCTGCCAACCAGGCTCTTCTATAGTCACTGCATCTATTTTTCTTCCAATATAATCACTGGGGCAGATTTTCAACATATCTTAACTTAAAGAACATTTTTATAGCATGGCATGGTTAGAATAGAATTTTATTCAGCATGAACAAGTGATAAAGTTGAAAGAAGGCTAAGCCGTCTTCCTAACTCATGACTGTCAAACTCTGTATCATTCTTTAATTTCATCCCACTCCTTTCCTACATATTTTTAATTAATTTACTTATCCTTTGTTGAATGGATTACTCCCACTGGGCTAACTGCCTCTTGTCCGGGAAGATCCAAGGTGGTATTGATACTGCTGGAGGAGATTTGACCAGGGCATCAAGGAACATTCCCATCTCCTTTTGTTGTGAGAGGGAACATTTCTGCACTTCCTGCTTCATTTCCTGTCACAGAAGCATCAAGGAGAAGCATTGCAGTAATGGAGGGAGAAGAGAGTTGTTCTGTTGGTGACAGCAGTGTGGTTCTGTCAGTCAGATGCACTATTTTTACTATCCACTCGCTTTTCAATAGTCAGTGTTTACCAGACTAAGCCTCATGATTTTGAAGTTGTTGCAAATGAAATTGCTTCTGGAGGTTTGCCTGATAACTGGTTGATTTACTGAACAAAGGTGATCCTGGAAAAGTGACTGAGATTTTGTGGTTGGATATGATGGAAAAGGTTTTTGGAATGGACAGTGAGTTGGGTGGAATGGAAATAAGTCATGAGTTGGATGGACATAAATTTACAGGTGGGATGTAATCCTGAAAATTTTATGCTGATGGAGATGGAAGAAAAGGTACTTTAAACTTAAAAGGAAAAAAATGTTTTTTGCTCGGATAAGAAAGAAAGGAATAATAGGCATATTTTTGTATGGGATAATTTAGCATTATATTTGGGTTTTGGATCAAAAGACATTAGATCCTTGACTCATTCTGGGGAGAGACATTTTATAACTTGACATCTGAGACTGAAGACTCAATGTAAAGATTTTTGTTTAATTGTGAAAAAAAGGACTTAACTGGCGATTTTTTTTCTGGGCAAGGAACAAAAAAATGTGTTCATTCAATTTTGCATTTAGGAAATTGAGTGAAAATTATTTTCTTTTATGTCTTACTCAGTTTCTGATAAGTGTGATAGTTTAAGGATGAGAGGGGTATTTTGAATGGGGCGGTGGAAGTGGATGTTATTTTACGATATGAAAAAGATGTGATAAAGCACTTACCAAGTATTATATATGTAGGTGGCAACAGAGGAATAAGTAGGTACATGGGAAAGCCGAAAACTTGCTTTTTTGTGGGGATTTCAATTATCTGACAAAAGAGTATACAGAAATAGGATGAAATCAATGTAGGGGAAGGTCACTTGATGAACACGTATAAAAAGGAATGTAGAATATGCAAAAGTGAAGGGCATTTTGGTTTGACTGTAAAAAGAATAAGCAATATAATCTTGAGCAGGATGATGAAAGTACTGGAAAGTCTGACAGTAAAGAGGAAGCAGGGGAATAAGGTGTTACTGAAAAAGAGGATGAAGTAATAAAAGATGACAGATAAAAAATGTTATGTTACAGAAGGATGAAGGGAGCTGTACTGAGTTATTAAAATGAAGAAAAAGTTGAAAGTGATGCGTCAAAAGTTTGTGAAGGCAGTGTAAAGGATGTTAGGAAAAGAAATTCAATAGGTGCTATGGTAACAGTGAGGAAAGGAAGATTTAAAAATACATCACCAAATATTAAACAAAGATTAAAAAGAAAAGTAAGGAGTAGTTATGCTTCAGTTAATGAAAGTAGTGAAAAATCCGATTATGAGGATCAAGGAATAGTTGTGCATAAACTCAGAAAATATTCAACTGGCAAAGGAATAACCAATAAGAAAACAAAAATTAAAAAAAAAATTCCCTTAAACTTAAAAAGAAGGATAAATAACTATTTTAGACTGCTTTCAATAAATGTGAACAATATTATTAATACTGTAAGAAGGGTAGGAATACTGGAATAGTGTACTAAATGTGATGCAAGTATTACTCTTCTAGAAAATGCAATATTCCTGGCAATCAAAGAAAGACTGCAAACAGAAAAATTATGGCGTGGAAAGATAATTTGGAATTTAGGAAGTGAATGTTGTTCTGGAGTGGCTGTATTGTATAAAAAACAGTATCAATGTTAAATGTGTTGGTAAAAATGGGACAGTTAACTGTTGTGGATGGGAGGTGGACAGGATATATTTATAGAAGTATAGCATTAAATGCATGTACAAATGGTATGGAAAGGGAATCAGTTTCATAAAATATTAGATTACGTGATGGTTAACATGAAAATTATTATTGCAGGGGACTTTTTTTTTTTTTTTTTTACATTTTCCCCTTAAATCACAATTAAAGGAAAAGATGTTAAAAATGCAAGAAGTTGTAAAACGTGTTAAGTTAGCTGTGTGGAATAAAAGTCAATGGATTTATGGAAAAGGGACAACTGGATCTGAAATTGATCATTTTGTACTACTGGAAAGTTTATGTGTACAAGATGGTGATACAGTAGAGAGGTTTTAGCAATATGGATGGAGGTGATGGAAGAATGGGAATATATTAAAATAAGAAATGGAATAAAAAGAATAAAATCAGAGATTATAGGATGAATTTGCAGACTGAGAAGCATTGCATTTATGGAGGGGATTACATAACCATGAATGACTTTTATAAAAAATTTATCTAAATGGTGTACTGAATTTAAAAAGTATTAAAAAAACTTTCTTTTTTTTTTTTTTTTTTAATGGCAAGATGATGAAAGAAAGGAAGATAAGTGGAGTATGGAAAGATGTACAGAACTGTACTAGAGAATTTACAGATAAATGCAAGAGAGTATTACGATATGGAAAAGGAAACATATAAAAGAAATCGAGAAAAAATAAGACGTTACTCTTTAAGCAGAGATATTATTTACAGATAAAAGCCTGGAGTAAAAGCCATGGTCTAAAACTAAATGCAAAAAAGTGCATTATCTTTGGCGAAGCGGAATTCCCTGCTAATTAAAATACTGACAGCACCCCCCCTAAGTTCAAACCCAGTGGTGCGAGATATGGGAACACAGGTAGATGACAATCTGAACTTTGTCCACTAAGTTTCCACAGTGGTAATAAAGCCTTCTACATTGTGCATCGCATAAGCAAGGGCATTGCATCCAGGTCTAAGGATGTTATAACTCCACTGTCCTCGATACTCAGATCATTAAAGTACAGTTGTGTACCTACCATAAATGTAGATGTTCGAGTGTATTCATTGTTGCAGTCATTACTCTTGGGTTATCCTGCTACCCTCTGTCGGCCAGAATTCCAAAGTCTAGGTCCGGCGTCGGTTGTTGTCGCCTCTTTCCTGACGTCAGTGCGTCAGGGGTATAAAAGATGCAGCCAACGCCATTTTCTTCAGTTTTTCTTGTCCCAGATGTCAGGTGCCCCCAAATTGGTAGGCTGAAAAATATGCCAATAAAAATGCATGCACAAAAATAACATTTCCTTCACCTACAAGCAAATATACCAAATAGGTTGTATAGGATAGAGAAGTGCAGATAAGACTCAGCAAAGAAAAGGGGGGTAGTGGGTGGGTAACCTGGACTGCAACAGTGAATACACTCTAACATCTACATTTATGGTAGGTACACAAATGTACTATGTTCATCGTGTTTCACTGCTGCAGTCATTAGGTTGAATCCCAAAGCTGAGGATGGGTGGCTGGGCTAAATAGGATTAGGAGAGACTATGAGGCCCTGCAGGACTGCAGTGGCAAAGCCTGCTCTGGACTTGTCAGTGGTAGTGCTTTGAGAAGGTGTGCACTGAACTCCAGGTTGCAGCCTCTAAGATATCTTTGGTTGGTACTCCTCTGAGGAAGGCTGCTGAAGTGGCTGCTGCTCTGGTGGAATGAGGCCTAATGCCCTTAGGCACTGATTTGCCATGTTGAGAATAGCAGAAATGGATGCAATGGCCTATCCATTTAGAAATAGTCTGTTTTTAGATAGCCTTTCCTTGTGATCTTGTAGCATATGACATTAAAAGTTGCTCAGTCTTTCTGAAAGCTTTAGTTCTGTCCAAGTAGAAGCGTAGCTGCCTGTGTATGTCCAAAGAATGCAGAATGTTCTCACCCTTGTTCTGTGGATTTGGATAAAAGGTAGGCAAGTGAATGGTTTGGTTGAGGGCCACACTGGACACCACCTTAGGCATAAATGTAGGGTTTGTCCTCAGAGAAACCCTGTCTGGATGAAAAATGATGAAAGGTTCCACAGCCATGAATGCTTGTAACTCCGAGATTCGCCTTGCAGAGGTTACTGCTAGGAGCAGAGCTGTTTTCCAGGATAAGAATTTTTATATCTGCTGTTGAAGCTGGCTCGAAAGGAGGCAGTGTGAGTTTTTCCAAAACATAATGGAGGTCCCAGGCCGGAATTGGTGCGCTCCTTGGAGGCCTAATGTTTTTGGCCCCTCTGAGGTACTGCCTTATTAAAGGATGAGAAAAGATAGGTGGTTCCGCATTGTAATGGGCTGAAATGGCAGAGGCATGAATCTTAACTGATGAGAAAGAAAGGCCTTTGTTCAGCATCTCAGTTAGGTATTGTAAAATCTGAGGGATATTTGGTACACACGTGTCAATGCCTTGTTTCAAGCACAGAATCTCTTCCATTTCTCTGCATAAGATTTTCTGGTACTGGGCCTCTTGGCCTCCAAGATAACATCCATAACAGCTTTTGAAAGAGGAGTGTTCTGAATGGCTACATTATCCACGATGCTGCCAGATTTAAGGTCCTGATTTGGCTGTGCAGGATCTGATTGTTTTATTGGGTCAGCAAGTGAGACGTTTGAGGCAATATCCATGCTGGACCTTGAGACATGCTCTTTAGGATTGGGTACCAGTGCTGGCATGGCCAGTCTGGTGCAATCAGTATCATTTTTGGCTCCTCTTGTCTGACCTTTAGGAATACCCTGGGAAGGAGAGGCAGTGGAGGAAAGGCATATACTGTTAGATTTTTCCAGCTGAAGGATAGGGCGTCCACTTTTCATGCTTACTTGTGATAAATCCTTGTGCAAAATCTCTGCAATTGGCAGTTGTGAGGGGAGGAAAATAGATCTATGTCTGGGCATCCCCATTTCCTTATTATCATGCTGAAGACTTGTGGATCCAGTTTCCATTCGTGGGGATCCATGAGGTTTTTGATTAGTTCGTCTGCCAGAGTATTTGTTTTTCCTGGCAGGAATTGTGCTTGCAGGTGAACTTGAAAAGCCAATGCTGTGTCCCATAAGGTCATTGCTTGTCTGCAGAGGGGGTAGGAATGTGTACCTCCCTGCTTGTTTATGTACCACATGACCGTAGTGTCTGTCTTTATCAGTAACTGTCCTGGATGAAGCAGGTCCTTGAAAGCTGTCAGGGCAATTTGAACAGCTAGCATCTCTGATTGATGTGAAGATGCATCTGGTTTGCAGGCCATGTGCCCTGAATACATTTTCCTGCCATATGGGCCCCCCAGACATAATCTGATGCATCCATTGTCAGTGTCTGTCTGGCTGTCGGTAGACTGAATGGCAGACCCTTGTTGTGGTGACAGGCTTCTGCCCACCATCGAAACTCCTGTTGCAGGCAGGGAATGAGTGCAATTACTGTCTCCAGGCTGTGGCAGTGCGGAGTTCAAACACTTTTTAGATACCATTGTAGTTTTCTCATATGCAGTCTGGCATATGGAATTAGTAGAATGCAGGATGCCATGAAACCCAAGGCCTGCAGGATTTTCCTTGCAGATAAGTGGGTTTTTGTTGCCAATTTCTTGAAGTAAGTAGTCAGATGCTTCTGTTTGTCTGGCGTGAGATAAGCCATCTGGGCAGTTTTATTTAAGCTTGCACCCAGGAATATTATCTCGAGAGGGCACTAGTTTTGATTTCTTTTCATTTACTGTGTACCCTAGGCCAATCAGTAATCTTTTTACAAACACCAGATGCTTTAGAAGAATGTCTTTGTTCTCTGCTTGAATTAGGCAGTCGTCCAAGTAGGGATATATTTGAATTCCTTTTTGTCTGCAAAACGCAATTACTGGTGCCAGGCACTTTGTGAAGACCCTGGGCGCAGTAGATAAGCCAAACGGCAGTGCAGAGAATTGGTAATGCATTGAGCCAGCTATGAATCTGAGGTATCTTCTGCAAGATTGTCCGATTGAGACATTCAGGTATGCCTCTTTTAGGTCCAAAGTTACGAGCCAAGCCGAGCCAAGCCTTCTTGCCCAGCATGGGCAGTAGCTGCTGAAGAGTCAACATCTTGAATTTTGGAACTTCCAGAAACATATTTAGTATAGACAGGTCCAATATTGGTCTCCAGGTTTTGTCCTTTCTGGGTAATAGGAAAAGTCTGGAGTAAAATCCTTGCCCCTGCTCTTGTGGTACTTGCTGAATGGCCCTCATGTCCATGAGGGCTGTAATTTGTTTTTGTGCCTCTGCCCATTGATTGTATGGCAGGTCTGGCATACCTTTTGACATTGTAGAGAGTGTGAAAATGGAACCTGTAGCCTTGGAACACTATGTTCAGGACCCATTTGTCTTGGGTAACCATTTGCCAATTTGATGAAAAAAGTGCTAGTTTCCCCCCTAAGGGGGCTGCCAAAAGAAAAGTGCTTAGATCTGGTAGAGGAAAGTCATTGGGACCGTTTCCTGTAAGGCTGTGACTTGTCTTCTCCGCTTTTGGAGGTAGGAGCACCCCATTGTTTAGCCCTGTATGAGCCTTGGGGCTGAGATCTGCCTCTGGGACACGTTTATCTGCCTCTTTGTGGTCTGACACTGGAAAGGACCAATTTTTAGAAGGCCAGTTCCTGCTAAACCTGGGTGGCTGTACCTGTAAGAAATCCTTGTCTGTCTGCATGGATTTTGCTTTATCCTCCATTTTTTTCAACACCTCTTCTGCTTTAGTACCAAACAAAGTATCATGCTGTAATGGTGCATCTAATAATTTTGCTTTAACATGATCAGGCAGATTCTGTTCCTTTAACCAAGCATGCCTTCTAATAACAGAACCTGTAACAGCGGCCCTGCAAGAGGCCTCCAGTGAATCTTAACCACATTGCAAAGTATGCTTTCCCACTTGTTCAGCTGCATGCAATAAATCCTGCAATTCCTTGTTCTCTGAACATTCAGTATTTGTCAACAACTTCTGTTTAAGCAGTGACATTAAAGATTGCTGATATTTAAGCATATGAAACTGACAATTTAAAGCCCTTACAGCCAGGGTAGCAGAAATGTAGACTTTTTTCCCCCATCTGTCTAGAGCCCTAGAATCCCTATCAGAGGGAACAGGGTTTTTTTGCAGTGGAAGCTTTGACCCCTTTGGGACCCTGAGAAATAGTTTCTGGGTCAGCAGCTGGGTTTTTATATAGGAATTTATGAGAATCCGGGACCCTGTAGTATGTCTGGCTTAGCAGGTGCAGGGGGTAAAGAGTCCGGGGACAGGAAAATACATCTACAATATCTAGAACAGGTGGAATAGCAAGGGGTCTGTCCTGAAGAAGTAGCAGAAAGTCCGAGTCTTTTCTTAGATTCAGAATAACCTTGGCTCTCCCAATGGAAATGCTCCCTCATGGTATGCAGGGTTTCCCCAAAAGAATAATCCTCAGGAGAAGAGGCTGAAGGAATGGATTCTTCAGCATCAGAATCCTCATAGGGAAGCATGGAGTAATCCTGTTCAGAAGAGGAATCAGAGGAAATAGAAACCTGATCAGAAGAATCATACTCTGTCTCTTGCCTAGGCCTCTTACCAAGAGGGGGATGGGAGCCCCTGATCAAAGTAATTAGGTCTTTGGCCATTTTGAGCATCTGTTTTTTAGGCATGGAAGCCTGAACAGGAGAATGCTGTACTTGTTTCTTTGTTTTTAGAGCTGCTTTAGTCTTTGAAGCTGAAGATGGCTTAATATATAGTTGTGTAGGTCTGAAGACACCCTCAGAAGCCGATGCCTGCTCAGCGGCTCCGGACCCATCTGAGGGAATGATTTCCAAGTGTCCAATACCATGAGTATCCAGAGGCCCAGTAGGATCCACGTGGGAGTTGGAAGCGGCCTGTGGCTCTAACGTAGTGGGCCAGGGGCTGCAAAAGCACCTCACTGAGAACCGGCGACTGGCCTAGCAGAGGCCTCGTCGTCAGTTTTGGACCTCGGATGCCTATCCTTTTCCTTGTCCTTGCGTTTTTTGTAAACTCTGGTTGTCGGCTGGTCCAACGGCATTATATAATTAAATCTTCGGCCAAAGTAATGAAATGCAAAATCGAACCGACGCTTAATAGTGCATTGGTTAAATCTAGCACAAAACCGACAGCTAGCAACGTTGTGATTAGGGCGTAGGCAAGGAATACAGTAAGAGTGAAAATCCTTATGAGGTATTTGCTTCCCACAAGAAATAAAATTGTTAACTTTTTCTGACATCGGTCTGGAGCAAGAAAAAAGTTTCCCCAATGGGGTATTTAGCTTTAATGAAGACTTCGGTTCTGAAATTCGGATCTGAATATGTCAGGAGTCAGCCGACCGGCACTTGCGAATTGCTTTTGTTTCGGGCACCGCGCTGCAAGAAAGACTGAAGAAAATGGCGTCGGCTGCATCTTTTATACCCCCTGGTGCACTGACATCAGGGAAGAGGCGACAGCAACCGACGCCGGACCTAGACTTTGGAATTCTGGCCGACTGAGGGTAGCCTGCCAGCAGGATAACCAAAGAGTAATGACTGCAACAGTGAAACACGATGAACATCACAGTACAATGCTCCCTTCTGCATGTACCTCACCAGACATCTGCAGCAGATGAAGAGACCACAGAGGTTTCTCATCAAGAAAATACAGGGTCTCCAAACCATTACTTGCGTGGACAAATTGAAAACGTTATCACTGTACTCTGTATCATATATGCTGCTGAGAGGCGATTTGTGCCTGGCCTACAGGGCAGTCTCTGACCCTTCCCTGATGGATATGCTGCATATCCACATGTCAAATGGTACAAGAGTCACTCGTGCTAGGGATCTTAACCTAGCCTGTGATATTAACAGAACATGCTGGACAGACAGATGCATCTCCCAGAGATTGCCGCTGCTGTGGAATAAACTTACAATTTATGTGAAGCAGAGCTCTTCACTGACCCAAGTGCAATCTGGACAAATGGATGAGAGACCACAAATTCATCCTGGGGGTGGCACCCATGTCCCTCATGGACGGGGTAGTTGGTGTTCATCTTAGAAGTGCTCTGTGAATTATGTCCATCTAATCAAAGACAATTAAGGCAACTCGGGATTAACATGGTTAGGCTTGTAAGGGCTCTAGGGCCACTAACCTAGTAACCTCCTATAAACAAGGGAGAAGATGTCTGCATATTTGGGTAAAATAGTAAAGGAGGACATTAGTATAATGAGGGAAATGAAAAATGTAAAAAGAACACAGCAAAATATTAATACTGTAGCAAAGCATATAGAAAATATGTATACGAGTAAAATGAAAGAAGATAAGAGAAAATGGGAAAAAAATTCAAAAATGAGTAAGAATTCAAAAAAAAAAAATTATCATTAGTGAATTGCATGGAGTATGTAGGAAAGGTGCATCGGTAGCATTGTTGCCTCATAGCAAGAGGTTCTCCCGTTCGATTCTCGGGCTGGAGCGCCTTCTGTGTGGAGTTTGCATGTCCTCCCCACAGTCGAGTGGCGTTCAAAAGACATGCGTAGAATGGGCATGCCTTCGTTGAAGGTTGGGCATCGAGCTGGCACCTCAGCACCCGTAAAAAAATCTACTGCCAATCATTAGCGGACCGGAGTTTCGCTGTGGTAACCCCTAACCAGGAAAAGCCGAAAGAAGAACAACGTAAGAAAGTAAATGCTGATTCAGTATCCGGTCTAGATGGTATAGAGTATGAAAGGTACAAGAAATTAAGGGACTGGCAAAGAGTGTTTTGTAAATGTTTTGAATAAATGGTTAAAGGAAGGGTTGGTTTATGAACAGTTATGTAGCGTTATATTAAAATTTGTCTGGAAGAAAGATGAAAAGAATGAAAAATAAAATTGGAGACCTGTCGTATTAAATACACATTATAAATGTTTTATGAGAATAATACAGAAGATAATCAAAGGATTGCTGAAAGACACTAAGAAAGAAAGTATATATGATATAAAAGGGAAGGGATGCCAGGAATTATGACCAGTGGTTTCATAAATTGTGGAAGATGTTATAAGCACAAGGGAAGATGTTAAATTTAAGGCAGGCGATATTAGCAAGTCATTTGATACAGTAAGACATTATATTTTGCGGGATGTTATGGAAAAACAAGGAATAGGTAGCAAAATTAGGAGTGTGTGTATGTTAGCATATCAAAATAATAGAGTGAGAGTGTCAGTGAATCTGTGGCTAAGTAAAGAAATATGCATGAATCGTGGTATAAAATAAGGATTCCCATGAGTGGGATATTGTTTTGCATTAGTAATAAATGTGACAGTGAGTGAAGCTGTTTATAAAATGAAAGTTGCTAGACATGTAATGCAAAAGAAAGTGGTGATTACAGTAGTTTTGACATCATATACAGATGATATAGTTGACTGTTGAGAATAAAATATGGTTGAGGGAAGTGTTGGTTTGCCTGAATTGATGTTTAAAGGAAATGAGAATGACCTTGAATAAAGAAAAAAGTAAAGGTATAGGTGGTGTTGTGAAAATTGGAGGGGTGTACTTTTCAATTAATGAAGTATCTTTGCTAAGGGTAAAATCTGGAAAAAAAGATGCAGTTTTGAGGAAACAGAGGGTTTGATAAAAGAAATGAAAATATGTCTTGTATAGAAAACTTATAAATTACCATTCAAGAAAAAAATGTTTATCAGGTGAATTCTGTTTTAATGGGAAAAAAAAAGCATGCCAAGTGTTTATATGATCCCAGAAAAATAAGAACAGAGAAATCATGCAATTAGTGTTTTCTTTCACACCGAGTTCAAGGTTAAACTCACTTAAAAGAGGTGTGTTGTATACAAGTGAAGATGAAGGGGGGATTGGGATTATTAAATACAGATGTTTAATGTTTGTTTGTCTTTCGGCTTTTCCTGGTTAGGGGTCGCCACAGCGGAACTCCGGTCAGCTAATGATTGGCAATGGATTTTCACGAACGCCGAGGTGCCAGCTTGACGTCCACCCTTCAACGAAGGCACGCCCATTTATGTATGTCTTTCGAACGCCCACCCAACCGCGGGGAGGACATGCAGACTCCACACAGTAGGCACTCCCTGCACTCCAGCTGAGAATCGAACAGTAGAACCTCTTGCTGTGAGGCAACAACGCTACCGCTGCACCAACACGGATACAAATACAGATGTTTAATATTCTTTACAAAAGTTTTAAAGAAGCAGAATAAAGTGGCTAAATGAAAAGAATCAGAAATTAATAGTGAACATATATAAATATAAGGATACAAAAAATTTGAAAATGATGAGAATAAGAAAAAATAAAGATTATATAAAGGAAGAAATTAAAAAAAAAACTTCAAGAAAAAATACTAACATGGAAAATGAAAAATGATGGTATTGAGAACAATAAAAGGATATGGTATAATGTGATGAAGCAATATTATGTAAATTCACAGGAATATTTAGCAAAAGAAGTGATAAAAGCAATTAAAGTATGGTGTATCAAGGTTGTAGAGTATCAGTATTTTCTAGAGAGACTGGTGATAAAAGTTAACAGGAAAGGGAAATGTGCCATATAAAATAAAGTTGAAAGAGTGTGTTTATTTTGCAGAGAGGAGGGGACAACAGAGCCTGTTTGTTTGAAACATAAAAGAGAGGTCAGTTGTGTGAAGAAATTTTTTTCAGAATATTAATGAATTTATTTTATGCAATATGGATTACTTGGAACAAAAAAGATTGAATAGAATTTGTCTGATATATTGATAGACTATGGTTGTGGAAGGAGTGGGGAGTTAATTATGGAAGAATCATGACCATGGTATATAGAAAGGTGTAGAGATGTACCTGTAAATATGTATATTTTGTAAATATGTAAAAAAAATGTTTTGTTGTGCTAATTAAAGAACCCCTACTCTTTTCAATAGGTGCAGTAAGATCTTTTACATACACCTAAGCTACCACAAAGTCAAACAAATGAGGCCTCCATTTAACATCTCATCTGAAGGATGTCACGCTCAGGAATGCAGCACCCCTAACCACCATCCCACGCAATGCTGCACAGCAGTGTCAGCAAATGATCTTCCTGGTGTGAGAACAGAACCTATAGCCTTCTGCACCAAAGGTGAGAGTGTTGGTTGCACCACTGACACATTTACTTTGGGAAATGTGAAGTAATAAAACAAGCATAAATTTACTGCTGCATCTATTCTATAATTAATCTTCCAATTATACTGATATCATGTACTGCTGTTATGTGTGGTACATTGCACAGACACCACAAACCACGAAAAGTCCATGCAGAAAGCTGCATTCTCCTTGCCCATTTCCTATTTTGGTAAACTGACTTTAAAGTTATGTACTTACCATAATGTTCCATCTGTGTTGTCCATTACCATTCTTCCTCAAATGATGGGCTCAGATCAGAGAATCAGATCTAACTTGGCCGCTTCTTCCAGAGTGTACAATTCTAGAACTTTCGAGCTCCTCCCTTTACTCACAATGCCCCACCAATCTAACATACCTCAGATCAAGTTTGCTGCCCCTATATGTAAAATGACAATGGCATAATAGAAAAAGGGAATCTGGAGTTCAAATAAGGAACAGAGGTTCCTATACCACTCTTGGATCTTTCCAGAAATGTATAAATGGATGGGTTAGGTGTGTGGGCAGTTCAGGAAGAATGAAAATGGATAACACAGATGGAACATTATGACGAGTACATAACTTTTTATTCGGATGTTGTCCTTTTCATTCATTCCTCAACTGATGGGATAGAGTCCCCAGCTTCCACAACTCTGGGAAGACCCTAAGGAAGGATACTGTGGAGCAATACTGAGCCAAAAGCTGCTCTGTTCCTAGAGACCAGATTCAACTTGTAATGAGCAATAAAGGTGTGTGGATTAGCCCAGGTTGCAGCTTCAGAAAATATCATGCAAGGATGCTCTAGACCAAAAGGATAAAGAAACCACCATGAATCATGGAATGGGCCCTAGGAGATTTTGGAAAAGATCATCCCAATTTTCCATAGACAAAGGTTATACAATCAATCAACCATTTGGCTAATGTAACTTTAGACACAGAAGTGCCTGATCTCAAAAGAGTAAAGGAAACTGGTCAGATTTCCTAATGTCTCTGGTTCTATGAGGATAGCAACTATGTTCGTTATGCACATGCAACAGGTGTAACATGTACACTCCTTTGTTTGAGAAATTTGGAAAGAAGACTGGGAGATTAATGACCTGGTTAACAATTGGCTCAGAAGTTACCTTAGGCAAAAAATATGGGTCGGTCCATAATGAAACCCTGTCCTTGTGAAAAATTACTTAAGCAGGCTCTAAAGACAGAGTCTAGAGTTCAGATACTCTTCTAGCGGACATAATACTTGCTAGAAAATGGATTTCCAAGATAAAAATTTGAGGTCAGCTTTGGCCAAAAGGTCAAAGGGAGACTGGGTTAAGTCCTGAAGCATTATATTTAAATCCCAAGGTGGAACAGTTTCAATGGAGGCCTAAGCAGAAAGGCCTGGCAAAGTTTAAAAGAAGCCAAAGAATTATTCTCACCCACGTGAAAATTAGAAGTGGCAGCCAACTGAACTTTAATTGTTGAGAAACTAGCTCCTTCATTGAAAATCAAAGCTAAAAATTCAAGGGTAGCTGGGACAGCTGCTGAAAAAGGATCTAAATCTTTGCTGAGGGCCCAAAAGACAAATCTTTTCTATTTACTCTTGTAGAAATCTAGTAGAAGCCTTACGGGAAGATAAAATGTGATGGACCAGACAGGAGAACCTGGTCTGCTTAGCAATCAGTGGAACTGGAGAAACCATGCAGTCAACTTCAGGCCTGATATGTCTACGTGAGTCATGTCTGTTAGGTGAGACAGGAGGTCTAGAGTTGGATCCAGAATCCAGGGTGGATGTAGAAGATGAGGCCAGAGGAACGGGAACTAAATCTGAAGAGGCCAAAAAGGTGCATTCAGGACAACTGTGCTCTTGAACCAATCTGCTTTCTGAACAAGCTTGGGAATTAGAGGTAAGGGTGGAAAGGCAGAATGGAGACTGAAAGGCCAATCATGAACCAGAGCATCTCTCGGTGACCCCCCCCCCCCACTTCCCTCTGACTGGGTGGGGGATTTGATTCTGAACTGAAGGAGGAAACTGATGAAGAATAAGGTAAAGTCCCAAGACTGGAAAAACTCCCTTATTAGCCTCAACAAAAAGTTGACATCCCTCATCAAATCCTCTAAAACTAGCTATGAAAACAGAATTGCAGCAGATAGTAAAGACAACCACAAGGCCTTCTATAGTTATGTAAAAAATCTCCATGGCAATACAGAGATTTGCTCTGAGCTACTGCACAATGGTATCTCCTATACCAAACAAACAGATATTGCAATATACTGGCAATTTGGTGTCAACTTTACCCCTCCCCAAAGGGCCAATCACAATACCAGTAGATTACCAGGCACCCAGTATTACTGCTGCACAGGTTAAAACAGCACTGTCCAAGGTCAAGAATACAGCTTCTATGGGACCTGACAATATCCCTGGCTGTGCTCTACATAAATTACAGAGTGAAGTGGCACCTCACCTGTGTGCACTGTTCAATCACAGCCTCACCTCAGGCTTTGCCCCTACCGAATGGCACACTGCTATAGTCATCCCTCTCCACAATAGAGGAGTGACTACAGACCCTGGGAACTATCGCCCCATTAGCCTGACAAGTCTGATATGCAAAGCTATAGAATGCATATCAGCTCGGGCTGGCTGCCACAGTGGAAGAGATGTTGGAGGCTCAGGACACAGAACAAAATGAGCTAAAATCATCTGATCCAATGGGGGGCAGGGATGTCTGTTCTTTAGGCATAGAGAAGACCCTTTCCACCACTTGGAACACAGATTGCCTAGGAGACGCAGGAGACAGAAGTCAATGGATCTGAAATTGAACTCTTAAATCATCAACCCCTGCAGCCCTGTCACCACTCCAGCAGAGGAGGGAGTCGGACCACAGCCATCTAGTGTCGAGGCTCCAAGAGGAAGAGATGGCTCCAAGAGCTTTGGAGTTTACTCCAAGGCCCCCGAACCTTATGCCATTGCTTTGGCTCCAAGATGCTTGGTGCCAGTCAACTCGGAGAAAACACTAGAATCAAAGAAACCATAATCTTATGAGCCAAAGAAGACACCCCAAGAATTTTGGATCCAATGGCTCTGAAATAGAAGGATGGATCAGAGAAGAAGAAATCAAAGGAGAAATGGTTTCATGGTCAGCTCTCAAGCCCAGAGAGGGCAGGAGCCAAAACAACTCCCTTCTGTATCGGTGTGTTCTGAGGAACTTCCTCATCATCCTGTCCACATCTGCTTTGGTCAGGCTTCTGGAGGACCGAAGAGAGAAGGTAGTGGAATGGGGTCTAGAATGCCTTCTAAGAAACTCCTCAAGAAATGGAGAGGGAAGACTAGATGAAACAGGCTCCAACAGTAAAAGAGGGGTATGGATCCAAGGAGATACTGAAGTTTGAGAAGTCGGGTCCAGTAAAGGCAGAATCAACTTTTTTTTTTTTTTTTTTTTTTAAGACCTTGGCAGGTGGCTCCATGGAAGGAGCCGAAGTTGAAGTAGGACAGTCAGGAGATCTTTTTAGAATCTCCATGTCCTTAGATTGAGGGTCGCCTTTTGGTTTGTCAGGGTTATTAGGGATCTGAACCCCAGCAACCGAAGAAGGCTTTGAAGGCAACTTAAAATTAGTTTGTTCTTATGATCAATAAGGGCCAGAGAACTGAAGCCAGTGCATATATCGCAGTCAATATCCAAGTGTGCCGAGCCCAAACAATAAACACATTTCCTGTGGGCATCAGAATTTGGGCTCTTATTCTCACAGAATATGTTGTTTTTTTCCAACATATTGCTAGCAGAAAGATTTGAAACTACTTGACTCAGTAAAAAAATAAATAAATAAATAAAAATAAACAAAAGAAAAAAAACAGGTATCCAACACTAAAAGTAAGTAAAGTACAGTTGTGTACACTTACCATAAATGTAGATATTCAGTGTATTCACTGTTGCAGTCATCATATTTGGGTTATCTGCTTGCAAGTAGCCCCCAGTCGGCCTGATTAAAGTCTTGGGTCCTGCATCGGTTGCTGTCTCATTTTCCATGACGTCAGGTAGTCAGGGGTATAAATCATGCAGCCGGTGCCATTACATCAGTTTTTCTTGCCCCAGATGTCAGGTGCCCCCATAATGGGAAGCAATTATATACAAGGTTTACACTGCCAACAAAAAGCAAATACACCAAAAAGCTTTAAGCATAGTAAACAAGAATAGAGGTATAGTCAATAGAACTCAGGGGGCTGGAGGGAGGGTAACCAGGACTGCAACAGTGAATACACTTGAACATCTACATTTATGGTAAGTGTACACAACTGTACTATGTTCTTCATGTTTCACTGCTGCAGTCATCACATTTGGGTAGATTCCTAAAGCTAAGGATGGTAGGAGGAAATTAGCATTAGGACCAGCTATAAGGCCCTGCAAGACAGCAGTGGCAAAGCCAGCTCTGGATTTAGAAAAAGTTGGCAAATTTTAATGCTTGGTTGGTGAAAGTATGTACAGAACTCCAGGTAGCAGCTTGTAGGATGTCCCTGGTAGAGACACCTCTGAGAAAGGCTGTAGAGGTAGATGCAGCCCTGGTGGAATGAGGTCTTATCCCCTGTGGGGTAGGTTTTCCATGGTGCTTATAGCAGAAATGAATGCAATGGCTTATCCACTTAGAAATAGTTTGCTTTGAAATGGCCTTCCCCTCTGCCCCTGCAGCAAATGCAACCAGCAGCTGTTCAGATTTCCTGAGAGGCTTAGTCCTATCCAAGTAAAATTTAAGTTGTCTGTGCACATCCAAGGAGTGCAGTATCCGTTCCCCTTTGTTCTGTGGATTAGAAAAGAAGGTTGGCAAATGAATGGACTGATTAAGGGCCACACTGGATACCATCTTGGGCATAAAGGAAGGATTGGTCCTGAGGGACACCCTGTCCGCATGAAAGATGATGACAGGCTCCACTGCCATGAGGGCCTGTAATTCAGACACCCTTCTTGCTGAAGTGATGGTTATAAGGAAGGCTGTTTTCCAAGAAAGGACCTTCAATTCTACATTTGCAGCTGGCTCAAAGGGAGGTAGAGTGAGCTTTTCCAATACAAAGTTAAGGTCTCAGGCTGGAGTATGGGCTCTCCTGGGTGGTCTTATGTTTTTGGCCCCGCTGAGGAAATGCTTCAGCAGTGGATGAGAGAAGAGGAGTGGCTCTGCATTATAATGTGCTGAAATGGCCGAGGCATGAATTTTGATGGAAAAAAAAGGAAAGGCCCTTGTGAAGCATCTCAGTTAAGTATTGAAGAATATGCTGTAAGCTGGGCATCATTGTGGCCATCCCCTGAGTATGGCACCAGGAACAGAATCTTTTCCATTTTTCAGTATAGGATTTTCTAGTACTAGGCTTCCTTGCCTCCAGAATGACATCCATCACTTGCTTACTGAGGAATGGTAACAAAGAGATCAGGTAATTAGCCAGGCTGCAAGGTTCAGGGTTTAAAGCTGTGGGTGCAGAATCTGGTCCTCCTGCTGGGACAGCAGGACAAGGGTCTGAGGCAGGTGCCATGGTTCCAGCAGTGACACTGGGCAAGAGGGGGTACCAGTGTTGGCATGGCCAATCTGGTGCAATCAGTATTGTCCTTGGTTTGTCCTGTTTAATCTTTAGTAGCACTTTGGAGAGGAGAGGCAGAGGGGGAAAGGCATAAACTGACAGGTTTTTCCAGGTATAGGACAGGGCATCCACTTTCCAAGCTTGTCTGTGGGGAGTCCTTGTGCAGAATTTGTACAATTGGTAGTTCTGAGGGGAAGCAAACAGGTCTATCTCTGGGCTCCCCCATTTGTTTCTCAACATGTTGAATATCCTTGGTTCCAGTTTCCACTCACATGGGTCCATGAGATTTCTGCTTAGATCGTCTGCCAGTGTATTTAGCTTGCCTGGCAGGAATTGAGCTTGTAGGTGCACTTGGTAGCTCAAGGCTGTGTTCCACAGAGCCATGGCTAGTCTGCAGAGAGGGTATGAGTGGGTTCCCCCCTGCTTGTTTATGTACCACATAACAGTGGTGGTGTACGTCTTTACCAATAATTGTCCCAGAAGAATGTGGTCCTTGAAGGCTGTCAGAGCATTCTGTACAGCTAACATTTCTTTTTGACTGATATGCAGGTGAATTTGACTCAGGTTCCATTTGCCCTGAATGCACTGCCCTGCCAAGTGAGCCCCCCATACATAGTCTGATGCGTCTGTTGTTAGGGTTTGGGCGGCAGGGGGTAGAGTGAATGGCAGTCCCTTGTTGTGGTGGCAGGCCTCTGCCCACCAAAGGGGCTCTGTCTTTAGACAAGGGATGATAGGAAAGAGAAGTTATGTACTCACCATAACGTTCCATCTGAGTAGGTAAACTTCATTTGTCAACAACCTGTGGGTTACGGATCCGAGCCGGCAGCATACCAAGCAAAAAGATCAGAGCTCCAAGCTCCTCCCCCTTACCCATACCACACTGCAACCTCCTTCCAATCCTCAGATCGCGTTTGCCACTGCACATAATAACAAAACAAACCAACAACCTGTGACACCTGACTCAAGGACAAAGTAAAGCTCATAAGTCCGAACCTCGAGCTCAGCTAAATAACCATCAAGGTCAGGGGGAAGGAGGGAGGGACGGTTGCTGACAAATGAAGTTTACCTACTCATATGGAACGTTACGGTGAGTACATAACTTCTTTAATTGAAGTAGTTAACTTCATTTGATCAGCAACCTGTGGGACAGAGTCCCCAGCTACCCGAAATCTTGGGAGGCCCTTAAGGAAGGATATTCCGGAGCACTGCAGAGCCAAAGGCAGCCCTTCCTCTAGACACCAAATCCAGTTTATAATGAGAAATAAAGGTGTGAGAGGACGCCTAGGTAGCCGCTGAACAAATGTCATCCAGGGAAACTCTAGACCAGAATGCAGCAGACGTTGCCATAGAATGCGTAGAATGAGCATGAACTCCCATCGGTTCTGGTAAGCCAGACTCTCTGTATGCTTGTAGGATACAACTCGAAATCCAGCTGGCTAGAGTCGCCTTTGAAACTGGTTTCCCTAGAAAAGGCTTAGCAAAGGAGACAAAAAGTTGATCAGATTTACGAAAGACAGCCGTCCTGTGCAAATAAAAATGTAACTGTCTGTGAACATCCAGCAAATGAAGTTTATATTCTCATTTGTTCTGGAAATTTGGGAAAAAGACAGGCAAATTAATGGACTTATTTAATGTTAGTCTCGGAAGTAATTTTAGGGAGAAAAGAGGGATTAGTCCTGAGAGATACCCTATCCTTATGAAACACAAGGTATGGAGGTTTGATACAAAGAGCCTGAAGCTCCGACACTCTCCTGGCTGAAGTAATGGCTACCAAAAAAGCAGTCTTCCATGACAAGAACTTCAGATCAACGGAAGCTGCGGGTAGGGTTCAAACAGAGGTGCAACTAACGCCTGAAGAACTAAGGTCAGATCCCACGCCGAGGATGAATTTCTAACAGGGGGTCTCAAAAGAAAAGTGCCTTTTAGAAAGGTCTTACAAATTCTGGCAGCAGCGAGAGAACCAAAGTTGTCCCCAATATGGAAATGGCAGCCAGCTGAACCTTCACAGTAGATGAGCTGGCCCCTTGCTGAAAAATATGAGACAAGAATTCCAGTACCGCTGGAATAGCAGCGGTGAAAGGATCCAAGTTCTTTCGTGAAGCCCAAATGGAAAAACGTTTCCATTTGCTACTGTAAATCTTCCTGGTAGAGGGTTTATGTGCCACCACCAGAATAGATTTGACTCGGGAAGAGATACCAGGAGTCCTGGCAACTAGGGGAACTGGATCAGCCAAGCTGAGAGTTTGAGACCGTCCAGGTTCGGAGGAGCCATTCCCGAGGGATGAGAAATCAGATCCGGAATGGGATGCAAGATCCAGAGTGGAGCTATGAGATGAGACCACAGGCAGGGGAACCAACCTTGACAAGGCCAGAATGGGGCAATGAGGATAATCTTGCTCCCCAACCGGCGAGCTTTCTGCAAAAATGTTGTCATAAGCAGAAGTGGCGGATACGCATAAAGACCACCAGGTGGCCAAGCATGGACTAGAGCATCTCTGGGGGCTTCCCCCAAAGGAGGAATTAGAGCAAAAAAACTCACTGCACTTTGCGTTGGTAGGCGATGCGACGAGATCGCAGCAAGGCTGACCCCACTTGAGGAAGATCTGTTCCGCTATACAAGGATTCAGAGACCAGTCGTAAGGAAAGAGGATAGTTCTGCTCAATTTATCCGCCAGTATGTTGCCAACAGGAAGCGGTTGGTGCAGATCGCCCATTCCCAAACTCTCATGGCTTCTCGGTAAAGGGAGTAATATCTGGCTCCCCCGTTTGTTGATATACCAGACCACTGACATTGTCTGACTGGATAGCAATAGTCCCCGGAGGAAGAGAGGCATGAAGGGCCTGCAATGATAAAAGGATCACCCTCATCTCCGGGACATTTATATGCAGTACGGTCTCAGTCTGAGTCCACGTGCCTTGGACAGTTCTGCCCGCACAATGCTCCCCCCACCCTAGGCGGGAGGCATCCGTGGTCACTCTGGCCTGGGGTGGAGACAAAGGGTTGTCCTTCCCGAAGGGCTCGGGATTGAAGCCACCAAATGAGGGAGTTTCTGCAAACCCTGCTGAGGGGAATCGGGAAGTCTAGAGGGTGGTGTAGAATAGACCACTGGGCTTGCAACGTCCACTGTAGAACCCTCATGTGCAGACGAGCATAAGGAATCAGATTGATCGCTGCCGACATGGACCCCAAAGCTCTAAGGACTAATTTTGCTGGGGGAGCAGGGGACTGAAAGAGGGCCTAGCATATGCAGAGTCATACTGTGAAGTCTGTCTGATGTTAGGAAGGCCCTGGCCTGGAGAGTATCTATCCTGGCCCCTATGAAGTCTAACACTTGAACAGGCTGGAGGAAAGACTTCTTGACATTTATGGTTATCCCCAACCGAGGTGATATCCAGAGGAAGACATCCCTGGCTAGAGAAAGTAGATGCCTGGTGGGAGCGGTGAGGAGCCAGTCATCTAGGTACGACAAGACTTGTATGCCCTGGAGCCTCAGGTGGGCCGCTACAACTGCCATGATCTTGATGAAAACCCTGGGGGCTGTGGTGAGACCGAAGGGTAGGACCCTGAACTGGTAATGACTGGCCCCTAGCTAAAAGCGGAGAAACCTCCTGGATCATCTGTCCATGAGAATATGGTAGTACGCATCCTTGAGGTCTATGGAACACATCCAGTCCTCCTCCTGCAAGAGGGGCAGGATGGATTGGAGCGTGACCATCCAGAATTTCTGCTTGGCAACGAAAAGGTTCATTGTTGACATGTCGAGAATCGTCCTCAAGTCCCCCATCTTTTTTGGCACCAGAAAGAACCTGGAGTAGATGGCTGATCCAGACTGGTCTGGGGGCACATGCTGGATGGCTCTTTTTTCCAACAGCTTTTTTATTTCCAAAGCCGCAACCTCTCTCTGAGTGGGTGGGACATCTGGGAGGCGCCTTGAGTACGGGGGCTTGTTTATGAAGGGGATTGAATAGCCTCTGGATATTATCTAAAGCACCCAGCGATCTGTCATGGACTACTGTTGAGCCAGATGTCTTGAAAAATGCCCCCCCCCCCCCGACTGCCTTCAGAGAGGATCAGTCAGGCAACCCCTCAGGGCTGCTGTGTGGGTCGGTCAGAAAAGGGTTCCCGCGACCCGAAGTTCTTCAGTCCCCCCCTGCCTCTGGGCCGGTGTCCACCTTGTCCCCCTCTGCCTCTGGGGGAGAAGGAGCCCTGAGCGTTCCGGGCCTGCTGAGATTTCCGGAACCACATCTTCTTCTGCCCTTGTTGGTTCCTGGAGAAGGACCTTTGAGGGGTAGAGAAGCGGATTCAGACAGCTGACAGCATTTTCCCATCTTTCTCGCTCTGGACCAGTGTCTCGCGGATGGTCTTCCCAAACAGGGTCGACCTGTCAAAAGGTGCATTTGCGAAGGATGCCTTGAAGTGCTCCGAGAAACCCCAAAGTCGAAGCCAGGCATGATGCCTTAAGGCGATACTGGACCCGCTAGTTCTAGCGGCTCCCTCCATGGCATGGGAAAGTAGCCGCATAGAAGTGTTAGACACTGACTTGAGAGTGGCCATACGAGCCAAGAAAGTCCATTTAACCTCAGCTGACATGGACTCTGGGGGAGACTCAGCGTACTCTTTGACCAGGTCCCGCTGCAGTCTGATTACATGGGCCAAGTAATTCATTGCCCTTATAGAGAAGGTAGCTGAAGCAAAAGTCCGTTTTCCAATATGGTCCACTGCCAGAGACTCCTTGTCAGGGGGATGGAACAAAGAACTTTCCTAGGTGACTTCCTTTTTGGTGGCCGCCGCCACCACCATGGCATCAACCGGGGAACCCTTGCTCCACGAAGCTCTGTCTGCAGGGGACTAAGAACCTTATCAGGCCTTCTGGGTATCGGCTCTACGGTGTCTGGCTACTTCCACACCCTGGTAGTAATCAGGTCAACCAGAGGTAGATGGGCCTGTGTTGAACGCCTGCAGGAATACAGACTCGTCCGAGGAAGGTTTTTGGGTGGACCCCTCCCCCCCTTTGGTGGACTATTTCCATAATGTCTCCAAAGGAGACGTCGTTGGGGGGTGATTTGGGGGAACCTTCCCCTTCCTCCAAATCGGTATCCTCGGTGAGGGAGTCCAAGTACCCCCTTTTGCACAGGCATTTGTGAGGGACCTTCGAGGGGGGGGCTGTCTGAGGGGGGCTCACCAACGGATTTATGTTCCTCCAGGGGAACTGGCTGGGGCATCAATGACACAGGCTGTCCCTGGGGGGACTGGATGATGGAGGACAAACTGAGCTGCGAGGGAGGACTCTGAGGAAAGAGTGAGGGGTCTCGATCCTCCAGAGAGAACACTCTCCACCACGTCGAACGCCGAAGAGGAACCGGCCTCTCCAAGACAGGTGGCCGGGACCTTCGGATCCGACAAGGGGATCGGTGCCGGAGCGGTCGAACCACAAATGAGCTGAAGATACACTCACCCCCCCGGATCAGATGCCCAACTCTCGGCTCCGAAAGCAGATTCGATAAGCTCAAGGGCATGGTTGGCAGAGGTAGTAATAACCATCGGTGCCGACCCCCTGACTCTGGGGCTTCTCAGATCCAAAGACTCTGAAATCTGGTGGTGGATTGGAGAAGGAGTTATCGGGGCGAACAGTGGAGCTGGGGGAAGGCAGCAAAACTCCCATCTGCAGCTGAGTTTGCAAGAATCGAGGCATCATCCGTTCCATATCTGCCTCCCGAGATGCTGCGGGTAGACCTGGAGGAAGCCGCCGAAGGCAGCTGGGATTGCCAACGTGACAATGACCTCGAGGCTAGTCAGGTCTCCTCCTATTGCTCCACAGAGAAAAGTACAGTTTTGTACCTACCATAAATGTAGATGTCCGAGAGGTATGCATCTGCAGTCCTAACAAATGGGTTGTCCTGGCCTCAGGCAGCCCTTCGTTCGGCCGGATTCCAAAGTCTGGGTCTGGCCTCGGCTGATGTCGCACTTCACCCGATGTCACAGCTGCAGTTCAGCGGGTATAAAAGCATCAGCCGACGCCATTTTCCTCAGTGTTTCTTGCCCCAGATGCCAGGTGCCCTCTAGGAAGGCTAAATTTGGATAAATGCAAATGTTTCCAAACAATAGAGAGCAAATAGAAATAAACATGTATATACATATATACAAACAAATATACCATAATAGATTCCCCCAGCTAGCTACAAGATGGGCAAATACCCTAGGAGTACCACAGAGGGGAAGGAGGGTGGGTAATCCTGACTGCAGATGCATACCTCTCGGACATCTACATTTATGGTAGGTACAAAACTGTACTATGTCCTTCAAGGATGCATCTGCAGTCCTAACAAATGGGTAGAATACCATAGCCAAACTGGGGGAGGAGGCACTAAGGAGGCACTAAGAGCTTATGGTGTAGTTAAGATCCCTTGCAAAACAGCAGTGGCAAAACCTGCTCGGGATCTGGAGTATAAAGGTAGATTATAATGCTTGGCAAATGTATGCACGGAGCTCCAAGTAGCAGCCTCTAAAATGTCTTTGGTAGCCACTCCTCGTAAGAAAGCTGTAGTAGTGGCTGTAGCCCTTGTGGAGTGAGGCCTGATGTTTTCTGGAGTTGCCTTTCCATGAAAAGAGTAACAAAATCTAATGCAATTTCCTATCCATTTTGAGATTGTTTGTTTTGAAATTGCTTTTCCTTCCATTCCTGTTGCATATGCTACCAGAAGCTGGTCAGTTTTTCTATTGTTCTTGGTTCTGTCCAGGTAGTAGCGCAATTGTCTGTGTACATCCAAGGTATGCAGCAATCTTTCCAAACTGTTCTGTGGGTTGGGGAAGAAAGTTGGTAGGTGTATTGCTTGGTTTAATGATACCCTGGAGACCACCTTTGGCATAAAGGTAGGATTAGTTCTCATGGACACTCTATCCTGATGGAAGATAAGGAAGGGCTGTACTGCCATTAATGCCTGTAATTCAGAAACCCTTCTAGCTGAAGTGATTGCAAGCAGGAATGCAGTCTTCCAAGATAAGTACTGTAATTCTGCTGTTGTTGCTGGTTCAAAAGGGGGAAGTGTCAACTTTTCTAACACAAAGTTCAAGTCCCATGTAGGCAATGGAGGTTTCCTTGGTGGCTTTACATTTTTAATTCCTCTGAGAAACTGCCTGAGTAGAGGTTGAGAAAAGACTGGAGGATCCATGTTGTATTCTGCTGAAATTGCTGATGCATGAATCTTAATGGAGGAGTAAGAGAGACCATTGTGGAAAAGCTCTGCTAAGTATTCCAGGATGTTAGCTATGTTTGCCAATGATGCATCCACTCCTTTTGTTGCACTCCAAATGAGATATCTTTTCCCTTTTGCTGTATAAGTTTTCCTTGTTGAGGGTCTGCGAGCCTCCAAGATAATGTCTTTAACCCTTTGAGATAAATTTGGGTTATTTTTCCTTATGTAATGTTCCAAGCAGCTAGCTGCAGTGTTTTCAAGTTTGGATGCAGGATTTTGAAGTTGTTCTGTGTTAGCAGTAGAGGTAGTAAGGGAAGAAGCCATGCGTGTTCCCGGGACATACTCCTCAGTAGCGGGTACCAATGTTGCCTTGGCCAATCTGGAGCTATCAAGATGATCCTCGGGTGATCTTCTTTGATCTTCAGTAGCACTTTGTGCATCAAAGGAAGAGGTGGGAATGCATATGCTGTCAGGTTTTCCCAACTGAAGGATAGGGAGTCCACCTTCCAAGCAAGTGGGTGGTATGTCCTTGTGCAGAATTTTTTCAATTGGTGGTTGTGTGGGGATGCGAACAGGTCTATTTCTGGCAGTCCCCATTTCCTTGTGATGGTTTTGAAGATGTCTGGATGCAGCATCCATTCGTGGGCATCCGTGGTGGTTCTGCTTAAAATGTCTGCTAGTATATTTTCTTTTCCTGGCACAAATATGGCTTGGAGCTGAATGTTGAGGCTCAGGGCCACATTCCAGAGCTCCATTGCCATCCGGCATAGAGGATATGAATGTGTGCCTCCCTGTTTGTTGATATACCACATGACTGTGGTGTTGTCCGTCCTTATCAGCAAATGACCCTGTTGAAGAAATGGTCTGAATGTCTGAATTGCCTGTTTTACTGCCAGCATCTCTTTTTGATTTATGTGTAGGTTCATCTGGTCTTGAGTCCATAAGCCTTGTATGCACTTGTCCACCATGTGTGCCCCCCAACCGAGGTCTGAGGCGTCCGTGGTGATAGTCTGGGTTGGGTGAGGCCTGTGGAAGGGCAGTCCTTTGTTCAATTGACAGGCCTGGGCCCACCACTGGAATTCTTGCTTCAGGCATGGAATTATTGGAATTTGGGTTTCTAGGCTGTGCTTGTGCCGAGACCATAAATTCCTCAGGTACCATTGCAACTTCCTCATATGTAGCCTGGCATGTGGTATTAATATTATGCAGGATGCCATGTAACCCAGGGCTTGCAGGATTTTCCTTGCTGTAAGCTGGTTCTGCGTTGTTAATGCCATGAAATAGAGTGGTAGCTGCTTCTGTTTTTCTGCTGTGAGGAATGCCATCTGGTTTGATGTGTCCAGTTCTGCACCCAGGAAGGTTATCCTTTGGGATGGTATCAGCCTTGACTTTTTTGTGTTGACTGTGTATCCCAGGGCTTGCAGCAGGTGAATAACCTTTTTCAAATCTTTTGTTAATTTCTCTTTGCTGTCCGCTTGTAACAGGCAGTCGTCCAGGTATGGATAAATTTGAATTCCCTGAAGCCTGCAATGAGCAATTACTGATGCCAGGCATTTCGTGAATACTCTGGGCACAGTAGATAAGCCAAAAGGCAATGCTGAGAATTGATAATGCTCTGATCCTGCAAGAAATCTGAGGTATCTTCTGCAATTTGGTCGTATGGGGACGTGCAGGTATGCCTCCTTGAGATCCAGAGTCACCAGCCAAGACTCCTTGCCCAGCATGGGAAGAAGTTGCTGTAGGGTCAGCATTTTGAATTTTGGAACAATGAGATATGTGCTTAGAGCGGACAGGTCGAGGATAGGTCTCCATTGGTTTTCCTTTCTTGGTACTAGGAAAAGCCTTGAATAAAATCCTTGTCCTTGTTCCATAGCCGGTACCTTTTCTATAGCTCTCATCCTTAGTTAAGTGGTCTATTTGCTGTAGAGCGTTTGTCCTTTGGTTTGGAGGTAGGTCTGGCATTCCTCTCTTCCTTGGAAGAGTATGGAAGTGAAACCTGTAGCCTTTGTCTATTGTCTGTAAAATCCATTTGTCTCCTGTAATGTAATGCCAATTTACTGAAAATAAGGCTAATTTTCCGCCTAAGGGTGCTGCCAGTTGTTCCCTGGTAGGCGGTTTTAGAGCCAAGTCACTGTGATTGTCCTGTAGAAGTGGTAGTGGCTGGATCTGTGGCAGTAGTTCTCTGGCTGTTGGGCTGCCACTGACGTCCCCTGTAGGCACCTCTGGATTGACCTCTGCCTCTAGGGCGTCTATTTCTGCTTCTGTGCTCTGGTGGTGTCTGGAAAGGACCAATTCTTGGAAGGCCAGTTCCTACTAAACCTCGGAGGCTGGACCTGTAAGAAATCCTTGACTGTCTGGACAGATTTAGCTTTTTCTTCCACCTTCAACACTTGCTGTGCAGGGGAACCAAACAAACTGTGCTTTTCCATGGGAGCATCTAGAAGCTTTGACTTTACATGGTCTGGTAAGGATTGCTCTTTTAACCATGCATGCCTTCTGATCACTGTACCAGTCATAGCTGATCTAAAAGAAGCCTCCAGTGCATCATAGCCACATTTTAAGGAATGATTACTGACCTGCTGAGTGTTATGCACCAAATCCTGAAGGGACTTACGGTCTAAAGGTTCAGGCGAGGACAGTTTTTTAGTGAGCTGATCTAACAGAAATTCCTGATACTGAATCATGTGGAATTGACAGTTTAAGGCCCTAGCCGAAGAATAGCAGAAGTATAAACTTTTACCCCATCTCTCCAATGCCCTAGATTCTCTTTCAGAGGGAGGGGTTTTGGCAGAGGCAGCTGCTACAGCTTTGGGGCCCTGTGAAATAGTTTCAGGATCTGCAATAGGAGCCTTGTATAAATGATAATGTGTGTCCGGAACCCTGTAGTATCTGTCGGGCTTAGCAGGGGCCGGAGGCAGTGAGTCAGGGGCAGTACAAGCATCATTAAATGCATCATCCACAACTGTAAGTACTGGAGGAATAGCTAAAGGCCTATGCTGTGGTAAATGTAAAAGGTCCTAAGCCTTTTCCTAGAATCTGAAAAATCCTGGCCCTGCCATTGAAATTGTTCCCTCATAGCATGCAAGGTTTCCCCAAAGAAAATTCCTCAGGAGGAGAGGCAGAAGGTATGGAATCCTCTGCATCAGAGTCCTCATATGGAGAGTAAGGGCCCTCTGGAGGATTTGTGTTTTCTGAATCATCAGAGGAATAATCTGAAGAAACTGGCTCAGGGGGCTCTGCTCTAAGCCTCTTCTCTGGAGGTGGGTGAGAGGCCCTGTCAGGGTGAGACTGGGTTCCCCTGATCAAAGAAATGAGATCCTCTGCTAGACTAAGCATTTGAGTACTAGAGCTAGGCCTGTGAGAGGGGGCTTTAGCAGGCACGGCCTTTGAAGATTTAGCTGCTTTAGCCCTGGCAAAAGCCGTAATTGACATGGATGCAGGGGGCCTAGCAGCTCCACGTGCAGGAGTAGATACATCTAAGGGGACAGTATCTGATAAATCCTGAGAAACTGTAAGAGCAGGTGGATTTTCAGTAGCAGATTCAGCCATGCTGGAAGAGGCCTCGGTAGAAGGAGGCATGCTTTCGGCCGAAGGAAGAACCGCGGACTCGGCTTCGACCGAGACACTCGCGGTTGGCTTAACCGCGGTTTCGGCCGAAACCGCGGACCGCGAGTGTCGGTCCTTTTCCTTACACTTTTTAGCTAAATGTGAAGTCGGAGTCTCCAACGGCAAGATATAAGCAAAAGCGGAGCCGAAAAACTCCTCTGCAAACTCCGACCGACGTCTAAGTGTTCATCGGTTGAAGGAAGCACAGGCTAGACAAGCTGCTACGTCGTGGTCTGGGCCTAAACAAGGTAGGCAGTAAGAGTGGAAATCTTTATGAGGTATTTGTTTCCCACAAGTTAAACAGTTATTCACTTTTTCTGACATCGGCTGAGGCAAGAAAGAGTCCCCAACGGGGTACTTAGCTTTTTAGAAGTCTTCGGTAGTAGCAATCTGTGGTTCTGACCGACCGGCACTTGAACAGCTTCTGCTTGAGCCGCGGCAAGAAAGACTGAGGAAAATGGCGTCGGCTGATGCCTTTATACCCGCTGAACTGCAGCTATGACGTCGGGTGAAGTGCGACATCAGCCGAGGCCAGACCCAGACTTTGGAATCCGGCCGACCGAAGGGCTGCCTGAGGCCAGGACAACCGATTTGTTAGGACTGCAGATGCATCCTTGAAGGACATCGTGGCAAATGGAGCCATGGGGAGGAAGGCTTGGAAACACTCAGGGGAGAGGAGACAACGTTAGCGGGAGGGGCAGAGGGTTCCAGTTCGGCCTGCCGCTTGCGGCTTCTTTCTCTCTTTTTCTGTCTCTCCCTTCTCTCTTTTTTATCCTTCTTGGCCTCTTGTTCTCCCTGAGACAAGGTGGGAGGGTGAGTCCCAGACAGGGGAAGAGGGCTGGCTGACAGGGCAGCCACAGCTGTCGCTACAGAGAGGGAAGGAGAAGAAGCTGATTCCGCGGGTAGAAGACCCGCCAGAATCAGCTTGTTCCTCCTATCCCGTAAGGCTTGGGGCTTGAACGCCGCACAGATCTTGCCACCCAAAGAAAGGTGAGGAACCCACAAGCAGATCATGCACTGAGTGTGACCATCCGCTGGCGACAGCTTATGGCCACACTCAGAACACTTAGAAAAAGTCAGTTTATGACTTTCAGCCATACTGTAGACACACACACACACACACACACACACACACACACACACACACACACCTGAAGGAGGAAAAAGGGGCCTACTAAGGGATGGACAACTACCAAAGGTGAAGGGGGAGATAAAGGCTAGGGAGAATGAACACCCGAAGAAAGGTAGACACAGACACACAGACACACACAGACACACACACACACACAGACACACACACAGACACACACACAGACACACACAGACACACACACACACACACACAGACACACACACAGACACACACAGACACACACACAGACACACACACAGACACACACAGACACACACACAGACACACACACAGACACACACACAGAGACACACAGAGACACACAGAGACACACAGAGACACACAGAGACACACAGAGACACACAGAGACACACAGAGACACACAGAGACACACACAGACACACACAGACACACACAGACACACAGACACACAGACACACAGACACAGACACACAGACACACAGACACACAGACACACAGACACACAGACACACAGACAGACACACACAGACACACACACACAGACACACACACACAGACACACACACACAGACACACACACACAGACACACACACACAGACACACACACACACACGACTAAAAAAGAAAGTTGGTAGTAAAAGATTGCTACACTTGCCTGGAGCTAGACGAATCCCGTGCTTGGCAAAGCCACGGCAAACAAGATCTGGGGATTGGAAGGAGGTTGCGCTGTAGTATGGGTAAGGGGGAGGAGCTTGGAGCTCGGATCCTTTTGCTGATCAAATGAAGTTAACTACTACAGATTCATTGATTCTAGGTCCTGAGAATGTTGGCACCATAGACTTTTCAGATACCATTGTAGTTTCCTCATATGCAGTCTTGCATATGGAATTAGTAGAATGCAAGAGGCCATGAACCCTAGGGCTTTCAGTATTTTCCTTGCAGATAGCTGGGTCTTTGTGGTCAGTAGTTTGAAGTAGGCTGTCAAATTAACTTGTTTCTCTGGCGTGAGGTAAGCCATCTGGGAAGTTGTATTCAAGCTTGCTCCCAGGAATATAATTTGATAGCAGTGTACTAGATGTGATTTCTTTTTGTTTATGGTGTACCCCAGAGCAGTTAGTAATTTCTTTACAAATGTCAGATGATTTAATAGTAAGTCCTGGCTTTCTGCCTGAATTAGATAATCGTCCAGGTATGGGTATATCTGAATATTTCTTTGCCTGCAAAATGCAATGACTGGAGCTAGGCACTTTGTGAATACTCTGGGCGCAGTAGATAAGCCATAGGGCAGTGCAGAGAACTGATAGTGCATGTAGCCTGCTCTGAAGCATAGGTATCTTCTGCAAGATTCCCTTATTGGGATGTGCAGGTAGGCTTCCTTTAAATCCAGTGTTGCCAACCAGACATTTTTGCCTAGCATGGGAAACAGCTGATGAAGAGTTTGAATTTTGGGATTACCAAAAAGGTGTTTAGAATAGACAGGTCCAGGATAGGACGCCAGGAATGGTCTTTTCTGGGTACCAGGAAAAGTCTTGAGTAAAAACCTTGCCCCCATTCCTCTTCTGGGACAGGTTGAATAGTCTTGATGCCTAGAAGAGAGAGAACCTGCTTTTGAGCCTCTGCCTACTGAATTGGGAGTAGGTCTGGCCAACAGTTTGGGGTTGGTAAGGAGTGGAAGTGGAATCTGTATCCTTGGGAAACTATGTTTAAAACCCATTTGTCTTTGGTAATGAGCTCCCAGTTTTTTGCATGCAGGGCGATCTTTCCCCTAAAGAGCAGTCAGATGAGCAAGGCTTGGATGGTTTAAAGTTAAGTCATTGTGACAGTTTACCATACGAGGTGTGTCTTACTACTTTCAGCTTTGGAAGTGGGAGCCCCCCACTGCTTAGGCCTGTGAGTACCTTGAGACCGAAGCCTGGGTGGTCTGCTAGTTCTGGGTTTGGACTGAGAAGGCCGGGAAGAGGCAGGAAAGGACCAATTCTTAGAAGGCCTGTGCCTACTAAATCTGGGAAGCTGTACTTGCAGGAAATCTAACAGTTTGCATCGATTTAGCTTTTTCCTCCATCTTTTTAAGTACTTCTGCTTGGTTGCCAAACAGGCGGTCTTGGTTTAAGGGAGCATCCAGTAATTTAGCTTTAACATGATCCGGCAAAGTTTTCTCCTTAAGCCTAGCTGCCTTTTAAGTACAGACCCAGTGACAGCAGCCCTGCAAGATGCCTCTAATAAATCAAAACGACATTGTAAAGTATGTTTTCCAACTTCTTCAGCAGAATGCATTAGATCCTGTAATTCTTTATTTTCAGCACAGTCAGGGATCAACATCATTTTCTGTTTAAGCAATCCAGTAATATGCTGCTGATACTTTAACACATGAAACTGGCAGTTTAAGGCCCTAATGGCCAAAGTTGCAGAAGTGTAAACCTTCTTACCCAATCTGTCCAGGGCCCTGGAATCTCTATCAGACGGGGTAGGGTTTTTGGCAGTAGTAGCCTTAATTCCTGTGAAATGGTCTCAGGATCCGCAGTAGGATTCTTAAATAGGAACTCTTGAGAGTCAGGTACTCTATAATACCTGTCAGGTTTTCTGGGAGCCGGAGGTAAAGTGTCAGTAGACAGGCTAGATTCCAAGAAGGCATCATCTACAATGTCCAGTACAGGTGGAATAGCTAAATGCCTGTGTTGAGGTAGGAGTAAGAATTCCCTAAGCCTCTTTATTCCTGGCTTTCCCAGTGGAAATGCTCCCTAAAGGTATGCACAGTTTCACCAAAAGAGAAATCCTCTGGAGGGGAAGCAGAGGGAATGGAGTCCTCTGCATCAGAATCCTCATAGGTACATAAGGGCAACTCTTGGTCATCAGAAAAAACAGAAATTTCAGAATCCTGATCTGAAGAATCAGAAGGAAAATCAGTTCTAGGTCTCAGAGAGAGAGGGGTGGCTTTCCCTGATTAGAGTAAGAAGGTCTTCAGCCATTCTTATTTGTTTTTTAGGCATAGGGGCCTGACCATGCGGTCTAGGCATCGTTTTTTTAATCGTGGATCAAGATTTAAGCCTTGAAGAAGAAGATGGCGTCAGTTTAATATGCAAGTCAGTAGGCCTGAATACACCCTCAGAAGGTGGTTCCTGCACAGTGGCTCTGAATCCATCCAAGCTAGAGACATCTGCAGGTTCCACAGTCGAAGAAGCATCTCTTGGCATACCGGACTCCGAATGGGTCTCAGTAGAGGCCTGCGAATCTGAAGAGCGGGTATCAAGGGCTGCGAACTGGCAACTAGCTTAACGGAAGCATTGGCAGCAGTTTTGGACCTATGTGGCCTCTGTCTTTATCTTTGCTTTTTTTTTTTTTTTGGAATATCAGTAGTCAGGTGGCTTACCAAAGCCATTTCTGGATAATTTAACCAAGTACCAAAATATTTACATGTGAAAATGTATAGACGACAAACAGTTCATAAGTTTGAATAAGGCACAAAACCAACAGCGAGGCATGTCGTGGTCTGGGCCTAAGCAAGGAATGCAGTACGAAAATCTTTATGAGGTATTTACTTTCCACAATACAACTGTTAACTTTTACTGCCATCGGTTTAGAGCAAGAAAAAGTTTCCCCAATGGGGTACTTAGTTTTGCTGAAGACTTCGGTTCTGAAACGTGAAAAAGTACAGTTTTGTACCTACCATAAATGTAGATGTCCGATAGACATGCAACTACAGTCATAACATGTGGGTTGTCCTGCCTCAGGCAGCCCTCGGTCGGCCGGATTCCAAAGTCTGGGTCCGACGTCGGCTGATGTCGCATTTCTCTCCGACGTCAGAGCGGCTGGAGTACATAAGCATCAGCCGACGCCATTTTCTTTAGTGTTTCTTGCCCCAGATGTCAGGTGCCCCCCAAGGAAGGCTGTAATCAAATTGGAAGACAAAAACAGGATTCCAAACAAATAAATGAGCAATAAAACAAATACACCATAACAGATATCCCCAGCTAAGATTAACAGGGATAGGAGTGGACCCTAGGCATAGAGGGGTATGGAGGGAGGGAAAATCCAACTGCAGTTGCATGTCTATCGGACATCTACATTTATGGTAGGTACAAAACTGTACTATGTCCTTCAAGAATGCAACTGCAGTCAACATGTGGGTAGAATACCATAGCTTAGCTGGGGGAGGAGGAATGCTCTAGGAGAAAGATGGTGTGGCAATCAAACCCTGCAGGACTGCCGAGGCAAAGCCTGCTCTGGATCTGGAGTATAGAGGGAGATTGTAGTGTTTGGAGAATGTATGCACAGAGCTCCATGTAGCAGCTTCTAGAATGTCCTTAGTAGGCACCCCTCTTAAGAATGCTGTAGAGGTGGCTGTAGCTCTGGTGGAATGTGGTCTGACATTGGCTGGAACAGTCTTTCCATGAAAGGAATAACATAATCTGATGCAATGTCCAATCCATTTTGAAATAGTCTGTTTTGAAATTGCTTTTCCTTGGACTGCAGGGGCGTAAGCTACAAAAAGTTGTTCAGACTTCCTACTGGCCTTGGTTCTGTCCAGGTAGTATCGAAGTTGTCTGTGAATGTCCAAGGTATGCAACAGTCTTTTCCCCTTATTCTCAGGACTGGGGAAGAAAGCAGGCAGATGAATGGCTTGATTTAAAGAAACCCTAGATACCACCTTTGGCATAAAAGTAGGGTTGGTCCTTAATGAAACCCTGTCTCTGTGAAAAATAATGAAGGGTGGTATTGCCATTAGGGCCTGTAGCTCCGAAACCCTTCTTGCTGAGGTAACTGCCAACAGGAAAGCGGTCTTCCATGAGAGAAATTGCAAGTCAACTGAAGCTGCTGGCTCAAATGGAGGTAGAATCAGTTTTTCTAGGACAAAATTGAGGTCCCAGGCTGGCACTGGGGCCTTTCTTGGTGGCTTAATGTTCTTGATTCCCCTGAGGAATTGCCTTAGTAAAGGGTGTGAGAAAACAGGAGGATCAGTGTTGTATCTAGCTGAAATAGCAGATGCATGTATCTTTATGGAAGAATATGAGAGGCTGTTCTTTAACATATCTGCCAAATATTCCAAGATGAGTGGGATGTTCAACAATGATGCATCATGCCCCTTGCTGGTATTCCAATTGCTGAATCCTTTCCACTTTGCTAAGTAAACCTTTCTGGTGGATGGTCTTCGAGCCTCTGTTAGTATCCGCTGAACTTCCTTGGAGAGAGATAGGCTGAAGTTATTTATGGGATCTCCCAGGCTGTTAGCTGCAGTGTCTGAAGATTTGGATGCACTGTTTCGAAATTGTGTTGAGTCAAAAGTAGAGGCCATTGGGGAAGGGCCCACCTCCTGGTGTGACATATGCTCCGTAGTAGTGGGTACCAGTGTTGTCTTGGCCAGTCCGGAGCTATTATGATTCCCTTGGGTCTCTCTGCTTTGATCTTTAGTAATACTGAGGTCATCAGTGGCAGAGGTGGGTATGCATAGATTGTTAGGGAGTTCCAGTTGAATAAGAGGGCATCTATTTTCCAAGCTTTTGGATGGTATGTCCTTGTGCAGAATTGTGGTAGAAGATGGTTGAGGTGAGAGGCAAATAGGTCCACTTCTGGCTTGCCCCATGTCGAAGTGAGTTGTGTGAAGGCCCTCGGATGTAACCTCCACTCGTGTGGATCTGTGAAATTCCTGCTTAGGCTGTCCGCCAACACATTGTCTTTTCCTGGAACAAACTGGGATTGTAACTGGATGTTTAGGCTCAGTGATTTCTCCCAAAGATGCATTGTCAGTCTGCAAAGGGGGTAAGAGTGGGTGCCCCCTTGCTTGTTTATGTACCACATCACAGTGGTGTTGTCTGTCCGTATCAGTAAATGGCCTTGCTGGAGTTGATGTTGAAAGGCCTCGATGGCATGCATTACTGCCAGCATTTCCTTTTAGTTTATATGCAGATGTGTTTCCTTTGGAGACCATTGTCCTTGTACACCCCTGCCTTCCATGTGCGCCCCCCATCCAAGGTCTGAGGCGTCTGTGGTCATGGTCTGTGTTATCTGTGGTTTTTTGAATGACATACCTGTGTTTGCCTGGCTCACCGAGGCCCACCATAGGAATTCCTTTTGTAGGCATGGAATGAGCGGTATGATTGTCTCCAAGTTGTTGCTGTGTTGAGACCAAATGCTTTTTAGCGACCATTGAAGCTTTCTCATGTGTAATCTTGCTAATGGAACCAGGAGAATGCAGGATGCCATGTAACCCAGGGCCTGTAGGAATCTCCTTGCAGTCATCTGGGTGAGTTTTGCTAAACCTTTGAAGTAGTGAGTTAACTTCTCTTGCTTGTCTTCTGTCAGGCAAGCCATCTGAGAGGCTGTGTCTAGTTTGGCTCCTAAGAAGATTATTTGCTGGGATGGCTGCAGTCTTGACTTTTGGAAGTTGACTGTGTATCCCAGAGCTTGAAGTAATCGTATGACATAATCCAGGTCTTTTGTCAACATCAATTTGTCATCCGCTTGTATGAGGCAGTCGTCCAGGTACGGGTAAATTTGTATCCCCTGGAGCCTGCAATGAGCAATTACTGAAGCCAGGCATTTTGTGAATACTCTGGGCGCAGTAGATAAGCCAAATGGCAATGCTGAGAATTGATAATGCTCTGGCCCTGCAAGAAATCGGAGGTATCTTCTGCAGCTGTGTCTGATAGGGACATGCAGGTATGCCTCCTTGAGGTCCAGAGTAATCAGCCAAGACCCCTTTCCCAGCATGGGAAGGAGTTGCTGTAGAGTCCGCATTTTGAACTTTGGTACTATGAGAAAGGTGTTTAATGCGGACAAGTCCAGTATTGGTCTCCATTGAGATTCTTTTCTTGGAACAAGGAACAGTCTTGAGTAAAATCCCTGGTCTTGTTCTTGTTGTGGAACTCTTTCTATTGCTTTCATCCGAGTCAGCAGAGTGATTTGCTTGATAGCCTCTGCCCTCTGGTTTTGTGGTAGGTTTGGCATGCCTTGTTTTCTTGGTAAGGTATGAAAATGAAACCTGTACCCTCGGTCTATAATGTCCAAAATCCATTTGTCCTTTGTCAGTCTGTGCCAATTTTCTGCAAACAGAGATAATTTCCCGCCCAAGGGAGCTTCTATTTGTTCCCTGGTAGGCGGTAGTAGAGGAAAGTCATTGAGATTGTGGTTGTGGGGCAGGTGAAACCCCTGCGTCACTTCTTTGGTTTCCTGGCTGCCATTGTCGACCTCTGTATTGGCCTCTTCCTCGGCCACGTCTGTTCTTACCCCTTTGAAACTTTTCTGGATTAGGAAAGGACCAGTTTTTAGAAGGCCAATGCCTACTGAATCTGGGGGGGTTTGAACCTGGAGGAAATCTTTCACCGTCTGAACTGATTTTGCTTTTTCTTCGATGGTCTTTAACACATAGGTTCATAGGTTCATACTAGGCTATCTGCCCAAGGGCATTTATAAGCCTAGCCCATAGTTATGTGGCTTTCGCCACCCCTTTAGTTTGAATAAAAACTATGCCTATCATTTTGCTGTGCCTCTGTCAAGCAGTGACACTGAAGTAATCCCTGGGGTATATCTGCAATCTCCCATCCATTGGTCAAGATTCCTCTTGAACAAGGCCAGAGAGGTGCTCTGCCTCACATGTACCGGGATTTTGTTCCACAGCATAGGGAGTCTCTGGGTGATGAATCTGTCCCTCCAGCACGTTCTATTTATAACCGTGTCAAGGTTTAAGTCTACCGCCCTTGTGGTTCTGAGGATCTAGATTTTTGAGGTGAAGCATATTCATCAAATCTGGGTTTGACATGGCCTTATATGTCAGGCACAGGTCACCTCTGAGCAAGCGGTATGAGACTGAATAGAGCTGGAGTTCTTTCAGTCGGGCAGCATAAGACATATTTTGAGACCCTTTATCCTTTTGGTGAGGAACTTTTGGGGCCTTTCAAGCTGCAGCAGGTGTCTGGTCAGATACATTCGAACGGGCATTGTACTCAATCATAGGTCTAATGAGTGATGAGTACAGGGGACGATGACCTCCCTTGATCTAGATGTGAATCCTTCATGATCAGGTGGGCGATATAGAAGGTTTTCCTAACTACTTTAGCAACATGAGTGTCAAACGAAGGCTACTGTAAACCTGGGTCCCCAGATCCCTGATGACTTTTCTGTGCTCAGTGGATTGCCACCTATATGGTAGCTAGGGGTAACCTTGTTTTTCCCGAAGGGTATGACTATGCATTTTTTAGCGTTTAACTTCAGGCCATGGCTCTGGCACCAGTTATCCGTTTCTGTGAGGCCCTTCTGGAGGATATCTGTGTCAGATGTGTTTTCGACTATGGCGCCCAGTTTGCAGTCATCTGCAAACTTTGTCAGCCATAACCCTCCTGTTTTTGCTTGTACTTCAGAAAAGTAGATGCCGAACAAGAGTGGACCCAGGACTGAGCCCTGTGGGACACCACTTGTGACGGGCTTTGAGTCTGACATGGCTCCAGCAACTCTGACCCTGTGGGTTCTGTCACTTAGCCAGTTTGCAACCCATCTTGTGATGTATGGGTTTACATTCAAGCTGATGAGTTTTTCGATGATACCTGAGTGGGGTATTGTGTCAAGGCCTTTGCCAGGTCGAGGTAGGCTGTATGGACTACCTTTCCTCATCAATGGCCTTGGTGACTGTCTCAAAAAAGTCAACCAAGTTTAAGAGGCAGGATCTGCCTTTGACAAAGCCAAACTGGGTTGGATCCAAAGTCTGCAAGTTCCCCATGTCTTTATTTATGAGTTCCATTATGATCCTCTCCATGGCTTTGCAGATAAGGCTTGTCAAGCTAATGGGCGGTAATTTCCAGGGTCTGTGGAGGCACCGCCTTATGAAGTGGGACCACAGTGCGCTGTGCGCCACTCCTTGGGCACGTATCCTGAGGTGAGGCTAAGATTAAACAGCTGTCCTAACTGTGGGTTTAATTCCTCATTGAGTTCGTGAAGCACACAGCCGGGGACACCATCCGGTCCCATGGATGCTGTGTTTTTTGCCTTAGTGAGGGCAGTTCTCACTTGGGCGTTGGAGATGTTTGTGGGGCTACAATCCTCTGGAATAGATATCTCTCCTTTTGGGAGAAATTTGCACTGAACCTGTCAGCCAGTATGTTGGCAATGTGTGTAGGTTCAGTAATTTTCACATCATTTTGAACTAATTCTGAGCATATCTGGGAGTTTCCTCCTAGGTTTCTAACATAGCTAAAGAAGGCCTTATGATTGTCTTTAGAGTCCTTGGCGATTTTTCTCTCAAAATTTGCCTTGGATGATTTTATGAGAGCTCTTAGTTTTTTACTTATAATGATCAAAGGCGTCTTACCTTTCAAGGATTTTGCTCTATCTTGTAGTAGCTTCCTCCTTTTGTTGTAGAGCTTGTTTATGGCTGGGGTCCACCAGACTGGACGCTTGCCTTTGGTACAGAGAGTCTTAGTTTTGTTTGGGATTGCCTGATCCATGCAGTCCTGTAGGTGCTGGTAGAAGGCATTTGTAAGTGATTCAGCGGTTTGAGTAATGTTTACCACTGGCTCAGGGGCCTTAAAGGAGACCACACTAGTTTTTAGAAGTGTGAAATTGGCTTTTGAGAAGTTTTTCACTGTGGTCTTTTTGTTTCAGGTGGGGCGGGATGAGGACCTCCAGCGAGATTAGTGTATGATCTAATCTCACCAGTGAGGGGTATACTTGGAGTGTTGAACATTTTGATCCCATGTTCGTGATGATGAGATCAAGTATGTTTTCTCCTCTTGTGGGGATGGTGACTAGTTGTTCCATGGCATTTGAGTTTATGAACTCCAGGAATCTTTGGGTTAGAGTGTTGGGCTTGAGTAGTGTTCCCAGTCTATATTAGGGTAGTTGAAGTCACCTAGTATGATGGTGTTTGGAGATACATTTATCCTCCAATGTTTTCAGGAAGGCCATGTGAGGTTCCTGAGTTTGAGAGGGTGGCCTGTAACATGCTACAAATTGCAGAGCAGTCTTGCCTATGGTTAATTGCACCTGGATGGTCTCCGATGCATCGTGCGTTGCCACCAACCTTGAGGTGTGGGTGTCCTTTATGAATATGGACACCCCCCCTCCTTTCTTGGTGTTGTCCGGATATTGGGGCCGGAACGCATGATATGAGGTGAAACCTGTTAGTGCTGGGGTGCTCTCAGGAGCCTTGAACCAGGTTTCTGTCACAGCACAGACATCGATGTTCTCCATATTGAGAAGGGCCTCGAGTGCGTGCATCCTGAGATGGAGACTTCTGGCATTGAGCAGCATTACCCTTAGTTTTTTTCCTTTTTGGTGTTCTAGGGTGGTAGGTTTAGGATTTGAGCCTTGCCTAAAGAAGGCACTATGGGGGTGGCAAGAGCCTTTGCCAATATCCGGAAGCCCAGGGGTGACAGGTGCAAGCCGTCCCTTGCGAAGCAGCGTGGCTTGTCCAGCATGTCATCCCAGGTAGACAGACATTGGATCCCCTTTGAATGACACCAGAATTTAAGCCAATTATTAAAGCTGATCATCTTATCACTGTATTGTGGCATCATTCTAGGTGAAGGTAGGATACTGCTCAAGGTCAGGGTCATACCTGCCTGGGCTACATAATCAGAGAGCTCCTCGATGTCCCTTTTCATGTAGGACAAGGAGGTACGTCTCAGGTCGTTGACACCAGCGTGGACAATGACTGAGTCGTACTTGTACCTGCTGTTGAGAGACCTGAGTGCTTGCGTTATGTGGTGGATTCTAGCACCCGACAGGCAGCTTACTGTGACCTTCTCTTTACTCAGTCTGGTGAGCGGGACGTCAGTGTGTCTGACTATGGAATCACCAATGACAAGTGTGTCTGGCATTTTGTTTGGCCTTAAGGGCTGTGACTGTTTCACACTCTGACTGTGTGGTCTATGTGTTGCATGTGTTGGGTCGTGAGGTGGTAGTTGTTTGGGTGTCTGCTTTGGTGGCCTCTGCTGTTTTGGTAAATTTTTGCCTCCGAGTATGTCTTTGTGTGAGTATGTGTATGATTTGAAGTTGTGATGGTACCATGTGTGACTGGGTATGTATTGTGTGTGGTTACCTCCTCCTGTCTGGTCTTGCCAGTCCTATGTTGAGAGAGCTCAGCCTCCAGTTTGGCTGTATAGTTGCATCTCTCGCATGTATTTGTGTTTTGTGGGAGAAGGAGAGGATTGTCTGTGTACATGAGGCAATTGTAACATTGCCTCAATATTCCCAGGTTCACCAGTTGAGCTGGACAGGACACTAGCAACTGATCCCTCGACATACTAGAAGTAGTAGATAAAGAGACTTTCAAAGGACTCCGGGGGAAGTGGGTTTTAGGCTGGTGGGGTACTATCTATAATAAGAGTGCTTTATCAAGGTGCAGGCACTGTAGGAGTAGGTGCTAGGCTTTACAGATAGAGAATAGTCTACTTGGGAATCAAGTAGAGATGAACTTTTCAGTTATAGGATATGCTGGTTAGATCAGCAGTACAGCTCGAGGAAGGTAGTTCTAAGGGAAAATTTGAAGAGTGGAATTTAGATGGCCCGAATAGTTTAACCTTGTTTAACCGCCGCTGCTCTTGTGTGCAACAGTGGCAACTCCGCTAAATTAGCTACGCGTGCTTAGCGTGTTTTATAGCAGGGGCTGAAGGGAGCTAGGAATTGGCCCAAACGACCAATGGACTACTAGTTTCTGGCTGAAACTTCACCAAATCGGACAAAAGGCTCAGTGCTTCCCACTCCCACTGGTAAGCAAAGAAACTTCCCTCCTTCCTAATAAGGCAATGGATCAGTAACAGGAACTAAAACAAAGCCCAGGGATCAGCAACTCTGAAACTGGACTACTCTAGTTCAGTAAGGCGGGAAAACAAGAGATTTTTTGTTTTATTACAGAGACAAGGAAAAAACAGACAGTAAATGCTATAAATGCTGTAAATCGGCTAGCGCACTTTAGTGTGTAGCCTACAGAAACAATTTGCAACAATTAGTAACTTAAAGTGCAATAAACAGTGTAAAATGCAGAAATCACTTAAAGTAGCAGTAAAACAGGCGAAATGCACTCGCTAGCTTAATAACAGTGGGAAAGCCACAAAAATACTTATATCTGGTAGAAAGTCACTCTTTTAGCTCTCTGCTGCTTGGATCACTCTGCAGGCCACCACGAGGATCTGTGCTGAGTTGGTAAGCATTTGCACCAAAAAGCTTGTTCTTTTCCAAAGGTGCATCCAGAAGTTTTGCTTTTACATGATCTGGTAGAGGTTGATCTTTTAACCAAGCATGTCTACGAATGACTGCCCCTGTCATAGCTGCCCTACATGAAGCTTCCAGTGCATCATATCCACACTGCAAGAAGTGATTGCTTACTTGCTGAGTGTTATGTACAGCTTCCTGCAAAGTCTTCCTGTCTAAAGGATCAGGAGTGGCTAATGTTTTTTGCAAATCTTCTAACAGGTAATCCTGATATTGTAACATGTGAAAAAGGCAATTTAAAGCTCTCATAGATAAGGTAGTGGATGTGTAAACCTTTTTGCCCCATCTCTCTAATGACCTAGCTTCCCTGTTGGAGGGCAATGGATTTTTAGAGGTGGAGGCTGAAACTCCTTTAGGCCCCTGTGAAATAGTTTCCAAATCAGCAGTATGGGCCCTGAATAAATGGGAATGAGTTTCTGGGACCCTGTAATACCTGTCTGGCTTGGCTGGAGCAGGAGGAAGAGAATCAGGGTAGCACTAGAGTCAGAATATAAATCATCCAGAACATCAAGTACAGGAGGAATAGCTAAGGGCCTGTGCTGGGGCTTCTTAAGGAAAGTCCTAAGGCATTTCCTAGAATCAGAATATTCCTGACCTTGCCACTTGAAATGTTCCCTCATGGTGTGCAGGACTTCCCCAAAAGAAATATCCTCAGGAGGGGAGGCCGAGGGGATGGAATCTTCTGCATCCGAGTCCTCATAGGTCTGGAAGAGCTCTTCCTGGCTATCAGAGTGGACAGAGCCCTCAGAATCTTCATCTGAAGGAATAGGGTCAGAGGGTTCAACCCGGGGCCTTTTATCAGAAGGAGGCTGGGATCCTCTCTCAGGATGGGCCTGTGAACCTCTAATCATGGAAATTAAATCAGCAGCCATGGACATAATTTGTGTCTCTGGAGTAGGCTGAGGTAAGGATTTAGAAGTAATATGCTTTGTTTTGCTGGCTGCCTTAGCCCTAGTGTAGGCCTTAATAGACATGGCCATAGGAGGCCTGGCAGCTCCACGTGCAGGAGTGACCTTGTCTACAGCAATGGTCTCGGGCGTTTCCTCGGTTTCGGTATCCGGAGGAAAATCGATAACTGGTGGAGTGATGTCCGGAATTGGAGTCGTCGGTAATGCGGTGTCTTCGGTTCGGAGCGGTGGAGAGACAGTCTCAGAGGGAACCGGAGCACTCGCGCTAGGTTTTGGCGTGGAGTCGGTGGTAGACGCGGGCCGAGGATGTCGGTCCCGGTCTTTTCGCTTTTTGGGGGTTTGCGATGTCCGAAGATCCGACGGCATGGTGTAAGCATTTTTATCGGCGAAAAAATCTTCAGCGAACTCCGCCCGGCGCCTGAGAGTGCGCTTGTTGAAGCGAGCACAGGCTACACAAGCCGAGACATCGTGGTCTGGGCCCAGGCAAGGAGGACAGTAAGAGTGGAAATCCTTATGAGGTATTTGTTTACCACAAGAAAGACAATTGTTAACTTTTTCAGTAATTTCTGACATCGGCTGAGGCAAGAAAAGGTCCCCAATGGGGTACTTAGCTTTTTTGATGACTTCGGTATCGAAGAATACAGGAGCTGACCGACCGGCACTTGCGAACTGCTTCTGCTTCGGGCACTGCGCGGCAAGAAAGACTGGAGAAAATGGCGTCGGCTGATGCTTATGTACTCCAGCCGCTCTGACGGAGAGAAATGCGACATCAGCCGACGTCGGACCCAGACTCTGGAATCCGGCCGACCGAGGGCTGCCTGAGGCAGGACAACCCACATGTTATGACTGCAGTTGCATTCTTGAAGGACATCGAAAATTTCAGGAGTCGGCCAACTGGCACTTGCGAACTGCTTCTGCTTCGGGCACCGCACGGTAAGAAAGACTGATGTAATGGCGTCGGCTGCATGCTTTATACCCTGACTACCTGACGTCATGGAAGATGAGACAGCAACTGACGCAGGACCCAAGACTTTGATAATCAGGCTGACTGAGGGCTACCTGCAAGCAGATAACCCAAATGTGATGACTGCAACAGTTAAACACTAAGAACATCTATAATTTTTTTTTTTTAAATAAGAGAAAGAGGAAAAAACAGATGAAAGAGAAAAACTACCAAGTATGGTAGCGAAGATTACTTGAGTACATAGGTAGTTGGAACAAATTTGCCTAAAAGAGAAAGGAGTAGCAATCAGGCTTAAAAGGAAAGGATGAGCAGACAGTTAAATTATAAAAGACTCACACAAGACCAAAATCACAAGGCAGAAATAGAAAAAAAAGCAATATAACGCTCGAGAGGTCACAATCCATGTCTGCATCCAATGACCACAAAAAAGATCTGTGGTACATTAGGTTGGTGGAGCACTGTGGGTAAAGGGAGGAGCTTAAGAGTTCTAGGATCCTACCCTCTGGAATAAGCGGCCAAACTGGATCAGTCTCAGATCCAAGCCTAACAGTTGAACAATGAATGAAAATGACATCAGTTTTGTGTGTTACTTATTCTCTGCAATCCTATTCAGTCTGTTACAGTAATCATATGCAGGAACCAACTAGTCTGAGTCACTGTAATTACAGATAGATACCAACCTCCAATTCTAGCATTGTAAGCAACACCGACACCACAGATACCATTGTTGGCCACAGCAGCAACCTCTCCTGCACATCTGGTTCCATGTCTGAAAAAGAAACATTAGGACAATGAAATAAACTGAATCTATCAGTTTGTAATTTAACCTAATTAAACCCTTTAGTGTGGACAATCTCATCCACAAAAGCAGCAGTAACAAGAAACTGGGCAACAATGAGAGTTTTTGTGATTGTGTGCTATTCAATCAGCTGAAAAGCATTACAATTTTAGAACCTTACAAGTATTGTGAAGATGCACATTTTCAAAAGCTGGTGATGAATTTGAAGAATACAACATGCACATCCATATTCTTTCTGTAAGTTTGTACTGCCATACAGAAGGCTTATTACCAGACCTGAGTTGCTTTCTTAATATTTGGCATAGCACTTCCTTTCTTGGTGAGTATCTCAACATGCTACATTCACAAGCAAGAGACGCTAATAATGACAGATGTACATAACCATGAAAGTACCTCAACTCCAATCCATATGAAAATGCTTCAAAAATATGAATCTCAGCAACCTTACAAAACAGGATGACCCAATGTAATCATAAATGCAAATATCCTTTTGGCATTAATTATTTTGTAATAAAACAAGATCATACTGATCCCAGAAAAATAAATGAAGTAGACCATACATGTGAGAATTTACATCATGCAATCTGTGAGAGGAACCACCCCCCCCCCCCACCTCCACCATTTTTTCTTCCTTTTGCCTGCCAACTATACCAGGTTCCCTTATTTCCCATCTTCTACAAGGATCAATCATCTGGACAGTAAATTGGATGTTTCTGTTTTGAGGCTCACACGGTCCCTCTGCCATGCACTGTCTGCTGAAACAGGTATCACAGAGCTGGGTCCGTTTGACATGTGCATGCTCCCATATAATCATTATCCATGCTCAAACTAAAGTAGTTACTTAATGATCCTCGCTCAGGACTGAACATGTACATACACTGTACAAAATTCCTAGTCTCTCAAGCTACACCAGTGTTAGCAAGGGGATGCTGAGAAGCGTTTCCTCCCCTCATAATGAATAAGCTGACATCAGCCCCCTACTCATATTCACCCTTACTAGCTCTTCCAGCTCCTGAGAAGTTAAATGATCCAGGTTATCTGGACTGCGCAGCCAGGACTTCATCACCGTGCATCATGAAGCCAGCTTCTCTGTCTTGAGGATCCCAGTCCCCAGCACAATTCTTTCATATTCTAACTCATATGCTAAAGTGCACGTACCTTCCACCAGAACATGTGCCACTCATCATGTTTTGGAATGCATGCCCAGGCCCAATTCCCAGTTCCAAACAGAACTTGCTGAGCCACATCAGAAAGACAATTTTATAAACCCCTATTTGCAGGGCTATCTCAACTCCAAATCAAGATGCCCATTAGAAAAGTACAGTTTTGTACCTACCATAAATGTAGATGTCCGATAGATATGCAACTGCAGTCATAACATATGGGTTGTCCTGCCTCAGGCAGCCCTCGGTCGGCCGGATTCCAAAGTCTGGGTCCGACGTCGGCTGATGTCGCATTTCTCTCCAATGTCAGAGCGGCTGGAGTATATAAGCATCAGCCGACGCCATTTTCTTCAGTGTTTCTTGCCCCAGATGCCAGGTGCCCTCCAAGGAAGGCTGTAACCAAATTGGAAGACAAAAACAGGATTCCAGACAAATAAGTAAGCAATAAACAGATACACCCTAACAGATATCCCCAGCTAAGAGAAACAGGGATAGGAGTGGACCCAAGGCATAGAGGGGTATGGAGGGAGGGAAAATCCGACTGCAGTTGCATATCTATCGGACATCTACATTTATGGTAGGTACAAAACTGTACTATGTCCTTCAAGAATGCAACTGCAGTCATAACATATGGGTAGAATACCATAACTTAGCTGGGGGAGGAGGAATGCTCTAGGAAAGAGATGGTGTGGCAATCAAACCCTGCAGGACTGCCGAAGCAAAGCCTGCTCTGGATCTGGAGTATAGAGGGAGATTGTAGTGTTTGGAGAATGTATGCACGGAGCTCCATGTAGCAGCTTCTAGAATGTCCTTTGTAGGCACCCCTCTGAAGAATGCTGTAGAGGTGGCTGTAGCTCTGGTGGAGTGTGGTCTGACATTGGCTGGAACATTCTTCCCATGGAAGGAATAACAAAATCTGATGCAATGTCCAATCCATTTTGAAATAGTCTGTTTTGAAATTGCTTTTCCTTGTACTCCAGGGGCGTAAGCTACAAAAAGTTGATCAGACTTTCTACTGGTATTGGTTCTGTCCAGGTAGTAGCGAAGTTGTCTGTGAATGTCCAAGGTATGTAACAGTCTTTCCCCTTTGTTCTCAGGATTGGGGAAGAAAGCAGGCAGATGGATAGCTTGATTTAAAGAAACCCTAGATACCACCTTTGGCATAAAAGTAGGGTTGGTTCTTAAGGAGACCCTGTCTCTGTGAAAGATTATGAACGGTGGTATTGCCATTAGGGCCTGTAGTTCCGAAACCCTTCTTGCTGAGGTAATTGCCAACAGGAAAGCTGTCTTCCATGAGAGAAATTGTAAGTCCACTGAAGCTGCTGGCTCAAACGGAGGCAGAGTCAGTTTTTCTAGGACAAAGTTGAGTCCCAAGCTGGCACTGGAGCCTTTCTTGGTGGCTTAATGTTCTTGATTCCCCTGAGGAATTGCCTTAGCAAAGGATGTGAAAACACAGGCGGATCGGTATTATATCTAGCTGAAATAGCTGAAGCATGTATCTTTATGGAAGAATATGAGAGTCCATTCTGTAGCATATCTGCCAAGTATTCCAGGATGAGTGGGATGTTCAATAATGATGCATCATGTCCCTTGCTGGTATTCCAAATGCTGAATCTCTTCCATTTTGCTAAGTAGACCTTTCTGGTGGATGGTCTTCGAGCTTCTGTTAATATCCGCTGAACTTCCTTGGAGAGAGATAGATTGAGGTTATTCATGGGATCTCCCAGGCTGTTAGCTGCAGGTGATAAGCCAAATGGCAATGCTGAGAATTGATAATGCTCTGGCCCTGCAAGAAATCTGAGGCATCTTCTGCAGCTGTGTCTGATAGGGACATGCAGGTATGCCTCCTTGAGGTCCAGAGTAATCAGCCAAGACCCCTTGCCCAACATGGGAAGGAGCTGCTGTAGAGTCAGCATTTTGAACTTTGGTACTATGAGAAAAGTGTTTAATGCAGACAAATCCAGTATTGGTCTCCATTGAGTTTCTTTTCTTGGAACAAGGAACAGTCTTGAGTAAAACCCCTGGCCTTGTTCTTGTTGTGGAACTCTCTCTATTGCTTTGAATTGAGCAAGCAGAGTAATTTGCTTGATGGCCTCTGCCCTCTGGTTTTGTGGTAGGTTTGGCATGCCTTGTTTTCTTGGTAAGGTATGAAAATGGAACCTGTAACCTTGATCTATAATGTCCAAAATCCATTTGTCCTTTGTCAATCTGTGCCAATTGTCTGAAAACAGAGATAATTTCCGCCCAAGGGAGCTTCTATTTGCTCCTTGGTCAGCGGACGTAGAGGAAAGTCATTGAGATTGTGCCTGTGGGGCAGGGGAGACCCCTGTGTCACTTCTTTGGTTTGCTGGCTGCCATTGTCATCCCCTGTAAGGACCTCTGTATTGTCCTCTTCCTCGGCCACGCCTGTTTTTACCCCTTTGAAATTTTTCAGGATTAGGAAAGGACCAGTTTTTTGAAGGCCAATTCCTGCTGAATCTGGGGGGCTGAACCTGGAGGAAATATTTGACCGTCTGAACTGATTTTGCTTTTTCCTCGATGGACTTTAACACATCTTTAGCATTAGCACCAAAAAGCTTGTTCTTTTCCAAGGGTGCATCCAGAAGTTTCGCCTTAACATGATCTGGTAGAGGTTGTTCTTTTAACCATGCATGTCTACGAATGACTGCCCCTGTCATAGCTGCCCTACATGAAGCTTCCAATGCATCATATCCACACTGCAGAAAGTGATTGCTGACTTGCTGAGAATTATGTACAGCTTCCTGCAAAGACTTCCTGTCTAAAGGATCAGGAGAGGCCAATGTTTTCTGTAAATCATCTAACAGGTAATCCTGATATTGTAACATATGAAAGAGGCAATTCAGAGCTCTCATAGATAAAGTAGTGGAGGTGTAGAACTTTTGCCCCCATCTCTCTAATGACCTAGCTTCCCTGTTGGAAGGCAAGGGATTTTTAGAGGTGGAAGCTGAAACACCTTTAGGTCCCTGAGAAATAGTTTCTAAATCAACAGCATGGGCCCTGAATAAATGGGAATGTGTTTCTGGGACCCTGTAATATCTGTCTGGCTTGGCTGGAGCAGGAGGAAGAGAATCAGGGGTAACACTGGAGTCAGAATATAGATCATCCAAAACATCAAGCACAGGAGGAATAGCTAAGGACCTGTGCTGGGGCTTTTTAAGGAAGGTTCGAAGGCACTTTCTGGAATCAGAATATTCCTGGCCTTGCCACTTGAAATGTTCCCTCATGGTATGCAGTACTTCCCCAAAGGAAATATCCTCAGGAGGGGAGGCTGAGGGGATGGAATCCTCTGCATCCGAGTCCTCATAGGTCTGGAAGAGCTCTTCCTGGCCATCGGAGTGGACAGAGTCCTCAGAATCTACATCTGAAGGGATAGGGTCAGAGGGTTCAACCCGGGGCCTCATCAGAAGGAGGCTGGGATCCTCTCTCAGGATGGGCCTGTGAACCTCTAATCATGGAAATTAAGTCTGCGGCCATAGTCATGATTTGTGTCTCAGGAGTAGGCTGAGGTAAGGCTTTAGCAGCAAGGTGCTTGGTCTTGCTGGCTGCCTTAGCACGAGTGTAGGCCTTAATAGACATAGCCATAGGAGGCCTAGCAGCACCACGTGCAGGAGTGACCTTATCTACAGCAATGGTCTCGGGCATTTCCTCGGTTTCAGTATCCGGAGGAAAATCTATAACTGGCGTCGGAGTGGTATCCGGTATCGGAGTCATCGGTAATGCGGTGTCTTCGGTTCGGAGCGGTGGAATAACCGTCTCAGGAGGAACCGGAGCACTCGCGGTAGGTTCTGGCGTGGAGTCGGTGGTAGATGCGGGCCGAGGATGTAGGTCCCGGTCTTTTCGTTTCTTGGGAGTTTGCGATGTCGGAAGTTCCGACGGCATAGTATAAGCAAATTTTTCGCCGAAAAAATCTTCAGCGAACTCCGCCCGGCGCCTGAGTGCACTTATTGAAGCGAGCACAGGCAACACAGGCCGAGACGTCGTGGTCTGGGCCAAGGCAAGGAAGACAGTAAGAGTGGAAATCCTTATGAGGTATTTGTTTACCACAAGACAGACAATTGTTAACTTTTTCAGTAATTTCTGACATCGGCTGAGACAAGAAAAGGTCCCCAATGGGGTACTTAGCTTTTTTGATGACTTCAGATTCGAAGAGTACAGGAGCTGACCGACCGGCACTTGCGAACTGCTTCTGCTTCGGGCACCGCGCGGCAAGAAAGACTGAAGAAAATGGCGTCGGCTAATGCTTATATACTCCAGCCGCTCTGACATCGGAGAGAAATGCGACATCAGCCGTCGTCGGACCCAGACTTTGGAATCCGGCCGACCGAGGGCTGCCTGAGGCAGGACAACCCATATGTTATGACTGCAGTTGCATTCTTGAAGGACATCAGAAAGACAATGGGAGTGTAATAAATACCCACTACAGAGGGCTCTAGCAAATAAACAGCTACATGGTGTACACTGACATCTGCTATGCCTTACTTTAAGTGGCCAAGTTTAATGGACAATTCACTTGGATGAATCCCAAGTAGTATGGCAAAAATAGCCTCCAAGGAAGGCAGTAGGCAAATAGACACAAAAAAGGCAGAGCTTAGAAGGCTAAATATCTTGAGGTGTCAAAAAGATACTCAGCTCATGGAAAGTACAGTTTTGTACCTACCATAAATGTAGATGTTCGAGGATCCACATTGCTGCAGTCCTAACCATTGGGTAGTCCGCTGTCCAGTCGGCCCGAATACCAAAGTATATGGCTGACGTCGGTCAAGGCGCATTAGACTGACGTCAGGACGTCAGTGTACTAATGCGCATGACCGACGTCATATCCTCAGTCTTTTCTTGCCCCAGATGTCAGAAGACCCTAAAAAGACAAAGCCCAAACCAAAACACCAACAAAAACCCTGCACCAAACATATATACAATATATACAAATGCACAAGAATATAGCCTAACCCACACCACCACCCCTAAAGACAGAGGGGAAGGAGGGAGGGTAAATTGGACTGCAGCAATGTGGATCCTCGAACATCTACATTTATGGTAGGTACAAAACTGTACTATGTTCTTCATTCCACATTGCTGCAGTCCTAACCATTGGGTAGAATCCCAAAGCAGAGGTAAGGGAGGCTGGCAAATCATAAGGAAGCAGGAGCTGTCAACATGCCTTGCAAAATAGCTGTGGCAAAACCAGCCCTAGATTTAGAGTAGAGAGGAAGGTGGTAATGCTTAGAGAAAGTATGCACTGAACTCCAAGTAGCTGCCTCCAAAATATCCTTAGTTGCCACCCCTTAGAAATGCTGTTGAAGTGGCAGTAGCCCTAGTGGAATGAGGCCTAATCCCAGCTGGAATCTCCTTGCCATGATGGGAGTAACAAAATGAAATGCAAAACCCAATCCACTTAGAAATAGTTTGCTTAGACACAGGCTTGCCCTGAGAACTCAAAGCAAAAGAAACAAACAATTGCTGAGACTGCCTGAAATCCTTAGTCCTGCTTAAATAATAACGCAACTGCCTATGTACATCTAAAGTGTGCAAAATCTTTTCCCCCTTATTTTGGGGATCTGCATAGAAAGTAGGCAAATGAATAGTTTGGTTTAAAGCCACACTAGAAACCACCTTAGGCATAAAGGAAGGATTAGTACATAATGATACCCTATCCTTATGGAAAATCAAAAAAGGCTCTACTGCCATAAGGGCCTGCAACTCAGACACCCTTCTCGCAGAAGTAATAGCCAACAAGAAAGCAGTCTTCCATGACAAGTATTTCAAGTCAGCAGTAGCCGCAGGCTCAAAAGGTTGTAGAGTAAGTTTTTCCAACACAAAATTGAGATCCCAAGCAGGAGTAGGAGCTCTACGTGGGGGTCTTATATTCTTTGCCCCTCTAAGAAACTGCTTGAACAAAGGATGCGAAAACAATGGTGGATCACAATCATAGTGAGCTGAAATTGCTGCAGCATGAATCTTAATGGAAGAGAAAGACAAACCTTTGTCCAGTAACTCAGTAAGATATTGAAGAGCCACACTCAAATTCGGCTCAGAAATCTCCAAATTGTTTGCTGCACTCCAAAATAAAAATCTCTTCCATTTTTCTGCGTACACTTTCCTTGTACTAGGTCTCCTGGCTTCCATAATCACATTTAAAACTTGTTGAGGAAGTTGAGACCTGCTGTCTTTCAAAACAGAATATGCCAGGCTGTTAGATGAAGAGAGTGAAGCTTGACATTGAGCAGGTGACCATCTCTGGGACAACAGGTGCGGAATCAAAGGTAAAGGCCATGGAGGCTTCTTTACCAGACTCCTCAATAATGGGTACCAGTGCTGCCGAGGCCAATCTGGAGCTATTAAAATCATCCTTGGCTTGTCTTGTCTGACCTTTAGAAGCACCTTTGGAAGAAGAGGCAGAGGTGGAAACGCATACACATGAAGATTTTTCCAACTGAAAGAAAGAGCATCCACTTTCCAAGCTGTGTGATGAAACCTCTTTGTGCAAAACTTTGGCAGCTGGTGGTTTAGTGGAGAAGCGAACAGATCTATGTCTGGAGTTCCCCAGGACACTGTCAACTTTTGAAATACATGAAGATCCAGTTTCCACTCGTGGGGATCCATGATTTGTCTGCTTAACACATCTGCTAAGGAGTTCTGTGCTCCGGCAGAAACCTTGCCTGAAGAGTTAGTTGCAAGCTGAGCGCAGTCTCCCATAAAATCATTGCTTGCCTGCACAATGGGTAAGAATGTGTTCCCCCTTGTTTGTTGATGTACCACATGACAGTTGTGTTGTCTGTTAGAATCAACACCTGCCCTGGAAGAAGTAACTCCTTGAAAGCCATTAATGCAAACTGGACTGCTAACATCTCCTTCATGTTGATATGTAGATGCTGTAGTCTGGCAGGCCACTTGTCTTGTATCCACTTTCCATTTAGATGAGCTCCCAAGCAATGTCTGAGGCATCTGTCGTTAGAATCTGACTCGCCTCTGGCCGGGTCACAGAGAGTCCCTTGTTTAGGTGACATTCCTGAGCCCACCACAAAATTTCCTTTTGAATGCAAGGTATTATTTGAATGACAGTGTCCAAATCCTGGCAGTGCTGCGTCCATACATTTTTGAGATACCATTGTAGCTTCCTCATATGCAGTTTGGCATTGGGAAGCACCAGAATACAAGATGCCATGAACCCTAAGGCTTGAAGGACTGCCCTTGCAGTCAGCCCGGACTGAAGAGATAGTTGATGGAAGTAACTGGAAAGATTCTGTTGTTTGTCCGGGGTTAAAAAGGCCATCTGGGCTGCTGTATTCAGTCTCACACCCAGAAAGCACATGTCTTGAGAGGGTACTAGACTGGACTTTATTTCGTTCACAGAATACCCTAGGCATCTTAGCACTGCTATGACATATTCCAGATGCTGTAGAAGGTCTTCCTTTGACATATTCCAGATGCTGTAGAAGGTCTTCCTTTTCTTGAGCCAGAATCAGGCAGTCGTCCAAGTAAGGATAGATTTGAATTCCTTTTAACCTGAAGTAAGCTATCACTGGAGCCAGAACCTTTGTGAATACTCTGGGCGCAGTAGATAAGCCAAAGGGCAATGCAGAGAACTGATAATGAGAATTTCCTGCTCGAAAACGCAGATACTTCCTGCAACTTAGTCTTATAGGCACATGAAGGTAAGCTTCCTTGAGATCTAAAGTTACCATCCAATGATCTTTGCCCAGTAGAGGTAAAAGCTGTTGTAACGTCAACATCTTGAACTTGGGAATGTCCAGATAAGTGTTGAGGATAGATAAATCCAAAATTGGTCTCCACGTGTTCCCCTTCTTTGGTACTAGGAACAGGCGAGAATAAAATCCTAGGCCCCTTTCTGGTACAGGGACTGGCTGAATGGCCCCTATTTGGAGTAACAGAAAAATTTGCTTGTGAGCCTCTTTCCTTTGTGGAGGGGGAACGTCTGGCATGCCTTTGAAAGGGGGCAATGTATGGAAATAAAACCTGTAACCGTGGTGAATGATATCCAACACCCATCTGTCTTGAGTGATTAAATCCCAATTTTCTTTGAAAAGAGACAGTCTTCCTCCCAAAGGAGCTGCCAGACGAGAATCTACTGGCAGCTGAAAAGGCAGGTCATTGGGTCTGTTTACGAAAGGACTGACCCCTGCCCTCACCAGAAGTCTGAGCAGGTGAACCCCTGTTCTAGGCCTAAAAGAACCTTGAGCTCTGCCTCTACCACGCCTAGACCTACCCCTAGACTGGGAATCATAAGCAGGATATGTCCATCCCTTAGTAGGCCAATTTCTACTAAACTTGGGCTGCACCTGCAAAAATCTTTAACAGTTTGCATAGACTTAGCTTTGTCCTCCATTTTCTTTAAAACTGCTTCCACAGGCGAACCAAATAACACATCAGACTGTAAAGGAGCATCCAAAATCCTAGTCTTAACATGCTCTGCTAAATTCTGATCCCTCAACCAGGCATGCCTGCGAAGAACAGAACTAGTGGCAGCCACCCTCGAGGAGGCCTGCACAGCATCAAAACCACATTGCAAAGAATGCTTACCCACTTGTTCAGACACATGAACTAAATCCAGCAACTCTTTACACTCTATACCTTCCGCCAAAGCATCCACCTTAGATTTCAATTGTGAAAGGAGATAATTTTGATATTTTAGCATGTGAAACTGACAATTCAACGCTCTCATGGCTAAAGTGGAAGAAGTATACACTTTCTTTCCCCACCTATCCAAAGCCCTTGCCTCTTTATCAGTGGGAACAGGATTTTTAACAACAGAGGCCTTAACACCCTTAGGCCCCTGAGAAACAGTTTCCGGGTCTGCCCTAGGACTCTTAAACAGATACTTATGAGCTTCAGGCACCCTATAGTACCTATCAGGTTTAACAGGGGCAGGAGGCAAAGAATCAGGGTTCAGGGAAGCCTCCGCAAAAACATCTTCCACCACATTCTACACAGGAGGTATAGCTAAGGGCCTGTGCTGGGGTAAAAATAAGAATTCCCTAAGCCTTTTCCTGGAATCAGAGTAATCTTGGCCTTCCCATTTAAAGTGCTCCCTCATGGAATGCAGAGTCTCTGAAAATGAGAAATCCTCAGGAGGAGAAGCTGTAGGAGTGGAATCATCCACATCAGAATCAGAATAAGGAGGATACTCCTGCAATTCTTCCGCAGAAGACTCAGAAGCCTCTGAACACTGTTCAAAACTCTCAAACTCAGGCTCCACCCTAGGCCTCTTATCAGGAGGGGGCATAGAGCCTCTAATCATAGTAATTAAATCTTCTGCCATTTTAAGCATATGTTTCTTAGGCACAGAACCTCAAGTGCTAGGAGAAGCCCCCACTGAAGCTGAACTTGGCCTACCTCTCAAAGAAGTTTTGGAAACAGAAGGAGAGGCTCTAACTACCTTGGGAAGAGAGGAAAGAACAGTAACCTGAGAAGCCCCTCAGCCTGGCCTACCTCTTGAGAGGGCACATCCTGTAACAGTAAAGTCTCTGCCTGAGACTCCAAAGAAACTCCTGGCAAAACCTCTGGCTCCACTGAGCCTTCTAAAGAACCGACGTCCGGGACTGCCGGTTCATCACCCCTAGGCTTTGCCGCTTTGTCCTTGCGCTTTTTGGACGAAGCGGGCGGAGCATCCGACGGCATTTTGTAATTACAACGCTTCCCAAACACTAACCTGGCACAGTCTAACCTCCTCTTAATAGTGCGTTTGTTAAATCTAGCACAAGAGCGGCAACCAACAACGTCGTGCTCAGGCCCTAAACAAGGTATACACAAAGTATGGTAATCCCTATGAGGTATCTGCTTCCCACAAGAAATACAGTTATTCACTTTTTCTGACATCCGGTTAAATACTGAGGCAAGAAAAAACCAAAATGTTCCCCAACGGGGTACTTAGCCAACTTTGATTCGGTCTGAAACTCCGACTTCGGAATATTTCAGAACGCCAACCTGCACTCGCAAAACTGCTTCTGCATCGGACCATGCGGCAAAAAAGACTGAGGATATGACGTCGGTCATGCGCATTAGTACCCTGACGTCCTGACGTCAGTCTAATGCGCCTTGACCGACGTCAGCCATATACTTTGGTATTCGGGCCGACTGGACAGCGGACTACCCAATGGTTAGGACTGCAGCAATGTGGAATGAAGAACATCCATGGTTTAAGTAACACTGTTTAGCAAGGGTAAGACAAAATGACCAAGTGGCCTTTGCATAGATGTTCGCAATGAGCAGAATTTTGAACCAGTCACAAGAAATAGCCACACCTCTGGTGAAGTAGTCTGACTGCAACCAACGACAAAAAAGTATTACAAATAACAATTTAAGTTTTTGCTTGGGTATAAACAGTCCCTCTTAGCTGGGATAAATATGATGAAAATACATTTGTGTAGGAAAAATGCCACAATAGTAAATGTTAGTGTAATAACTATTGCACTCATAACATTAGGGAGCTCTGTTGCAGGCACAGTGACACCTGGCCTGACCTTTCACGAGTGAGCACTATTCCCCCATGTCTAAGATGATATCACCTTACCACAGACATCTTCATGTACCTAGTACATAGGTGGCATCCCCCCCTGCTATTTTCTTTTTTTTTTCTCTCCTGTCCCTCCTTGTGTCAATGTTTAGCCTAAATAGCAATATGTTAGCACTGAAAGATTTCCCAGGAGAAGAGTCTGGTACCTGAAGAATCCAAGCCCTCCTGAATGGCCTGAACAAGGAGAGGAGGGGAACAAGCGAATAAAGATTGGGATGGGGGAAGGGAAATGGACAACCACTCCAACTGCAAGTCTACCCCTCAGTAGACAGGATGTAAGGAAGCAATCAGGACTGCAACAGTGAGCACACTAACATCCAATATTACAGCACGGTTCCTACACTGAATTACTTCTGTAAACGACTGTTGCAGTCATAACTTTAAGGAACACTGCCAAATCTGGCCCTCAGATATGGTGGTTGGGTCCCTGATGGAATGAGGATCAGAATGGTAGAGGCAAATCCAGCTCTCAAGCCTTGGAAATTGCATTCAACCTGCAATGGTTTAAGAAGGTGAAGATAGATGGGACCAGATGTATGACTTGAGGATGCCCTGGGTATTAATCTCTTTACATAAGGAACGGGCCCATTGCTGAAAGAGGTCCAACTCCCTCTTAGTGTCCTGCCATGGGCTTTATAATAAAATAATGCAACAAGTTGATTTTGTTACCTGTAGTTTTTTTTTTTGTTGTTTGTTTTGGCAAAGGTAGCAACTGCTCTAACTTTCTACACACTGGAAAAGTGCAAAGTCTTTTCTACTTTATTCTAAGGTCTAGGAAAAACACAAGGGGATGGAATGCTCGAGTCATTTGGTATGAAAGAGGCTAGTGTGAGAGGTTACTCAACTTTTATAGGGTATTAGATATGAATCTTGCACATCAGAAGTTGGGCGTTCCAAAACTTTGCTAATTAGGTAATGGCAATAAGTAGTAGTTTTCCAGGTCAGAAATTTCAATGGTACTGAAGTAGCCAGGTCAAATGGAAGCAAAATTAGACTTTACAACACAAAATTCAGGTTTCTCCTGGTACCCCTGAGGTAGATGATGCGCTTCAGAAATTGACTACAGGTATGTATAACACTGGAGGATCAAAGGATGGGCAGGTAGAAATGGGTGAGAGAGGTACTTTTACAGAGGCATAAGCTTAGCCAGTGAAGAATAGCTCAAACGGATACTCGAGAATTATGAGCATGCCCACCTGTTTATGTACTGCCTCCTCCTTTGGCACCAGAAGGAGAATCTTTTCTATTTAGATAGGTATGAGTTTGATACTTAGTCTTCTAGCTTCTCTCATAACTTGCAGCATCTCCTGAGAATAAAGGTGCCCAAATAGCACAGTGAAATAAATCCATCCATTTCAGACAGAAAACATCCACTGCCAAGGCTGATTAGTTTCTTACTCTGGAGAATTTCCTTAGCTGTCAAAATCTAATTTTGGAGCACCGCATTTGTTTTTGGGGTCTTTCATGTCTAGCATCCATTTGTATAGCTCCATCAACAATCTGTCTGACTAATCTGTTATTGAATTCTCCTGCATTGGTATCAAAGTTGTTTTCAGGAACATGTTGGACTCTAATGTGCACTCTTTGATTTTTGCATGTGATGGTATTCAATATTCAATGTTGCCAGGCTGACTTGAAGGCCTTCAGGGCTTAAATAATATCCATAACTTCTATGATGTTTTTATGCAATTTCTCCTGTGTAGGACTCTACAGCCCCTGCACTTTCAGGTCCAAGGTGTGAGCACCCCAAGCTATGTCCCATGTCTGTGGTCAGAGACTGGTTGGGGTACAGACTGAAAGGTACAGCCTTGTTATTTTGCAGCTACTATACTCACCATGGTGGACTCTAAGAATTACAACCGCTGGTCCTAAACATTCTTCAGAAGCCACTGCAATTTCATCATGTGCAATCTTTCTAGTGGGGGTACCATCTGGCCCAGAATGCTCCTCAGGAACTGGATCTCAGTTTTATTTATTTAATGTTTACTCCTACGGGCCTACATGATGACTTCACTAAGTTTACTCAACTGCCATTTTTTATTCATTTTGGCCAGACATCCAAGGTTTAGGACTTCCAAAACGGCTGCACATTCAACTCTAGCTCTCCTAATATGAAAACAGAGAAAGCCAGTAAACTTGTGTTTTAGAGTAAATTTTAGTAACTGGCCATTAAGTGTACTGCCTGGATGCCAGGAAAAAAATACAGGTACACCTGGAAAAAATCTGCTACAAAAAGTGCTACAAAACCTAAAACTGCTATAATGGAGCTTAAGAAAATTCTGGGAGAAATAATCAGTTTTTCACAAGGAATATTACTTACATGTGAGGAATGGACTTTGATTTGCAGCAGTCAAGATGAGTCTGGGGGCTCAGAAGGGAAAGTATAACAAAGGAGGGTAGGTTTTTGAAGAAACTTATGAAAATATTTGGAATGGGAGATGTGAATTCAGTAACAGGAGTTCAGACTGAATTTACATATTCCCCATGGTATAAAAACTAGGCTAGGCTAAACAGAATTTACATTTCACAAGAACGTGCATTTAAATGAAAGTCTGGATACATACCCAACAAGTACTGCAGATCATGTGCCAATAATAACTACAATAAAAACACAGGATAATGAAATAAAAATAAGACACTGGTGCTTCCCCACCTATCTTTTGAAAAGAGAGGAATTTAAGGAATGGGTAGTGGGGATTATTCAGGAGCTATTCAAGAGAATAGAAATTACTTTTGAAAATATAGCTAGGGAGTGGGATAAAATTAAGGTGCAGTTTAAAAATAGGGTGGAAATAAAAGAAGGGAGCTGTGGTTAACAAGTAACAAGAATTATTTAGAAGGACTGACAAAATTTGAATGTACTTCAGAATGGGGGAATCTCAGATAGCAACAGGAGGATCAACTGCAAACTGCTAAACAGAACATAAGGGATTGCCTCGATAATATACACAAGTTAAGAAAGACTGCTGTTAAGCAACTTTTTTTTGATAACACTAGAGCACAAAAACTTTTAGCACAATGACTCAGGCAAAAGAAAGCAGAAAGGGCTGTCGCTAAGCTTAGGGAGCCTATAACAAGGAAAGTAACAAGAGATCCTGTAGAGGTATTAGAAATATTTCAGAAATTCTATGAAAGTCTGTATAAAGCAGAGAAATATGGAAATCAAGAAAATATGCAAATATTTATGGAAGAATTAAATATGCCAAGGTTAGAGGCAGATGAGGCTCAATTACTAACAGGATAGGAGATGAGGTAAAATGTGATGTATAACCGATCTTAGGAGATGAGGTAAAAAATATGACGTATAACCAATCTACAGGAAGGTTCCCAGGAAAATATGGATTCTTGTAGAAGTTTGGAAGCTAGGAGGGAAAAAACTGAAATATCTGGAAGGTTTTGTTTAACTATATTTTAAGAGGGAAGTACCAAACATTCTGGAAGAAAGCAGTGGTAGCTGTAATACCTAAACAGGGTAAAGATCCAGCATATCCAGCTTTACACATGCCCATTGAAATACTAAACCATGACCATAAAGTGTTCATGACTATAATGGCTAAAATAATGGGAAAAGTAATGCCAAAATTGATAGATACGGATGAATGTGGTTTTGTGGTGGGAAAACAAACATCTGACATTAACAGAACAATGATGATCCAGAGGGAAGCATAATGTAAGAAAATACCATCATTGTTGGTGGGTCTTGATGCACAGAAAGCATTGACAGAGTAAACTGGGACTTTATGAGCAGGACAATGGAAGCATTTGCATTTCCTGAAAAAATTATAAGGTTAATGAAGATGATATGAGGGATTGGAGGTGAAAATTAAAGTGGGTGGGGTCCTCTCCGATAATTTCTGCTTGAGCAGAGGAACCAGGCAGGGGTACCCTCTTTCCCCTGTTATTTGCATTATATTTAGAACCACTGGCAAAGAAACTAAGGGACTCAGAAATTCAAAGATATAATTGGTATCGTAGTCAAGAAAAGATGTCTCTGTTTGCATATTATATAATTTTATACCTAACAAAACCAGAAAGAGACATTGTCTCAAAGTGTTCCACAACACTAGTTTTTAATCTTTTCAGGATACAAAATTAATGAAGCTAAAACAAAGGCAACAGCTGTAAATTATGTACCCACATATGAATTGGTTCAGCAATATCCATATTTATGGGGACTGGCCGACAAAATGAATTATATAGGAGTACGGATTAAATGATTCTGGTGTGGCAGATAAGGATATGTGGGAAGAGACTAAAGAAAGGTAATACGAAAACTGAGAAAATGGAAGCTTTGTTACAGGGATACAGACAGTAAGATACAATCAAGTTAAAATGTTTTTAGTTCCATTAGTCATACACAGGTCAGGCATATTTTTATCAAGCAGAGGAGAGGTTGTGGATAACAATTAAAGAGCTGAAGGACTTAACTGGGAGGCTAAGACAGCAAGAGTCATGTGAGATAAACTGATTCTTCCAGTACAACAGGGCAGATTGGGATTACCAGATTTGAAGGGGTATTTCAGAGCTACACAATTAAGGCTCCTACACACAGCACAAGCAGAAAACTATAATTCAAAATGGAAAGGGGTGATGAAGAAACAGGAGGAAAGCTCAAGAAATAAGGAGAGACTGGGATTTTGGATGCAGGCCTTTAAGGAGAATAACAACCATACAGAATACTATATCTACAAAGTAGCAGAAAATATCGTAAAAACTAAGCCAACATTACACTGTACATAGATTCAGTTCACATGGTTTGGTTTGATTTTCCTGTGGTGAGGATTAGTTTGCTGATACCTTATTTGTATGCAGTGCTATGATGGCTTAGTGGTTAACTACTGTGACTGTGGTGTACAGGGTCCTGAGTTAGAGACGTGCAGTAGCTGTTTATTTTGTTGCTGGGCAGAACATGGGCCATTGGGTGCAGAGTGATTAAGGCACTTTAAAGCAGTTGTAAGTGGGTTTGCGCGACAGTAAGCACTGCTAACCTCCGGGTACAGTTTCTTACACTTAGCTTCTACTTTGCTTAATCTGTGTAGGCAATACGTACCCCCATGCAAACGCACTTAAACATGCCTACTAGTGCTTATATATACTTACTATTGCTTATTTGTGCTTAAACCTGCTTACTAGTGCCTTATTCATTACGACACTGACACTTCACATGTGCATGTAATGCAGTACTCTGGTTCACATTTAAATGTTATTTGGTAGGTTATACTGCAAACAAATGTCAAAAAATGTTCATATACAGATTTCACATAGAAAATGGAATGTGCTACAGTGGGACTCAAACCAGGAACGCCTGCTCATTAGGCGGATGCTCTGACCACTACACTACTGCTGTGCTGCTTCATTTGCATATATTGCAGGAACAGAAAAAGGAGATTCTGCCGGTAGGGATGATTGCAATTAGGGATAGAGACAACAGGCAAGAGGGGGCTGGAATTTATTGGAGAAAACTGGCAAAGGAACCAAGGTATTGGCAGCAAATAAGTAGAGAGGGAAAGATGACAGAATGGGAAGATGTCAAGAATTTGAACTGCAGGTTAGAGATTGCCTCCACTATCAAGGATTGATATCAGATTATAGGCAAAGAGAAAGAAATGGTGGTGGGGGGGTCCTGAACAAAAGACCAGCACTGATAGAGCTTTTAGCGAACTCTAGAACAGAAGCTGCCATTAAAAAAAGAATAATTAGTAGAGCGTATAAAATATTGCATGATAACTTTAAGAATCAATCAGAGGAGATTAGAAAGGACTAGGAAGAGAGACTGGATAAGCAATTCACAAACAATGGGAGGATATATGCATGTCTACCAGATCTTCAACAAAATCTAGATGATTTAGGATTTTTGCTTGGAAATGTTTACATGAATATTTTAATGCCTAGATTAGACTCCAGAGAACTGTTCCTCCGGTAGACAGCAAATGTTGGAGGTAAGAAGGGGAACAGAGAGATAATTGGAAACATATGTTCTGGGAGTGAGGTGAATTGGTGGACTTTAAGAATTCCCTGCGGGATGCACCGTCAGAGATGCTGGGTCGGCAGACTGGTGTGACAAGGGAGGTGATTTTTCTGAGCTATGATACAGAATTGGAATTGCCTAGACATGACAAGACCTTGCTGTGTCTAATTATAAAGACTTCCAAAAAAAGCAATTAGAAACTCAAAATCAAAATCTAAACCAACCTAAACTAGTAGTAAATATAGTAACGGAGATAAAACAAAGTACAGTTGTGTACACTTACCATAAATGTAGATGTTCGAGTGTATTCACTGTTGCAGTCATCACATTTGGGTAATCTGCCTGCAGGTAGCCCTCAGATGGCCTGAATACCACTGTCGTGGGATTTTTGCATCGGATGCGGTCACTTCTTCCATGACGTCAGGGGTATAAAACATGCAGTCGACACCATTACATCAGTTTCTCTTGCCCCAAATGTCAGGTGCCCCCAAAATAGGAAGCAATTACATGGGATGCAATACCCCCATCAAAAAACACATACCAATGATATAAGATTTGACAGACAAAAAGGATAGGAAAGAAATCAAGAGAAGTCAGGGGTCTAGAGGGAGGGTAACAAGGACTGCAACAGTGAATACACTCGAACATCTACATTTATGGTAAGTGTACTATGTTCTTCGTGTTTCACTGTTGCAGTCATCACATTTGGGTTGATTCCCAAAGCTAAGGAAGGGTGGAGATAGTTATGAAGCATTAGGGTTGGCAATCAGGCCCTGTAAGACTGCTGTGGCTAATTCAGCTCTGGATTTAGAAAATATAGGCAAGTGGTAGTGCTTGGTGAAAGTGTGTACAGAGCTCCAGGTTGCAGCTTCCAGGATGTCCCTGGTAGGGACTTCCCTGAGAAATGCTGTAGAGGTAGATGTAGCCCTAGTGGAATGAGTTCTGATCCCCTGTGGGGTGGGTTTCCCATGGTGCTTTTAGCAGAAATGGATGCAGTGTGCTATCCATTTAGAAATGGTTTGCTTTGAAATGGCCTTGCCCTCTCCCCCTACAGCAAAGTTGACTAGCAGCTGGTCAGATTTTCTGAGAGGTTTAGTCCTGTCCAGATAGAACCTAAGCTGCCTGTGCACGTCCAAGGAATGCAGGATAGTGTCCCCTTTACTCTAAGGATTAGGATAAAAGGTTGGCAAATGAATGGACTGGTTTAAATCTACACTAGGCACCACCTTGCGCATAAATAATGGGTAAGTCCGTAGGGAACCCCTGTATGCATGGAAGATAATGAAGGGTTCCACTGCCATAAGGGCCTGCAAGTCAGACACTTCTTGCTGAAGTGATGGCTAGAAGTAAAGCTGTTTTCCATGAGTGGAATTTTAACTTGGCTGTGGCCGCAGGTTCAATGGGTGTAAGTGTGAGCTTTCTAATACAAAGTTAAAGTCCCAGACCGGAGAGGGAACTCTCCTGGGGGGTCTTAAATTTTTGGCTCCTCTCAGGAACTGTTTTACCACAGGATGAGAGAAGAGGGGTGGCTCAGTATTATAATGAGCTGAGATGGCAGAGGCATGGATTTTAATTGAAGAGAAGGGTAGGCCTTTGTGGAGCATTTATGTTAAGTAATCTAGTATACGAGGTAAGCTGGGCACAGCTGTGCCCATTCCCTGAGAATAGCTTCAGGAACAGTATCTTTTCCATTTTTCCGAATAGGATTTTCTAGTACTAGGCCTCCTTGCCTCAAGAATGACATCCAGCACCTGCTTACTGAGGTTTGCTGGTGCTGAATTCAGGGGATTAGCCAGGCTGCAATGTTCAGGGTCTGTGTATCTGGCCTGCCTGCTGGGACAGCAGGGAAGGAGTCTGAGGCAGGTGCCATGGTTGTAGCATGGTCATACTGTGCAAAAGAGGGTACCAGTGCTAGAGTGGACAGTCTGGTGCAAACAGGATTGTCCTTGGTTTGCCTGTTTGATTTTAAGTAGAACCTTTGAGAGAAGTGGCAGAGGGGGAAATGCATAGACTGAGAGGCTTTCCCAGGTGAAGGACAGGGCATCCCACTTTCCAAGCTTGGCTGTGGGGAGTTCTGGTGCAATATTTGCTCAATTGATAGTTCTAAGAGGAAGCAAAAAGGTCCATCTCTGGTGCCCCCCACCTGTTCCTCAAAAGTTTGAATATTTTATGTTCCAGTTTCCACTTGTGTGAATCCATGAGATTTCTGCTTAAGTCGTCTGCCAGTGAATTTAGCTGGCCTGGCAGGAATTGAGCTTGTAAGTGCCCTTGGTTGCTCAAAGCTGTGTTCCACAGAGCCATGGCTAGTCTGCAGAGTGGGTAGGAATGGGTTCCCCCCTGCTTGTTTATGTACCACATAACTGTGGTGTTGATCTGTCTTTACCAATAGTTGTCCTGGAAGAATAAGGCCCTTGAAGGCTGTCAGAGCATTCTGCATAGCTAACATTTCTTTTTGATTGATATGCAGGTGCATTTGCTTTGGGTTCCATTTGCCCTGAATGCACTGCCCTGCCATGCGAGCCCCCCATGCATAGTCTGATGCGTTTGTTGTTCGTGTTTGGGCGGCAGGAGGTAGAATGAAACGGAGTCCCTTGTTGTGGTTGCAGGCCTCTGCCCACCAAAGGAACTCTGTCCTTAGGCAAGGAATGATAGGAATCATTGTTTCCAGATCCTGCGAATGCTGACATCAGAGACTTTTTAGGTACCATTGAAGTTTCCTCATATGCAGTCTTGCATATGGAATTAATAGAATGCAAGAGACCATGAACCCTAGGGCTTGCAGCATTTTTCTTGCAGATAGCTAGGTTTTGGTGGCCAGTAGATTGAAATAGTTTGTCAAATAAATTTATTTCTCTGGAGTGAGGAATGCCATCTGGGAAGTTGTGTTCAAGCTTGCTCCCAGGAATACAATCTGTTGGCTGGGTACCAGTTGTGATTTCTTTTCATTGATGGTGTACCCCAGTGAAGTGAGAAGTCTCTTTACAAATGCCAGGTAATGAAGTAGTAATTCCTGACTGTCTGCCTGAATCAGGAAATAGTCCAACTATGGGTAAATTTGAATTCCTCTCTGCCCGCAATATGCAATGGCTGGAGCTAGGCACTTTGTGAATACCCTGGGCGCAGTAGATAAGCCAAAGGGAAATGCAGAGAACTGATAGTGCACAGAGCCTGCTCTGAAGCATAGGTATTTTCTGCAAGATTCCCTTATGGGAATGTGCAGATGAGCTTCTTTTAAATCTAGGGTTGCTAGCCAGGAGTCCTTGGCTAGCATAGGAAGCAGCTGTTGAAGAGTTAACATTTTGAATTTTGGAACCACCAAAAAGATGTTGAGAATAGAAAGAACCAGGATAGGACGCCAAGAGTTTTCTTTTCTGGGGACCAGAAACAGTCTGCAGTAAAAACCTTGTCCCCTTTGTTCTGCTGGGACAGGTTGAATAGCCTTGATACTGAGAAGAGAAGGTACTTGCTTTTCAGCCTCTTGCCCACTGGCTTGGTGGTAGGTCTGGCCATCCGCTTATGAATGGGAGTGAGTGGAACTGGAATCCGTATCCCTTGGAAATAATGTTTAAGACCCATTTGTCTTGGGTAATGTACTGCCAATTTTTGGCATGCAGTGTAAGTTTTCCTCCTAAAGGTGCAAGTCATTGCGCAATTTTACCAAATGATGGAGGCTTACTACTCCCTGTTTTGGACATGGGAGCACTCTATTGCTTAGATTTGTGCATAGCCTGAGACTGAAGTCTTGGTGGTCTGCTGCCCCTGGGTTTGGACTGAGAAACCCTGGAAGGGACTGGAAAAGACCATTGTTTTGAAGGCCAATGCCTACTGAATCTAAGTGGCTGTACTTGTAAGAAATCCTCAACAGTTTGCATAGATTTTTTATTTATTTATTTATTTGCAGTTGGTTTATCAGGATAGTCCATTGGGCCAAAATGAACCTGTTTTCAATGGAGTCCTAGGGAGAAAAGCTCCAGACAATACATATTACAGTAAGTATTAGACATACTTAAACATTATAAAAAATCTCAAGTAGACAAATACAAATACAATGCACAACAATTACAATTAATTTAACAGTGTTAAATCTGATAGCAGATTAAAAGGGATTATACATAAATTCAAAATTCTACTAAAGTTATTTCATAAAGAGAGTTCAACATATGAGAGGTAGAGTGTAGAGTATTCTTACATATTCTATAGTAATAACAGGAATGTGAGAGTTATGGATAATGAGAGAGAAATCAAGGGTGTAAGCAGGACTAGGAGGAAATGGGGATGTTCAGTGTAGTTAAGTAGGGTGGGAGCAAGAGCATTCCCACTGGGAAAGTAGATGTGAATGAAGAGATTTTTTGAACATAAAATGGTTAGAGGTAGTACGGATAGATGGAGGTAGAGAGTTCCAGAGACTTGCTAACCCATGTGAGAGAAGATATTTGCCTGGGGGACGGGTTGGTTTGTACACTTCTAATAGATTTTGGTTGTTGGACCTTAATATTCTATCAGGTATGTGCATTTTAAACACAGAAGAGGGACAGAGGGAGTGGTTGAAAATAAGTTTATGTGCAAGGGATAGTAGTGTATAGGTGAGCTGATTGGGTAGTTCTAGCCATTTTAGTTGTTGGAGAGAGGAGCAGTGGTGGGTGTTAGACTTTTGGTTGGTAGCAAACTTAGCGATTTTATTGTAGCAGGAGGAAAGTTGTTTTTTCAGGGAGATTTATAGATTAGTTAGTAGTGGAGCTCCATATAGAAGGGAGGGGATAAGAAAGGAAGTAGAGAGAGTGATTTTAGTGGCAGTTTTAAGGTATTGCTTTTGTCGATAGAGCATCCCTAGTCTTTGATGGTTTTTTTTAATATTTAGTTGTAGATGGGAGTTGAATTTTAGTTGGTTATCAATTTGGACTCCAAGTAATTTGGTCTCTGTCACTAGTTCCAGTGGACTGTTATTCTCACTAGTAACAGAGAATGTGTTTGTATTGAGAGAGTTGAGTTTAGAAGGGGTGAACATCATTAATTTGGTTTTAGAGGTGTTGAGTGCTAGGTGATTTGTTTTCATCCATAGTTCAATGGTAAAAAAAAAAGCATCCCGAGTTAGTTTTATCAGAGTAGGGATAGTTGAGGCAGTGCAGATAATGGTCGAATCATCTGCATATTGGATGATATTGGAGAGAGGGATAGCTTTGTGCAAATCATTTATAAATATATTGAAAAGGAGGGGACCTAATATGGAGCCTTGGGGGACACCAGTCGGGGTGTTAAGAAATGAGGAGGTTGCCGTTTTCCATTTGACTGCTTGATATCTATTAGATACGTAGCTAGAGAACCAGTTCAAAGTAGAGGAAGATAGGTTAAGTTCAGCCTCTTGCCCACTGGTTTGGTGGTAGGTCTGGCCATCCGCTTATGGATGGGAGTGAGTGGAATTGGAATCTGTATCCCTTGGAAACAATGTTTAAGACCCATTTGTCTTGGGTAATGTACTGCCAATTTTCTAATTTGTTAGATAAATAAAAGTTAGATTTAGCTTTCTCCTCCATTCTTTTGAGGATGACTTTTGCTTTATTTCTAAATAGATGCTCTTGATTTAATGATGCATCCAGTAATTTTGCTTTGACATGATCTGGCAAATTTTGTTCCTTAAGCCAAGCATGTCTTCTAGGAACAGACCCAGTGACAGCAGCCCTGCAAGATGCTTCTAAAGCGTCAAACCCACATTGCAAAGTAGGTTTACCAACTTGGTTAGCAGAATACATTAACTCTTGTAAATATTTGTGTTCTGCACAATCAGGAATCAACATTATTTGTTTAATTTGCTCCATAATATGCTGCTGATACTTTAACATATGAAACTGGCAATTTAAAGCCCTAATGGCAAGTGTAGCAGAGGTGTGTACCTTTTTTCCCCATCTAATGCCCTGGAATCCCTGTCCGAAGGGGTAGGATTTTTGGCAGTTGTAGCCTTAATGCCTTTAGGTCCCTGAGAAATGGTCTCTGGATCCACAGTTGTTGTGTTTTTCGGCTTTTCCCGGTTAGGGATCGCCACAGTGGAACTCTGGTCCGCTAATGATTGGCAGTTGACTTATGTGCTGAGTTGCTGGCCCTAACGCACAACCTTCAACGAAGGTACGCCCATTCATGCATGTCTCCACAGAAGACGCTCTAGCTGAGAATCGAACGGGACAGCGTCTTGCTGTGAGGCTAGGTCTCTGGATCCACAGTAGGATTCCTAAAAAGGAATTTGTGGGAGTCAGGCACTCTATAGTACCGGTTAGGTTTCCTGGGAGCTGGAGGCAAGGTATCCGGGGTAAGGCTGGATTCCAGGAAGACATCTACAATTTCCAGAACAGGAGGGATAGCTAGAGGCCTGTGCTGAGGCAAGCTTAAAAATTCCCCCAGTCTCTTTTTGGACTGGGAGTAGTCCTGGCTCTACCAGAGGAAATGTTCTCTAAGGGTGTACAGGGTTTCACCAAAGGAAAAATCCTCTGGAGGGGAAGAAGAGGGAATGGAATCCTCTGCTTTAGAATCCTCATATGTAGATAAGGGTATATCTTGGAAATCAGAAGGATCAGAGTAATCAGATTACTGATCAGAAGAATCAGAAGGAAAATCAGTTCTGGATCTTTTTGAGGGAAAGGCCGACTTCCCCTAATTACAGTAATAAGGTCCTCAGCCATTCTAATAATTTGTTTTTGTGGCATGTGGTCCTTAGAATGCGCTTTGGTCGTCTGTTTCCTAATCGTAGTGTGAACTTTAGGCCTGAGAAATTTGGTATTTTTGGGTTGAAAGGAAGTCATTGGTTTAATATGAAGATCGGAAGGCCTGAAAACACCCTCAGAAGCTGGTGCCTGCACAGTGGCTCCGGACCCATCCAAGGTAGAGACAGCCACAGATTCCATAGTCGAAGAAGCATTACGCGGAATACCGGACTCCAAATGGGTCTCAGTAGAGGCCTGCTAATCTGTACAAGTGGGCATCAGGGGCTGCGAAAGTGACTCACTGAGTACCGGCGGACTGGCAACTAGCTTAACGGTAGCGTCGTCGGCAACCTTGGACCTATGCTGTCTGTCTGTCTTTATCCTTTTATTTTTTCAGAAGATCGGTAGTCAGATGGCTTACCGAAGACATTTCAGAGTATGAAGATCAAGAACTAAATAATTTAACTACAAAAATAGCCCGACGATGAATAGTTTGGGCGTTGAACAAGGCACAAAACCGACAGCAAGGTACGTCGTGGTCTGGGCCTAAACAGGTGATGTAGTAATGAAAATCTCTGAGAGGTATTTGATTTTCACAGGCAAGACAATTATTCATTTTTTTCTGACATCGGTTAGAGCAAGAAAAACGATCCCAAACAGCGTAGTTATCTTTTAGAAGACTTCAGGTCTGAAACTCGCAAAACGTAAATTTCAGGAGTCGGCTGACCAGCACTTGCAAACTGCTTCCGCTTCGGGCACCACACGGCAAGAAAGACTGATACTTAGATTCTGATGGAAGTTTCATTTTCATTTCATTAAAGAATGAAAGTGCTAAATCTTTTGAATTACACAGTCTTTAGAGTGGCTCCTAACTGCTGCTCTTAGAACTTGTTTTGTAAATTTGCCTGTCACAGGTGATAATTCAATAAAAGTGTTTATAAAAAAAGACATCCAAGGTCTAGGCAGGAGTCCCTCAGCCCATTTGTTTTTCATGTGTTGATAGTCAGGTGATAAGGACAAGGCCAGTTTCCAGGTTAATGGACCTGCCCACCCTACACCTTGGAGCACCACCTCACCCAGCAGCAGTCAAACTCTTATTAGCCTACTGTGGAATGTGTGTGCCCTTGTATGCCTGCTTTCCCTAAACATTGCCTTTATACTGGGTCAGCATGTGCTCAACAAGCCTATGCTATTTGGATTTAACACCTAATGCTCCTTTAATGAGTCAGCCAAATGGTGAGCCTCAGACACTTCCCCTTCTTCCAGGAAGGCTAAGCTGGCAGAAGGGCTTTCCCATTCTTCCCATCCATCTCTTCCAGTACCTAAGCAAACAGTTAAACTCTGGTCATGTGGGTTATAGTCAGCTCATCCCTCTGACACAAAGCTGGGCTTAGCACTCCTACAATACTCTGGAAGAAAGCAGTTAGGGATTCTTCATTCTCCGGAGGTAGGCAGGCTTTATCTGTACAGACATCTAGTAGCTTCAAAGAAACCTACAATTCTGGCTAGGCACAGGTTGGACTTCTGCTTCTGGAGGGAGTGGCCCAGTTAGTTGAAACAACCTAGCATATACTACACTGAAATATGCACTGCCATCACCTGGGTCTGCATCTGAAACAGGCAATCCTCTTAAGTACGAGAAAATATGGATGCCCGTGGTCTGGCAGTGAACTATCATTGTGGTTAGGTATTTTGTAAAAACTGCTGTCTTAGTACCTAAAACATTGTACAGAAGTAAACTAAGTGATGGAGCCCTACCACAAACAGTGCCTACATACATTGAAAACGGGTATACAGGAGTAGGCACAGTTGATGTCTACTGTTACTAGGGCAACCCAAAATTCTAGGAGTGGTAAGAGGGTCTAAAGAATTAACATTCTGACACTTGCAATCTTCAAAAACTTGTTTAGTTCTTGACTAATCTAATATGGGCCTCCAGAACAGTACTTCCTGGAGACCCATCTGCTAGAAGGGTGACAATGTGGTGTCCCTGGATTTTGGAACTACTAACAAAACATTATCCTTCTGGTCTGACTAGAAAGTGAAGCTTGCCATCAATGTACAGAATATGAAGAACCTGCTGGTCTGTGGTTAAAATTGTGCCAATGCTGGTAAAAGGACACCAACTAGCATCATATCATTTTGCAAGGTAAGGAAGGGGAGAATAAGGGGAAAGGATTTCAGGGATTGGGAGAGAAGAAGCTACAACAGTCACAGCTGATCTCTGCTGTGGCCTGGGCCCTCCAAGCCTCCCATCACCTTCATGCCATTTTCTCTTCTGTATGGCTTTCTTAGTCTTTAGCAGCTTTCTTCTATCCTGTTTCTGGTAACAGCCTTGTTTTGAGGGGTACCCTTAGCTGTATTCTATGATGAGGTGGTGTAATGTGTGTTGACTCCACAGTTTTCTACTTGTCCTCCACACTGTTGAACATGTTGGTGTAAGGAGAAGCAAAAAGCAATTCCTTTTCTAAGAGGGCATCTTCACATCCTTGGATGAGTTCTCAGCCAAGAACTTCTCTTGTTGACTGACTCTGTAGCAGCAGCCCTGGAAGTTGCACCCACCATATCATCCCCGCATTTTAAGGCACATTTTTCTGTTTTCCGATCTGTAAAACACTCCGGATTTAAATGAGGATAAAAGCTCTCAAGGTTTCATCCTACACTCTCCTACAACTGTCCAGAAGTTACATGAAGATACCCAATATTCTAGGTATTTGAAAATGTGGGCCTAGAAGTTCAAGGCCCTAAAGGTCAGAGCTGCTGAAGTATACATGTTCTTCCCAAATCAACCAACCAGTCTGCTTTCCTTATTGTTGGGGAAAAATACTGCACCCATGAGAGAATCTTGTTCCCATAACAGACTCGAAGGACACTGCATGTGGGTCCAACCACAGGATTTCTGTACAAAAATTTGTCAGGCCCCCTACATTATAAAAACTGTCAGGACTCTTGGGGTCAGGAGTATTGGAAGTCTGGCTCCTGGGATGTAGCTTCAAAGATCTGGAAACAGGGTTTCTTGGAGTGGAGGACTACCTACTTGTTTGGAAGATCGCAATCCCAGAAGATCCAAGGTTCTCTTCACAGAAACAAAAGCCTCAGATTGCCACTAGAATTGCTCCCTCATGACGGCAATGGTATCCTCAAAGACCGGCCCTATGGGGATGAGTCAGAGGTCAGAGTGTCCTTATAGGGGAAGAACCTCTGTAAAATGTAATCTACATCTTCTTCCTCAGAGACAGAGGAAGCAATCTCTCACAGGGGAGACCCTCGCTCTTTCTTCTGTGTAGAGACTACTGACACAACCATCTGCTCCCAATCAAGATGCAGGCTGTTCAAGAAATGAAGGAAACTTTGAGACAATGTAGCACAGTTCTTTGAGGGAGCCTGAATGGAGCTAGGAGCAAACGACTAGCCAACAGGAAAATGTTTAGGCTTAGATGAGGGTTGGGCCTCAGTTATCTGCCATTTGGAAAGATGGAGGACCACCAGAGATTTGTGAACCCGAAGGGAAACATCTTTGGGTTCAGACTTCTTGACAACACATACAGTACATCCGCTTCGGCAATAATGAGGAATCTATTCCCCTCCTCTTTTACAACCAAATGGTCTCCAGTGAGGTTGCCTGGCTGACAAGCACAGTGGAATCTGGTTTTGGTATTGTGGAACATGCTAAGGTGGCCTCCCAAAAGGCATCGTCACAGGCCTCAATTACAACAGGCATCACATCCAGGAGCTATTAGAGTGCCTCCACAGAGAATTATCCAGTTCAAGGGCATTCAACTTCCACATCCTTGCTTCTTTAGGACTTACTTCTCCTGTTTTTTTCTTTTTGAAGGAATGCTTGTGGATCTCTGCTGCAACTCCACACTCACACATGGTGGACCAGCTCAAAAGGTCACAAGTCTCTTTTTGTCAGGTATGCTGAATGGCCTTTTGCCTTCTCTTAACAGTCTTCGGATGATAGATCTGGCAAATCTGAAAATTAACTGTATTGTGCTACAGACCTACACAGTACATTCTCTTGTGGAAATAACCTTAATGTGACACAAGCAGAAACAGTAGTTAATTTTATCTGCTGATGATGTACCACATTCACCACCAAATGCCCATTAAAGCATAAAATTCAAAGGGAAAATCGGAATACAATTTTGTGTTAAGATGGGTAAAAAAAAAAAAGTCTCCAATGTCTTCACATACACTGGACTGCTAAGCACTCTCTTGATGGGGTGATCAATGAAGCAAGAAAGAGCTAAAAAAGGCATGGGGTTCATGCCACCTACAGACCAGAACACAACAAACTTATATAGGTGCTATCTACCAAACAGGTAAACGAGGACATCCAAGGTAAAGTGACATTAGCCCAGCCACAGGGGAAGGGTACTCTGCTGTGAAAGAGAGGCAGTACATTGGACTCGGCCTGAAGCAGAGATCCCGAATATCACAACCTCAACAATGACACACAAAGAATATTAGTCAATTTGTCTTCTTGAATGCATGCACACTTCAAAATCATTGGTAACATCTGTATACTGTAATGGGTGGGACAATGTCCCCAGCAGAACAGGGTGGGTGGTCGTAAGACAATATGCAAGACCACACAAGATGGTGTTCTCTGACGTCTGACCTGTACCTTGATAGAAATTGAGTTTATAATGATTAGCAAAAGTATACAATCTGGTCCAAACTGCTGTATTACAATTATCATTTACAAATAAATTCTTGAAAGAAATGCTGTTGAGTTTACTACAGAACTTGCAGAATGAGTCTTTGAAATATTAAGTAAAAAACAGCACAATATTAGTGGACTGGAAAGACACCTAGACAAGTTACTCTCTTGCCTACTTTACTGGAAGCAAAGGAGACAGATGATTCATCTTATCATATATTCTTTATACAGTCTATATAGAAAATGTCTGTGACTGTCTAAACAATGCAATTAATTTACCCCGATTCAGTAGAATACTGGAAGGCCAACTGTTTTGTTTAGGTTGAGATATGATGCTACCTAGGGCATGAATGTTGTGTCAGTCCTATGTAGTAATGTATTTGTGAAAGATAAGATATGGTGGTTTTGTGGAAAGGGCACATTGCTCAAACTCTATTAACAAAGGTAACAGCAATTAAAAAAGTCTTCCAAGACACTAAAAATAACATCTACCGAGACAGACACTTGAGGATGGCTGTAAATGCAGCTTCAACAGGCTTGAAGCTAACTTCTCTAGGACAAAACTGTTATCTCAACAAGGGACTGGGTCCTTGGGAGCCTGCATAGGACTCCTCCATTGGAAAATGCTTTGCAGGCATGTTGAAAGGCCAGAGATGACTGGTTATGGCCTTGACGATATGCTGAAATGACTGCAAGATGATCTTTTGCTTTTAGAAAACTGTAGCCTTGTTCAAACAAAATCTATTAAGAAATGAAAAACTAAGTGGCTGGATCAAATCCTTGCTGGGTAGACCAATCATAAATGTTATGACATTTGTCTTTATATTTTTTCTGGTGGAAGGTTTTTGCAATGCTAACAATAATCAGACCATTCTAGGAGGGTAATATGGGTACCTGGCCATTCCTGGAAATGGAAAAAACATGCAGTCAGTTTGAGGTAGAGTATGCCTAGGTGAGACGTGCTGGATGGGTGTGACAAGAGACTTGGAAGACACTTTAGAAGGATGCGTCTCCCTATTAAGTGAGGCTAAAACAGTGGGAAACTATACTTGTCAGGGCTAAAATGGGTCTTTAAGAATGATTGGCACTGTACAGCCTGGCTTTCTGGATAATCATCTTTAGTGGTAGAATAGAGAATGCAAAAAGGAGACCCAAGGGACGATAGTGGACTACAGCATCACTTGAACTCTCATCCTGGAGAGGTAATTACAGAAAATGTATTGTATTTGGTGTTGGAAGACCAGGCAAAAAGTTCACAGCAAGGCATCATCCAGTGACAGGAAGGCATCCTCACTGTAAACATACTTAGAAACCTCTAGTGGCTTTAGAGTATACTTTCTCAGTATGCTGCAAGTTGATGGCCCATTAATATACCCTCATTGCTTCCTGGGCAGGACCAGGTTCCCACTTGCTTGCTGACATACTCATTTCACAGCCATACTGTCAAAGTGGATGGCTACTGTACCTCTGGGGAAGATGGTCCTGCCTAGACACCGATATGCAGTTGGGCTGCTGGTTGGGTCCATGTTTCCCGAACTGTCCCATACAATGCCCCCCCACACCCCAGTGCAGATGCGTTTGTGATGACAATAACAGTTGAAATGGGAGGAAGGAAGAGTCATTCCAATAACAGGTTCATTGCCTGAAGTCACCAATGAGGGTATTTCTGAAAAGATCTGGATAGTCAGATCATTTAAGACATTTAACTTTACTGTCCAAGGCTGATTTAAGTGTGTTTTAATTCAGCAGAATCCTGATCATTTTCAGAACTGATTGTAAGCTGTCAACAGGGAGATTTTCTACTATTGTTACAGTATCCAGGTGGCACCCAATGAATGACAGATGCCAAGCCGGATCCAAATAAGACTTCTGAATTTTACAGAGTCCCTTCTGAATTTTACAGAGTCCCAAGGACAGGCACAAGCGAAGTAAGTACTTCCTTGCTCTGATGAGTGACTCATTTAAAGTTATGGATATGAGCTAGCCATCCAAACAGGAAAATACTTTTATCACTAGCAATCTGAGACAAGCTACTACTGGAGCTTTGCACAGGCAAACGCACTCGATGCTGCGTTAAGTTCGAAGAGCAAGGCTCAGAATTGGTAGTGAGTAGCTCCCAGTCACAGCAGGAAACTTCAGGATGCCTTGGCCATCCTTCCATGAAGAAAAGCATTCTGAAAATCAAAACAGCAACTATAAAGCAAAAAATGTGTACATCTGAGAGGTATGACTGCCGAGATTTTGTAAGGGGCAGTCTAGAAATACAAGGAAAATCAGGGAAATTTCTGATTCTTTAGTTTTGCAGATAGTACCTGATTTTTCTTGCATTTTGTTCTATCCCTCAACATATACCAAGAGAAAATTGATAGGATCAATGGTATTGCAGCGGCCTTACTTTTTTCCTATTGGTATATGCTTGATTTACAATGGATGCACTGGTTGGGCTGTCCATTCAGTGTGCTCATTTCTGAATATTAAGGAGCAGTCACTGTATAACGAATGCTGAACCCTTATGACAGTTTTATGTTGGGTCTAGTAGGACTACATTGTTTAGCATTTAATATTTTGAGAATTTGATATACGGTGAATCTTTTGCTTATGCTGTTTGTTTTAGCTTCATAATCCAGAAAATGTACATTTTGCAACTTATCTTAATGTAACTACATTTTCTGCTAAACTACTTCAGCTTTAAATTTACTTAATATATGTGGACATTATGCAATTGTTAAAAAACACTATATGGTATAATGAAGATTTTCAAACTTTTTATAGGTCACAACAATGCTTTATAAAAACATGATGTGCCTGAAGCTAGCACTGTAGCAGACAAGTCCGCAACTTCCTTCAGCCATAAGTTGTTCAGTGGGTAGGCCACAACATGCTCTAAATACTGAAAGAACAGCAGGAAACACAAACTTTTAATTCACAGATGTTAGCTTCAAAGTGAAAAATAGTAACATGAAATACCACACTGTGACAATCCATAATTTGATGGATTTTGCCATAAATAACAGACTGTAAAACCTTTACTGCTGTTCCTTCTCATTGCATTCTCTATCAATAGATATTCTTCTTATAATATGGAAAACAACTTTCATTATTTCTTTAGCAAAATAAAAAATAAATATACAAAACAAATACTCAAGAGGGTTTTTCAGACCTGCAACAAAATAAGAGTCTTTCAAACCTACATCTCTAACACCTCCACTTTCCTTTTCGGCTTTTACCATTAGGGATCACAGGGGAACAATGGTGCAGAGAAAGATTGGCAGTGGAGTTTTTTATGGTGTCGAGTTGCTGGCCCGGTACCCAACCTTCCATAGAAGGGGCACACACTTACACCTAGGGCCAATTTAGAGTGTCCAATCCACCTGCAGCATGCCTTTGGGATGTGGGAGGAAACCACAGCACCCGGAGGAAACCAACATGACTTCAGGGAGGACATGCAGACTCTGTACAGAAGGCACCCCAGCCAATAATCGAACCACAGAACCTCTTGCTGTGAGGTGGCAACACTGACCACTGCACTACTGTGGCCACCCCAACATCTCCTTTCTAAATTTTTGAAAAACAGGTTGCCATGGAAAATCAAACTCAGTAATTCACCTCTTATGGTCTGGTTACTGACATTTTTTTTATTTTTACATATTTATGTCACATTTGTTAAATCAGGTGAGTCGGCTGGTCTAATGATGCTTCTCAGTCATGAACATGCCTACTGGCAGTATTGTAAGGTACAACCACATAATGCACTTTTACAGCTGTTAGCAGGAGAACATAACAGAGTACATTAACAATACGTTACACACAGATCTAAGTAGTTATACATGAACTACAGTAGTGCACAGTGAACTACATCAGTAGATGGTGATAAATGAAAGTTAAGTACTTAGGATAATGACCTGTGGATGATCATATCCACCTTTGTTAGCTAACAAGATTGAAAGAACACGCTGTCAGAATGGCATCAAAAAGCTTCCAGGTCTGCTAGCCCCTCCTGTTCACACAATACTTTCCATTCTAGATCTCCAGTGCACCTCTTGAAAGCAAAGCACAATGCAAACATAACAAAAAAGGGTCTATATATCAGTTTATCGAAAGCTGATAACATCGAATGCAATGTTGATAGACCACAAAAGGTTGAACAACCAAAACAGTGAAGACACGGAACAGCGATTTTTTTCCCAGGGGAAAAACAATTTCTGTTCCGTGTCTTCGCTATTTTGGTTGTTTGACCTTTAGAGGTCGATCAACCAGCGTTTGATGTTATCAGCTTTCGATAAGCTAATACAAATCAAAAAAAAAAAATCATACAGGTCAAGTCTACCATCAGAGAGGACAGAGGAGGATGGTAATGTTGATGAGGACAGACCTGGTACAAAGACATCATCCATATTTGTCAACTAGTATGACACATTGCAAGGTTATCCTCTTGGGTGGCCATCAATGGAAAATACCTGCAACAGCTAAGGCTCTGAAGAAACAGAAGCAGGACAGATTGACCCTATTTGATTTAATCAAAATGCAACAGTATATACTTTCATATTTAAATTTATATTTATTGTCTATGAGAATATTTAGCGGAGAGTTTGACCCCAAACGTTTCAACCTCAATTAAATTTAATAAAAGCATTTAATAAATAAATAATTAACCACACAAAAATTAAACAGTGTCCCAATTCAATTTAATAAACGCATAGGGAACCAGTAGATGGCAGTAGCTATATTTTCTTACTCTGCTGTGATGAAACTGTGCTGTGACTTCTTTTTTTTTTTTTTTTTTTTTGCATTTTTAATGACTACATTTCCTGCCTTACTTGTAATACTGTGACAAGAAACTAAACTAAGACTTTTTGCTGGGAATATCATCTCATTGTAAAATAAGTTCTAGTATGTATTTTTGTAATATTTCATGATTGTATTACATTTATTGTTTTTGACTCATGTTCATTGTTTTAATCTCGTTCTGAGGAAAGCTCAAGTTGGCCGATTTTTATTTTGATCTTTTCTATGGTGCCTGGATCAACTTTTAATGGTTGTTGTATTTTAGTTGCTCCTGCTTGGAATGATGATAACCCTGTTGTTTTTTAGGGAGATATTTATCACAATGGCAATGTACTATGTTCAGTTTTGGCAGTTCAGTAGTGAATATTGCGAGTTTTTGTAGAAGTTCTTTTGGTTTTGTTCGGCTTGTATAATTTAGTCATTATAGATTGTATATTTTATTTTTTAAAGATATCATTTTGCAATCCATTAATGCTGGGGTCAAAACATCTTGTACCCAAAGAAACACTTGGATCAAATGATTACATCTAGCTTAGTGTCTTGCAAATGTATGCCATAAAGCCCAAGTAGCAGCTGCACAAGTATCATCTAATAAAGTACTTATGTAAAGTGCCTGAGAGACGGCGGCTTTTCTATCGGAGTGCTGGTGGGCATGGAGGACAGAAAGTTTGTTACATTTTTCATAATAGAACTTGATGTAATCAGCAACTCTTGTATCTCTTATTAAATTGGTTATTTCCACATGAAATCTGAGGTGTCTGTGGATAGATTAACAGAATTAATCTTTGATAGTACAGCTAGGAAAGAATACAGACAGATTCACAGTGTAATTATGGTTTGCCTCAGTGGCACCTATGGCATAAAGGCAGGACTGGTTTAGAATGACCATCCTTACAGAAGACTTGTCAGGAAGGTTTTACATACAAGACCTCCTACACCTCAGAAATTTTTCTGACAGAACTAATGGCTACTAGGAAAACCATCTTCCAATTCTGCTTAAGCAGTACATTCACAAAAGGAGGAAGGGCTAACTTATAACACAAAGCATAAATCACATTGATGGACACATTCCCTGATGGTTGGTTAGATCTGAAAAGTGCCTCCCAAGAAGGCTTTGCAAATCTTTGAAGACTATAAAAAAAAAAATAATGATATAGAGCAAGTTAAATACGGCTACTAAGGGAGCTATAAACAGATGAGTAGTTTATGTCTATATCAAAATCTAGAAAAGGTAATTTAACTGCAACTAGGAAAAACTTAGGGGTTGGGGGGGTGTAAAGGAGCCCTGAGAGATTTCTGGATGATAACATCCCTGATACATTACCCCAAAAGAGAGATGAGAGTGTAGAAGTGGCTACATTTAGTACTGAACGGGGATACAAAGTAGTCACACAAAGGTAGCCTCAGTGATGGAACAGCTTCTGTGTTTAGGAATAGGATTACCAGAAAATGCTCTGTTGACATAACCTATTCCTTCATTTCTCAACATGAGGGTAAAAATTAGCTTCTGCCATACTGTCAGTGTATATGGTAACTACACCTCCGGTTAAGGAGTCCTGAAACACTTGCAAAGTGAGGAGGATGGTCTTCATTATCAATAATGATGTGCAGACTGGCCTATATTTGTGACTATACATTCTGAACTGCCTTTCCTTTGACAATGCCTCAACTTACCCAATGACAAGAGGCATCTGTGGTGACTGTCACTACAGGAGTGGGAATCTGAAACAGACTATCTAGAATAGGTTTCAGAGTATGAATGCACAACTACAAGACTGAGAAATCTTTACCTGATGTGACATGGGATCCATTATCCAAGTCTATTGCACTTTACAACCGTCACAAGGAAACTAGCAAAAGGAACCATGCAAATAATAGCTGCCACGAGGCCCAAAGGTCTGAGACAGAGAGTTGTTGTGACAGACTCAGACTGGAAAACCAGAGATACAGCAGTCTATACAGAGAGGGAATCTTGTCTGACAGATGTGCCAGACAGAACAAAGTCTGGAGAACATCTTATGAAAGTTAATGTTCACAGTTATCCTACTGACTTATCCTACTGACTAGTGCACATATCGCATGGTGAGTTTTTGTGACAGAAAACATGGCTGCCATCTATGACAGCAACTCAGTCGTGAGTTGCCAGTCAAGCAACTTATTTAGTAACTGGATCATCATATTCCATTGTCTAAGTTTCCTAATTCTCTTAGTTTTAGTGCCACTCCACATTTTTCTTGCAGCTTGACCCACATCCCCTTGTAGCTATTACCCTATGAACTTCATTTTCAGAAGTCCCCACAAAAAATGAAGTACTTAAGGTAATGATTACCAAGGGGCCACCTTCAAGCCCTCAAAAATTCTTATTAATTTAATCCATCTAGTTGGAAAGCCAAATGTTAACAATATCTTGTTCATACAGCCCTAGCAGACTTTCAAAACTTTTTCCACATCAAGCCAAATTAACATTAAAGCCCATTTATTTTCTTATGCCTGTTTTTGTATCATTAGGATTTTATTAATATTGTGAAATGTCTGTCTTCATTCAATGAACCCATGCCAATCTAATCCTATTTTTGGTAAGTACCTTCCCAACCTTTTTGTAAATACATTCAAAAAGATTTTATAATTATGGTTTAGTACAGAAACTAGTTTGTAAAATCCTGGGTCAGCTGTTTCAAAGATAGGGGAGTCTCTTGACAACTTTTCAACCTGCTCCGTTCACCCTCGCTAACGCTCGGGCTCACTCTGCTCCCCTACTTTACCCCCAAATCCCAGCCCCCTTACTCTACATTAATACTTCCATAGCACCACAGTACAGTTGTGTACACTTAAATGCAGATGTTAGAGTGTATTCACCGTTGCAGTCATTACATTTGGGTAATCTGCTGGCAGGGTGCCCTCAGTCGGCCTGATTAACAAAGTCTTGGGTCCTGCGTTGGTTGCTGTCCCTTCTTCCATGACATCTGGTCGTCAGGGGGTATAAAAACATGCAGCCAACGCTATTACATCAGTTTTTCTTGCCCCAGATGTCAGGTGCCCCCCAAATGGGGAGCAAATAAAATTAAAAACACAAAAATATACCTCCAACCAAAAGCAAATACACCAAAAAGGCTTTTAAGCATAGTAAGAGAAAAACAGGGGGGCTGGAGGGAGGGTAACCAGGACTGCAACAGTGAACACACTCGAACATCTACATTTATGGCAAGTGTACACAACTGTACTATGTTCTTCACGTTTCACTGTTGCAATCATTACATTTGGGTAGATTCACAAAGCTATGATTGGAAGGATGGATTTATACAGCATTAGGACCAGCTAGAAGGCCCTGCAAGGCAACAGTGGCAAAGAGAGCTCTGGATTTAGAGAAAAGTGGTAAATGATAATGCTTGTTGAAAGTATGTACTGAACTCCAGCAGCAGCTTCTAGAATATTTCTGGTAGGAACACATCTGAGAAAGGCTGCAGAAGTAGATGCAGCCCTGGTGGAATGAGATCTGATCCCCTGGAGGATAGGTTTTCCATGGTGTTTCTAGCAGAAATGAATGCAATGGCTTATCCATTTAGAAATGGTTTGTTTTGAAATAGCCTTCCCCTCTGCCCCAGCAGCAAATGACACTAGCAATTGTTCAGATTTTCTTAGATTCTACTTGGACAGAACTAAATTTCGAAGTTGTCTGTGCATGTCCAAGGAATGCAGAATTCGTTCCCCTTTGTTCTGTGGTTTGGGATAGAAGGTTGGCAAATAAATGGACTGGTTAAGAGCCACACTGGAAACCACCTTGGGTATGATATAGATATAGAGATACCCTGTCCGTATGAAAGATGATTTAAGGCTCCACTGCCATAAGGGCCTGTAATTCAGATATCCTTCTAGCTGAAGTAATTGCTAAGAGGAAATCTGTTTTCTGCAGTAGCAGCTGACTTGAAAGGAGGTAAGGTGAGCTTTTCCAAAACAAAGTTAAGGTCCCAGGCAGGGGTAGGAGCTCTCCTGGGTGGTCTCAAGTTCTTTGCCCCTCTGAGATACTGTTTGAGCAGGGGATGAGGAAAGAGGAGTGGGTTCTGTGTTATGGTGAGCTGAAATAGCTGAAGCGTGGATTTTAATAGAGGAAAAAGACAGGCCCTTGTGAAGCATCTCAGTTAAATATTGGAAAATCTGAGGTAAATTGGGCACTGCTGTGCTCATTCCTAAAGATTGGTTCCAGGCACAGGTTTGCTGAGGGATGCTAAGGGTGAATTTAAGTCATTAGCCAAGCTGCAAGGTTCAACGCTGAGAGCTGAGGGTGCAGAATTTGGTTCTCCTGCTGAGATAGTAAGGAAGGTGTCTGAGGCAGGTGCCATAGAGATATTTGTGACACACTGCGCAGGAGTGGGTACCAGTGTTGGCGTGGCCAGCCTGGAGCAATCAAAATCAGTTTTGGTTTGTCCTGTTTGACATTTAGCAGAACTTTGGACAGCAGAGGGGGAAGTGTACTCAGTTTTCCTGGCAGGAACTGAGCTTGCAGTTGCACTTGGTAGCTCAAGGCCGTGTTCCACAATGCCATGGCTAGTCTGCAGAGGGGGTAGGAATGTGTACCTCCCCTGCTTGTTTATGTACCACATAACCGTGGTGCTGTCCATCTTTACCATTAGTTGTCCTGGATGAATGTAGTCCTTGAAGGCTGTCAGAGCATTCTGTACAGCTAACATTTCTTTTTGATTGATATGTAAGTGCATTTGATTTGGGTTCCATTTGCTCTGAATGCACTTCCCTGCCAAGTGAGCCCGCCCATGCATAGCCTAATGCGTCTGTAGTTAGGGTTTGGGTGGCAGGGGGTAGTGTGAATGGCAGTCCCTAGTTTTGGTGGCAGGCCTCTGCCCACCATAGGAACTCCAGGCATAGGCAAGGTATGATAGGAATCATACTTCCTGCCAGGTGAGCCCCCCCCCATGCATAGTCTAATGCATCTGTAGTTAGGGTTTGGGCGGCAGGGGGTAGTGTGAATGGCAGTCCCTTGTTTTGGTGGCAGGCCTCTGCCCACCATAGGAACTCCAGGCGTAGACAAGGTATGATAGGAATCATTGTTTCCAGGCTGTGACAATGTTGACTCCATAGACTTTTTAAGTACCACTGAAGTTTCCTCATATGCAGTCTTGCATATGGAATTAGAAGAATGCAGGAGGCCATGAACCCCAAGGCTTGCAGTATTTGTCTTGCAGATAGCAGGGTTTTTGTGGCCATTTGTCTGAACTAAGCTACCAAATGAATTTGCTTTTCTGGCGTGAGGAAAGGCATCTGGATGATCTGGGCAGTTGTATTCAAGCTTGCGCCCAGGAATGTAATGTGTTGAGAGGGTACCAGTTGTGATTTCTTTTCATTTATGGTGTACCCTAGACAAGTTATAACCCTTTTTACAAACGCCAGATGATTTAGAAGTATGTCCTGGTTTTCTGCCTGAATTAGACAATCGTCCAGGTATGGATATATCTGAATATTTCTTTGCCTGCAAAATGCAATTACTGTAACCTGGCACTTTGTGAATACCCTGGGTGCAGTAGACAAGCCAAGTGGCAGTGCAGAGAACTGATCATGCAAGTAGCCTGCTTTGAAGCATAGGTATCTTCTGCAAGATTCCCTGATTGGGATATACAGGTAAGCTTCTCTTAAATCTAGAGTTGCTAACCAGGCATCTTTGCCTAGCACAGGAAGCAACTGGTGAAGAGTCAGCATCTTGAATTTTGGAATGTCCAGAAAGGTGTTTAGAGTGGACAGGTCCAGAACTGGATGCCATTGATTTGTCTTTTCTGGGTACCAGGAAAAGCCTGGAATAGAAATCTTGTCCCTTTTCCTCTTCTGGTACCGGTTGAATAGCCCCCATGTTTAAGAGGGAAGTTTCTGAGCCTCTGCCCACTGATTTGGGGGCAGGTCTGGCCACCCGTTTGGTGTTGGCAATGTGTGGAAATTAAATCTGTATCCCTGGGACACTACATTTAAAACCCATTTGTCCTGGGTTATGAGTTCCCAGTTTTTTGCATGAAAAGCAATCTTTCCCCCCAAAGGGGCAACTGAAAGGAAAGTGCTTGGCAATTTTAAAGGAAATTCATTGAGACTGTTTACTGTAGGGGGGTGTCTTGTTATTTCCAGATTTGGAAGTGGAGGTTCCCCCCATTGCTTAGTTCTGAGAGTCCCTTGGGACTGAAACCTGGTGCTTTTGGTGTGTCTGGGTTTGGCTTGAGTGGATCTGGAAGGAGCTGGAAAGGACCAATTCTTAGTAGGCCAGTGCCTACTAAATCTTGGAGGTTGCACTTGTAAGAAATATTTTACAGTTTACATAGATTTAGCTTTATCTTCCATCTTTTTTTGAACTTCTTCAGCCTTATTGCCAAAACAGGCGGTCCTGATTTAAAGGAGCATCCAACAATTTGCAATTTTAACATGATCAGGCAGAGATTGCTCCTTAAGCCACGCATGCCTTCTAAACACAGACCCAGTAACAACAGCCCTGCAAGAGGCCACTAAAGAATCAAAACCACATTGCAAAGTATGTTTTCCAACTTGTTCAGCAAAATGCAATCAATTCTGTAAATCTTTATTTTCCACACAGTCCGAAATCAACATAATTTTCTGTTTAAGCAGTCCCATAATATGCTGTTGATATTTTAGCATATGAAATTGGCAGTTTAAAGCCCTGATTGCCAAGGTTGCAGAAGTATAAACCTTTTTACCCCATCTATCCAGCGCCCTGGAGTCTCTATCAGAAGGGGAAGGATTTTTAGCAGTAGAAGCCTTAATTGCCTTTGGGCCCCTGAGAAATGGTTTCTGGATCCGCAACAGGATTTTTGAAAAGGAACTTGTGGGACTCAGGAACCCTGAAGTATCTGTCAGGTTTACTAGGAGCCGGAGGCAGGGAATCTGGGGTCATACTGGATTCCGAAAACACATCATCAACAATGTCTAGTACAGGAGGTATAGCCAAAGGCCTATGCTGAGGTAGTAGAAGGAAATCTCTAAGCCTCTTTTTAGATTCAGAGAATTCCTGACTTTCCCAGTGGAAATGCTCCCTTAAAGTATGTAAAGTTTCCCCAAAAGAAAAGTCCTCGGGGAGGGGGGGGGAGCAGAGAGAATGGAATCCTCTGCATCATAAGTAGGTATGGACAAATCCAGGTCAATGAAAGAATTAGAAGAAACAGAGTCCTGATCAGAAGATTCATAGTCAAGCTCAGTCCTAGGCCTCTTAGAAAGGGGGGGGGGGGTGACTACCCCTGATTAGAGTAATAAGATCTTCAGCCATTTTGATCATTTGTTTTTTAGGCATAGGGGCCTGAACATGTGGCCTGGGCATCGGTTTTTTTAGACATAGATTGAGATTTAGGCCTTAGAATAGAAGGTGGAGTCAGTTTAATATGCAAGTCTGTAGGCCTGAATACACCCTCAGAAGCCTGTGCCTGCACAGCGGCTCCGGACCCATCTAAGGTAGAGACATCCGCAGGTTCCATAGGTGAAGCATCTTGCGGCATACCGGCCTCTGAATGGGACTTAGTAGAGGCCTGCTAGTCAGAAGTAGTGGGTATCAGGGGCTGCGAAAGCACCTCACTGAGTACTGGCAAACTGGCGACTGGCTTAGGAGAAGCGTCGGTGGCGGTTTTGGACCTCAGCGGCCTATCTCTTGTCTTTTTCTTTGCGTTTTTTCAAAATTCTGGTAGTCGGATGGCTAAAAGACGTCATTTCTGGATAATTAAACCGAGAACCGAAATATTTAGAGGCAAAAATGAACCGATGACAGATAGTGCACTGATTAAATAAAGCACAAAACTGACAGTAAGGTACGTTGTAGTCAGGGCCTAAGCAAAGAGTACAGTACAAATGAAAATCTTTATGAGGTATTTGCTTGCCACAAGTAATGCAATTATTAACTTTTACTGACATCGGTAAGGAGCAAGAAAAAGTTTCCCCAACGGGGTACTTCGCTTTAAGTTGATGACTTCAGTTCTGAAACTCGAAAATGAAAATTTCAGGAGTCGGCTAACCGGCACTTGCGAACTGCTGCTGCTTCGGGCACCGCACGGCAAGAAAGACTGATATAATGGCGTTAGCTGCATGTTTTATACCCCTGACATCATGGAAGAAGGGACAGCAACCGACGCAGGACCCAGCACTTTGTTAATCAGGATGACTGAGGGCAACCTGCCAGCAGATTACCCAAATGTAATGACTGCAACAGTGAAACACGAACATCCACATATTCCTCTAACCAATACCATCAGTTCCCTCCAGTAGATAAACAATACAGTTACTCCCACTGTAGTTTACCACAAAGATCGTCTGTCAAATTGTCTTGATCCTCATCTCCTATAACTATCAATTTAGGGTCGCCTATATTATTACCTTAAAACTGCATTTCTTCGAACATCTAAATGTCGAACAGCAAAATTCGAAAAGCATGAAAGGACACTTCCATTAAATTTTTCACTGGGAATTTGCCCTTTTCTCCAATGTAGAGCAATCTCAGAGTTGGTATATTTAGTTAGGGGGTGGGGAGCAAAGCCCCCCACTTGATTAGGGTTTGAAAGTTTGTTTTCCTGTTGGTTTGCCAAGCGAATTTTTTTCCCTGTGAAAAAATCTGCGGAAGTAGCCATTTGTGCTTTTTGCATTTCACTGATTAAGTGTCGTCATTTAGGTGTTCGAAGAAATGCAGTTTCGAGGTAATAATATAGACCCTCAAATTACATCCCTACAGCCAACCCACTACCCTCCTAAACACTTTCTTATCCTAATTTACAACAAAAAAAAAACAAGTTAAATAAGATGCCCCCAAGTCAGATAATTTACTATTTCTCCTCACTCTATTAGCCTTCACCAATTATCAAATCCACCTCCTTCAAATACTTAGGACTTCAACCAATCCTCACAAAGAATATCAACATCTACCCTGCCTGTCTTTCTGCATAACACTCTATATCTTCAAACAAACCATATTCGAGTTATTTTTCTATAAATATCTTAAAACTAAGCATCCAAATTTACGATCAAATATCAAACCAAGACCAAACTATAACTGGCCACACTCTTCCCTCTGTAAAATATCAATTCAAAAAATTAGTGGAGATATTCACCCCAGCCCTATTCTCACTGTTCATAAAACATCACTTCCAACCCCAAAATAAACCAGTCATCTAATACATCTCAGCAAAAATAAGAATCCAAATTCACCTTACTAAATATGAACCCAGGTAGTATGTGCAATAAAATCCATGACATACATGCATTCTTGCAACATACACTCCTGGTGTAGTCACAGCTACTGAAAACTGGTTAAAAAATAAATAAAGGATAATGAGACCCCCCCCCCCCCAATATAATATACTCAGGCATGACAGACAAGTGTGCAGGTGATGTAGCAATAATCTTTAAAAATATCCTAATCGTTACCTTACCTCCGCAGGAAATACCTACATTTAATAATAATGTTGAACTATTAACATTCTTAAAAATCAACAATAGGAAAACTATATGTTCAACAGCAATTTACATACCACCAGGGAATAACACTGATATACTGCTGAAAGCATCCTGTATTGGACATCCCAACAAATTAATTCTGAAACTATAATACTTGGAAACTTAAATACAGACTGGCAACTCAAATTCCACTACCCCACTGAATCCATAAATGTGCACAACTTCAGACAATTAGTAACCACACCTACTAGAATCAATACAACTTCAAAGAGACACAACATTAGATTGTATTCTTACAAACAAACCAGACAAACTGACAAAAGTAGGCTACCTATCAGATAGCATAAGTGACCACATGCTAACATATGCTATTAGAACTCACCATAACCTAGATAAACATATTAGCTATAATCAAATAGAAGATGCAATCAATATATTTTCAATGAAACACACACAATGCAACTGTAATGTACTTAGAACAAGGCTGATAGATTCTGCTGTGTAACACTAATAATGTATTCTTACATACCTTAAATAATCTAGCACCAGTATGTCATAAAAGAGCAAGTCCAACCCCGCACCACGGCTGACAAAGGAAATAAAAAAATCATGATAAAAACAGATAAAGCCTGGAAAAATTGGTAAAAAAATAGAACTCAAAATGCCTTTCAACAATTTAGACATCTTGGAAACCTTTCAAAACTCCATGTTAAACAAGACAAGCAAACTTACACCAAACTACAAGAAAAATGTATAAACTCAAAACTTTTGTGGTCATTGCTAAACAAAAAGTACAGTTTTGTACCTACCATAAATGTAGATGTTCGAGGATCCACATTGCTGCAGTCCTAACTATTGGGTAGTCCGCTGTCCAGTCGGCCCGAATACCAAAGTATATGGCTGACGTCGGTCAGGGCGCATTAGACTGACGTCAGTACGTCAGGGTACTAATGCGCATGACCGACGCCATATCCTCAGTCTTTTCTTGCCCCAGATGTCAGAAGACCCTAAAAAGACAAGGCCCAATATACCTGCACCAAAAATATGTACAATATATACAAAAGTATCAGCATATAACCTCACCTACACAACCACCCCTAAACACAGAGGGGAAGGAGGGAGGGTAAATTGGACTGCAGCAATGTGGATCCTCGAACATCTACATTTATGGTAGGTACAAAACTGTACTATGTTCTTCATTCCACATTGCTGCAGTCCTAACTATTGGGTAGAATCCCAAAGCAGAGGTAAGGGAGGCTGGCAAATCATAAAGAAGTAGGAGCTGACAACATGCCTTGCAAAATAGCTGCGGCAAAACCAGCCCTAGACTTAGAGTAGAGAGGAAGGTGATAATGCTTAGAGAAAGTATGCACTGAACTCCAAGTAGCTGCCTCCAAAATATCCTTAGTTGCCACCCCCCTTAGGAATGCTGTTGAAGTGGCAGTAGCCCTAGTGGAATGAGGCCTAATCCCAGCTGGAATCTCCTTGCCATGATGGGAATAACAAAAAGCAATGCAAAACCCAATCCACCTAGAAATAGTTTGTTTTGACACAGGCTTGCCCTGCGAACTCAAAGCAAATAAACAAACAACTGCTGAGACTGCCTAAAATCCTTAGTCCTGCTTAAATAATAACGCAATTGCCTGTGTACATCTAAAGTGTGCAAAATCTTTTCCCCTTTATTTTGGGGGTCTGCATAAAAAGTAGGCAAATGAATAGTTTGGTTTAAAGCCACACTAGAAACCACTTTAGGCATAAAGGAAGGATTAGTACGTAATGATACCCTATCCTTATGGAAAATCAAAAAGGGCTCTACTGCCATAAGGGCCTGCAACTCAGACACCCTTCTTGCAGAAGTAATAGCCAACAGAAAAGCAGTCTTCCATGACAAGTATTTCAATTCAGCAGTAGCCGCAGGCTCAAAAGGTTGTAGAGTAAGTTTTTCCAACACAAAATTGAGATCCCAAGCAGGAGTAGGAGCTCTACGTGGGGGTCTTATATTCTTTGCCCCTCTAAGAAACTGCTTGAACAAAGGATGCGAAAACAATGGTGGGTCACAATCATAGTGAGCTGAAATTGCTGCAGCATGAATCTTAATGGAAGAGAAGGACAAACCTTTGTCCAATAACTCAGTAAGATATTGAAGAGCCACACTCAAATTAGGCTCAGAAATCTCCAAATTCTTTGCTGTACTCCAAAATAAAAATCTCTTCCATTTTTCTGCGTACACTTTCCTTGTACTAGGTCTTCTAGCTTCCATAATCACATTTAAAACTTGTTGAGGAAGTTGAGACCTGCTGTGTTTCAACACAGAATATGCCAGGCTGTTAGATGAAGAGAGTGAAGCTTGACATTGAGCAGATGACCGTCCTTCTGAGATAACAGATGTGGAATCAAAGGTAAAGGCCATGGAGGCTTCCTTACCAGACTCCTTAGTAGTGGGTACCAGTGTTGCCGAGGCCAATCTGGAGCTATTAAAATCATCCTTGGCTTGTCTTGTCTGACCTTTAAGAGCACCTTTGGAAGAAGAGGCAGAGGTGGAAAGGCATACACATGAAGATTTTTCCAACTGAAAGACAGAGCATCCACTTTCCAAGCTGTGTGATGAAACCCCTTTGTGCAAAACTTTGGCAGCTGGTGGTTTAGTGGAGAAGCGAACAGATCTATGTCTGGAGTTCCCCATGACACTGTCAATTTCTGAAATACATGAAGATCCAGTTTCCACTCGTGGGGATCCATGATTTGTCTGCTTAACACATCTGCTAAGGAGTTCTGTGCTCCCGGCAGAAACCTTGCCTGAAGAGTTAGTTGCAAGCTGAGCGCAGTCTCCCATAAAATCATTGCTTGCCTGCATAGAGGATAAGAATGTGTTCCCACTTGTTTGTTGATGTACCACATGACAGTTGTGTTGTCTGTTAGAATCAACACCTGCCCTGGAAGAAGTAACTCCTTGAAAGCCATTAATGCAAACTGGACTGCTAACATCTCCTTCATGTTGATATGTAGATGCTGTAGTCTGGCAGGCCACTTGTCTTGTATCCACTTTCCATTTAGATGAGCTCCCCAAGCAATGTCCGAGGCATCTGTCGTTAAAATCTGACTCGCCTCTGGCCGGGTCACAGAGAGTCCCTTGTTTAGGTGACATTCCTGAGCCCACCACAAAAATTCTTTTTGAAGGCAAGGTATTATTTGAATGACAGTGTCCAAATCCTGGCAGTGCTGTGTCCATACATTTTGAGATACCATTGTAACTTCCTCATATGCAGTTTGGCATTGGGAAGCACCAGAATACAAGATGCCATGAACCCTAATGCTTGAAGGACTGTCCTTGCAGTCAGCACGGACTGATGAGATAGTTGATGGAAGTAAAGTGATAGACTCTTTTGTTTGTCCGGGGTTAAAAGGGCAACTGGGCTGCTGTATTCAGTCTCACACCCAGAAAGCACATGTCTTGAGAGGGTACTAGACTGGACTTTATTTCGTTCACAGAATACCCTAGGCATCTTAGCACTGCTATAACATATTCCAGATGCTGTAGAAGGTCTTCCTTTTCTTGAGCCAGAATCAGGCAGTCGTCCAAGTAAGGATAGATTTGAATTCCATTTAGCCTGAAGTAAGCTATCACTGGAGCCAGAACCTTTGTGAATACTCTGGGCGCAGTAGATAAGCCAAAGGGCAATGCAGAGAACTGATAATGAGAATTTCCAGCTCGAAAACGCAGATACTTCCTGCTACTTAGCCTTATAGGCACATGAAGGTAAGCTTCCTTGAGATCTAAAGTTACCATCCAGTGATCTTTGCCCAGCAGAGGTAAAAGCTGTTGTAACGTCAACATCTTGAACTTGGGAATGTCCAGATAAGTGTTGAGGATAGATAAATCCAAAATTGGTCTCCACGTGTTCCCCTTCTTTGGTACTAGGAACAGGCGAGAATAAAATCCTAGGCCCCTTTCTGATACAGGGACTGGCTGAATGGCCCCTATTTGGAGTAACTGAGAAATTTGCTTGTGAGCCTCTTTCCTTTGTGGAGGAGGAACGTCTGGCATGCCTTTGAAAGGGGGCAATGTATGGAAACAAAACCTGTAACCGTGGTGAATGATATCCAACACCCATCTGTCTTGAGTAATTAAATCCCAATTTTCTTTGAAAAGAGACAGTCTTCCTCCCAAAGGAGCTGCCAGACGAGAATCTACTGGCAGCTGAAAAGGCAGGTCATTGGGTCTGTTTACGAAAGGACTGACCCCTGCCCTCACCAGAAGTCTGAGCAGGTGAACTCCTGTTCTAGGCCTAAAAGAACCTTGAGCTCTGCCCCTACCACATCTAGACCTACCCCTAGACTGGGAATCATAAGCAGGATATGTCCATCCCTTAGTAGGCCAATTTCTACTAAACTTGGTGGCTGCACCTGCAAAAATCTTTAACAGTTTGCATAGACTTAGCTTTGTCCTCCATTTTCTTTAAAACTGCTTCCACAGGCGAACCAAACAACACATCAGACTGTAAAGGAGCATCCAAAATCCTTGTCTTAACATGCTCAGCTAAATTCTGATCCCTCAACCAGGCATGCCTGCGAAGAACAGAACTAGTGGCAGCCACCCTCGAGGAGGCCTGTACAGCATCAAAACCACATTGCAAAGAATGCTTACCCACTTGTTCAGACACATGAACTAAATCCAGCAACTCTTTACACTCAATACCTTCCGCCAAAGCATCCACCTTAGATTTCAATTGTGAAAGGAGATAATTTTGATATTTTAGCATGTGAAACTGACAATTCAACGCCCTCATGGCTAAAGTGGAAGAAGTATACACTTTCTTTCCCCATCTATCCAAAGCCCGTGCCTCTTTATCAGTGGGAACAGGGTTTTTAACAACAGAGGCCTTAACACCTTTAGGTCCCTGAGAAACAGTCTCCGGGTCTGCCCTAGGACTCTTAAAAAGATACTTATGAGCTTCAGGTACCCTATAGTACCTATCAGGTTTAACAGGAGCAGGAGGCAAGGAATCAGGGTTCAGGGAAGCCTCTGCAAAAACATCTTCTACCACATTCAACACAGGAGGTATAGCTAAGGGCCTATGCTGGGGTAAAACAAGAATTCCCTAAGCCTTTTCCTAGAATCAGAGTAATCTTGGCCTTCCCATTTAAAGTGCTCCCTCATGGAATGCAGAGTCTCTGAAAATGAGAAATCCTCAGGAGGAGAAGCTGTAGGAGTGGAATCATCCACATCAGAATCAGAATAAGGAGGATACTCCTGCAAGTCTTCCGCAGAAGACTCAGAAGCCTCTGAACACTGTTCAAAACTCTCAAACTCAGGTTCCACCCTAGGCCTCTTATCAGGAGGGGGCATAGAACCTCTAATCAGAGTAATTAAATCTTCTGCCATTTTAAGCATATGTTTCTTAGGCACAGAACCTGAAGTGCTAGGAGAAGCCCCCACTGAAGCTAAACTTGGCCTACCTCTCAAAGAAGTTTTGGAAACAGAAGGAGAGGCTCTAACTACCTTGGGAAGAGAGGGAAGAACAGTTACCTGAGAAGCCCCTCAGCCTGGCCTACCACCTGAGAAGGCACATCCTGCAACAGTAAAGTCTCTGCCTGAGACTCCAAAGAAACTCCTGGCAAAACCTCTGGCTCCACTGAGCCTTCTAAAGAACCGACGCCTGGGACTGCCGGTTCATCAACCCTAGGCTTCGCTGTTTTGTCCTTGCGCTTTTTGGACGAAGCGGCCGCCGCAGCATCCGACGGCATTTTATAATTACAACGCTTCCCAAACACTAACCTGGCACAGTCTAACCGTCTCTTAATAGTGCGTTTGTTAAATCTAGCACAAGAGCGGCATCCAACAACGCCGTGCTCAGGCCCTAAACAAGGTATACACAAGGTATGGTAATCCCTATGAGGTATCTGTTTCCCACAAGAAATACAGTTATTCACTTTTTCTGACATCCGGTTAAATACTGAGGCAAGAAAAAACCAAAATGTTTCCCAACGGGGTACTTAGCCAACTTTGATTCGGTCTGAAACTCCGACTTCAGAAAATTTCAGAACGCCAACCTGCACTCGCAAAAACTGCTTCTGCATCGGACCATGCGGCAAAAAAGACTGAGGATATGACGTCGGTCATGCGCATTAGTACCCTGACGTACTGACGTCAGTCTAATGCGCCCTGACCGACGTCAGCCATATACTTTGGTATTCGGGCCGACTGGACAGCGGACTACCCAATAGTTAGGACTGCAGCAATGTGGAATGAAGAACATCTACTCCATCCTGGCAAGATCACTAGATCATCTCAAAAAACTGATGATACAACAGACAATCCCCAAACAGTTTAACTTGTACTTTATACAGTCAATATCTCTCTTAGACACTACCTCATCTGACCCTCTTGACTCTACACCCCTGTCCAATCAAAACCACTCACAGCTCTTCAATTTTAGTCAGGTACCTACCTTGCTCATAAGAGGTTGCTCCTTAAACTAAAAACTACTTCTCTAGCTGCAGACCAACTACCATCAGACTACCTAAAAATGGCTGCAGAAGTCATAGCTCTCCCTGTGTCCATACTAGTGGAAAAAATCCTACATCATACCGTTACAGAAAGGCGGTACATCTACAGAGTTTAATAACTACAAACTGATAGCGATTCTCTCCCTCCTCTCCAAAAGATTAGAAAAATGCATCCACTGCCGAGTAGATGCTGATGCAAAACCTAACCTCAAACACCCTGCTCTCAGAAACACAACACTGCTTTAGGCCCCAGCACAGTATGACTACTTCTCTACTACATTTTACAAATATAATAAACCAACAGAGAAATGGTCTGCCTGTGTCCACCCCATTGTTAGAATTGTCAAAGACATTTGATACAGTCTCACACCAGCAGCTGCTGGTTTGACTCTCCTCAAGAAGACATTCACAATACTCCTTATTGTGGTTCTTAGTTACCTATCTGGAAGGTAACAAGCTGTTAAATGGCAACAAACCTACTCACCCTTTCAATCACTTACTACAGGTGTCCCTAAGGACTCTATCCTGGGTCCACTACTATTTAATATATTTATTAATGACTCCACACCGCCACTCATCACGCCAGTTTAGTTCAGTATGCAGATGACTCGACATTAATGTGTGGTCTCAACAACAAATAAGCTCCAACACTTTACCCAAAAATCTTTCTTCCCTGTTGAAACCTGGCTCAAACAATCAAACCTCCTACTCAACCCCAACAAAAGTAAATTAATGTTTTTCACCTCAAAAAGTTGCCAAAATCAAAAGCAATCTTTTACCATAAAGTTAGCAAATACTATATATAATAAATATAACATATATATATATATATATATATATATATATATATAAAATAACACACACATATATATATATATATATATATATAAAACATATATAATAATACATATATATATATATATATATATAGTATATTATAGCCCTGAGAGAGAGTCTCAGCAATGACTGAGACTGATAATCTCACACTGCAGAGGAGAATCATTAGTGAAGTGTAGATTCTGATGTAGGAGCTGCCAAGAGGGGGCCCGATTCAGAAGGTTGCCCAGATAAGAAAATATTTGAATTCCCTGAAGTATGCAGAATGCTATCACTGGGGCAAAACATTTGGGAAATACCCTTGGAGCTGTAGAAATACCAAAAGCCAAAGCAAAGAACTGATAATGAGAGGAAGACAGAGAAACTTAAACATTTAAAGAAGAGAGAGTGAACAGGAATACAGAGGTAAACATCCTTCAATCAAAGGATCAAAGCAAAAGAAGAAAAAAAAAGAGTCTAAAGAGACATCCTGAAGAAAGCAACCCTGGGAAAGGTGCTGAGCTAGAACAGGTCCAGAATAGACCTCCACATCTCCTCCCTCCTGGGAGCCATAAATATTCTGGACTAAAAACCTGTTCCCTGTTGTGACAATGGAACAGGTTGTAAGGTTCCCTGTTCACTAGAATCCACAGGACCAGAGGAAAATGAGGAAGCTGGCAATGTGGAGGCTGATTGAGACCAGAAAATGAAGGAAGGGGCTTCCAAGCCATAAAATAACCATGTTAGATGATGGAGAGAACCCAGGCATCTGTGGTTATCTGTTGCCAAACAGGGAGGGAAAGGGTCATCCTGAGTGACAAAGGAATCTGGCCACAAAGTAGGGAAGGTTGGATGCCAAACAGATGCAAATTTATCAGGAAAAGAAGGTTTTTGGCCTCTAGAATTCTAGAGTGGGCTTATCTGAGAAAAAAACACTCAAACCTTCTTATTCTAGCAGCTTGTCTAGGCTGCCTACAGACAAAGGAAGATTTTGAAGGATAGTTTCTCATTCGGCTGGTGATTTTCTTAGAGTTATTAATGCCAAACAGACACAAATTCTCATTTCTTTAAAAAAAAAAAAACTGTGCCAAAACTGACTAAACAATCATTCTGTGTAAATTTAATTCCTTAAAGGAAATGAAGAAAGTGGATTTTATGCTCGCATTTCCCGTATGCTATCTCAAGATCATGGTGTAAAAAGTACAGTTGTGTACACTTACCATAAATGCAGATGTTAGAGTGCATTCACTGTTGCAGTCATTACATTTGGGTAATCTGCTGGCAGGTTAGCCTCAGTTAGCCTGAATAAAAAAGTCTTGGGTCCTGCGTCAGTTGCAGTCTTCTCTTCCATGACGTCAGGTCGTCAGGGGGTATAAAACATGCAGCAGACGCCATTTTATTCAGTTTTTCTTGCCCCAGATATCAGGTGCCCCCCAAATGGAGAGCAAAAATATATATATAAATAAACTGTAAATGCACTTTTAGCAACATAAACTTTACCTTCATCTAAAAGCAAATACACCACAAAGGCTTTAGTATATAGTGAAGGAAAGAAAAATTATAGAAAAGGGGGATGGCGGGTGGGTAACCCGGACTGCAACAGTGAACACACTCTAACATCTACATTTATGGTAAGTGTACACAACTGTACTATGTTCGTGTTTCACTGTTGCAGTCATTACATTTGGGTAGAATCCCAAAGCTATGGGTGGGAGGATGGAACTAAATAGCATTAGGAGCAGCTATAAGGCCCTGCAGAACTTCAGTGGCAAAGCCTGCCCTGGATTTGGAGAAGAGAGGCAAATGATAATGCTTTGTGAAGGTATGAACAGAGCTCCAAGTAGCAGCCTCTAGAATGTCTTTAGTTGGAACCCCTCTGAGAAAAGCTGCTGAGGTAGAGGCAGCCCTGGTGGAATGTGACCTGATCCCCTTGGGCACAGGTTTACCATGGTGCAAGTAGCAGAAACTAATGCAGTGGCTTATCCACTTAGAAATAGTCTGCTTTGATATGGCCTTCCCCTCTGACCCTGCAGCAAATGCTACCAGTAGTTGCTCAGACTTCCTTAGAGATTTGGTCCTGTTTAAGTAGAATCTTAGTGGTCTGTGTACATCCAATGAATGCAGAATCCGCTCCCCCTTATTCTGTGGAATTGGGTAAAATGTTGGCAAGTGAATTGTCTGGTTAAGAGCCACACTGGATACCACCTTAGCATAAAAGAAGGATTAGTCCTGAGGGACACCCTGTCTGGGTAAAATGTAATAACAGGCTCCACAGCCATGAGAGTCTGTAGTTCTGAAACCCTTCTTGCTGAAGTGACTGCCAAGAGGAAAGCTGTTTTTCAAGATAGAAAATTTATACCTGCAGTAGCTGCTGGTTCAAAAGGAGGCAGTGTGAGTTCTTCCAGCACAAAGATGAGGTCCCATGCAGGATCTTCTGGGAGGCCTTAAATTTTTGGCCCCTCTAAGATACTGTTTAAGCAGAGGATGAGAAAAGAGGGTAGGCTCTGTGTTGTAATGAGCCAAGATGGCAGAGGCATGTATTTTTATTGAAGAAAAAGATAGGCCCTTGTCAAACATGTCAGTCAAATATTGTAAAATCTGAGGAATATTAGGCTTTGCTTTGTCCGTTCCTTGTGCTTGTTTCCAAGCACAGAATCTCTTCCATTTATCAGCATAAGATTTTCTAGTACTAGGCATTCTGGCTTCCAAAATGAGATTCATCACAGATTTACTGAGACGTGTTGTTTGAATAAATGATCAGCCATGCTGCAGGGTTCAGAGTTTGGAGCTGTGTGTGCAGAATTTGATTGTTCTGCTGAGACAGTAGATGAGGTATTTGAGGCAAGCACCAAGGAGGAAGTTGAGACATATTCCTTAGAATTGGGTACCAGTGCTGCCGAGGCCAGTCCAGAGCAACTAGGATCATTTTTGTTTTTTCCTGTCTGACTTTTAGTAAGACCTTGGAGAGAAGAGGCAGAGGGTGAAAGGCATAGACTGATAGGTTTTTCCAACTGAAGAATAGGGCATCCACTTTCCATGGTTTTTCCAACTGAAGAATAGGGCATCCACTTTCCATGCTTTTCTGTGATAAGTTCTTGTGCAGAATTTGTCCAGTTGATAATTTTGGGGAGAGGCAAATAGATCTATGTCTGGGCCGCTCCATTTCTGTGTTAACAAGCTGAAGATTTGTGGATCCAGTTTCCATTCATGCAGGTCCATAAGATTTCTGCTTAGGTCGTCTGCCAGAGTATTGTGTCTTCCTGGCAGGAATTGAGCTTGAAGATGTATTTGGTAAGTCAAAGCTGTGTTCCACAAAGCCATGGCTAGTCTGCAAAGGGGCTAGGAATGTGTACCCCCCTGCTTGTTTATGTACCACATAACCGTGGTGTTGTCCGTCTTTATCAGTTGTTGTCCTGGATGAAGTAAGTCCTTGAAGGCTGTCAGAGCATTCTGAACTGCTAGCATCTCTTTCTGGTTGATATGCAGATGCATTTGTTTTGGGCTCCATTTGCCCTGAATGCATCTCCCCACCAGGTGGGCCCCCCAAGCATAGTCTGATGCATCTGTAGTTAGGGTTTGGGTGGCAAGGGGTAGAGTGAATGACAGTCCCTTGTTTTGGTGACATCTCTGCCCACCAAAGAAACTCCTGTTGTAGGGAGGGAATGAGAGGAATCATTGTTTCCAGACTGTGACCATGTTGACTCCATAAACTTTTTAGGTACCATTGTAGTTTCCTCATATGCAGTCTCGCATATGGAATTAGTAGAATGCAGGATGCCATGAACCCCAAAGCCTGCAGAATTTGTCTTGCAAATAACTGGGTTTTTGTTGCCATTTGTTTGAAGTATGTAGTCAGTTGCCTTTGTCTGGCGTAAGATAAGCCATCTGGGCAGCTGTATTCAAGCTTGCACCCAAGAATGTAATTATTTGAGAGGGTACCAGTTGGGATTTATTTTCATTTATAGTGTACCCTAGGCATGTTAGAAGCCTTTTTACAAACACCAGATGATGAAGAGTATCCTTGTCCTCTGCTTGAATGAGACAGTCCTCCAGATAAGGATACATTTGAATGCTTTGTCTGCAGAATGTAATTACTGGTGCCAGGCACTTTGCAAAGACCCTGGGCACAGTAGATAAGCCAAAGGGCAGTGCAGAAAATTGGTAATGCAGAAAACCTGCCTTGAAGCAGAGGTATCTTCTGCATGATTCCCTTATTGAGATATGCAGGTATGCCTCTTAAGTCTAGAGTCACTAACCAAGCGTTCCTGCCCGGCATAGGCAGTAGCTGTTGTAAAGTCTGCATTTTGAATTTTGGAATGTCCAGGAACATGTTCAAACTCAATACGTCCAGTATTGGAAGCCAGGCATTGTCTTTTCTGGTTACCAGGAAAAGTCTTGAATAAAAACCTTGTCCGTTTTTCCTTTTCTGGTACTGGCTGAATAGCCCCCATATCCATGAGGGACATAACTTGTTTCTGAGCCTCTGCCCACTGATTTTGTGGCAGATCTGGCCAACCGTTTGGAATTCGCAAAGTATGGAAATGAAATCTGTACCCCTGGGATACTATGTTTAACACCCACTTGTCCTGGGTAATTAATTGCAAATTTTGAGCATGAAGTGCTAGTTTTCCCCCCAAAGGGGCTGCAAGAAGATAAGTGCTTGGTGAAGGCAGAGGGAAGTCATTGAGACTGCTTACTGTAGGGTTGTGCTTTTTTCCTCCAGATTTGGAGGTGGAGGCACCCCATTGATTTGACCTGTAAGAATCCTGTGATTGGTATCTGGAGCCTTTAGAGCTCCTGGATTTGCCTTGAGCGGCTCTGTTGGACTCAGGAAAGGACCAGTTTTTAGTAGGCCAGTGCCTACTGAACCTGGGTGGCTGCACTTGCAAGAAATCTTTTACAGTTTGCATAGATTTAGCTTTGTCTTCCATTTTCTTTAAAACCTCTTCTGCCTTATTACCAAACAGAGTATCATGCTGCAAGGGGGCATCCAACAATTTAGCTTTAACATGATCAGACAGATTTTGCTCCTTGAGCCAGGCATGCCTTCTAATCACAGATCCAGTAACTGCGACCCTGCAAGAGGCTTCCAAGGAATCAAAACCACATTGCAAAGTATGCTTTCCAACCTGTTCTGCTGAATGCAATAATTCCTGTAATTCTTTATTTTCCACACAATCAGAAATCAACATAATTTTCTGTTTCAGTAAGCCCATAACATGCTGTTGATATTTAAGCATATGAAACTGGCAGTTTAAGGCCCTAATTGCCAAGGTTGCAGACATATAAACCTTCTTTCCCCATCTATCCAGCGCCCTGGAATATCTATCAGAGGGGGTAGGATTTTTGGCTGTAGAGGCCTTTACACCCTTGGGATTTGTGGGAGTCAGGAACCCTGTAATATCTGTCTGGCTTACTAGGAGCTGGAGGTAGGTTATCAGGAGCCATGCTTGATTCTGAAAATGCATCAACAATGTCTAATACAGGAGGTATTGCCAAAGGCATATGCTGAGGAAGAAGGAAATCCCTAAGCCTCTGATTCAGGAAGTCCTGACTCTCCCAGTGAAAATGTTCCCTTACAATATGCAAAGTTTCTCCAAAAGAGTAATTCTCAGGAGGAGATGCAGATGGGATGGATTCTTCTGCATCAGAATCCTCATAGGGTAGAATAGAAAATTCCTGATCAGAACAGGAATCAGAAGAAATGGAAACCTGATCTGAAGATTCATAATCAGTGCCTTGCCTAGGCCTCTTAGCAGGGGGGAGGGGGGTTGGGAACCCCTGATCAAGGTAATTAAGTCCTCAGCCATTTTGATCATCTGTTTTTTAGGCATAGGGGCCTGAGCACGTGGCTCAGGCATCGGTTTTTTAGACATAGAAGAAGATTTTGTTCTTGTTTTTGAGGCTGGCGTCGGTTTAATATAAAAATGTTGAGGCCTGAAAGCACCCTCAGAAGCCGGTGACTGCTCAGCGGCTCCGGACCCATCCAAGGGAGAGACATCCGTGGGTTCAATACTCTGAGAATCTTGCTGCATACCGGACTCCGAATGGGTCTCGGTAGAGGCCTGCGACTCAAAAGTAGCGGGTATCAGGGGCTGCGAAAGCGCCTCACTGAGTACCGGCGAACCGGCAACAGGCTTAGGAGAAGCTTCGTTGCCAGTTTTGGACCTCGGCGGTCTGTCTCTGTCTTTTTCTTTGCGCCTTTTGTGAACTCCGGTAGTCGGATTGCTACCAGACGGCATTTCAGGATAATTAAATCTTGATCCAAAATATTTAGAAGCAAAAATATACAGACGCTTAATAGTGCGTTGGTTAAATCTAGCACAAAACCGACAGCAAGGCACGTTATGATCTGGGCCTAGGCAAGGAATACAGTACAAATGAAAATCCTTATGAGGTATTTGCTTCCCACAAGTAATGCAATTATTAACTTGTACTGACATCGGTAAGGAGCAAGAAAAAGTTTCCCCAACGGGGTACTTGGCTTTAGTTTGAAGACTTTGGTTCTGAAACACGAAAATTTCAGGAGTTGGCCGACCGGCACTTGCAAAATGCCTCTGCTTCGGGCACCGCACAGCAAGAAAGACTGAATAAAATGGCGTCGGCTGCATGTTTTATACCCCTGACAACCTGACATCATGGAGGAGGAGACAGCAACTGACGCAGGACCCAAGACTTTGTTATTCAGGCCGACTGAGGGCAACCTGCCAGCAGATTACCCAAATGTAATGACTGCAACAGTGAAACACGAAGAACATCTGCAACCGTGTGCACTTAAAGTGTTTTATCACAAATCACAAGGTAGATTTCCTGCAGAAGCGAGTCATATGACATACACTACATTTCTCAAAGTATACACTATATTTCAGAACAAAAAATCTTAATGAGTCACAATAGAGGAGATTAAAGTACACCCAACTAGTTACTGTAAAACAAATTCATAACGTTCCATCTGTTTCTTAGGGTCTTTCGGTCTTACAGTGCCAGCAGAGTAAATTCAGCCAAAATATACTGCTAGTATTGTACACACAAAAAATGTACCTCTTAAAACACAAAGTGGTTTCATTTTAACAGAAAATTCATTAGGGAGCGTTTAAAGCAGCCAAGAAATCTACCTTTCTGGGAGACGGAGATGGACGGGAAAAAAGTCCATTTAAAACAGACTGGAGTTAAATAGAGCTCTATTTTAACACCGTTTGCAGCCATGTGCATTTATCATGGTCTGTCATAATGGGATTCCAACTCCCTTGGACTTCAAGAGCAAAGTTCAAGAAATCCATATTTAATACGGTTTGTTTTTTGTCTATTAATGTATGTGCCTATGCCTTAAGTATTAATTTAATAAAGATGTTTATTAAAAAAAATCCATAGGATTCAAATCCTATGAAATGAAACAGCACATATATTATACAGAGCACTGATAAATTTACCTGTATGCTACAAAATATTTTACACCAGAAAGCAAAGTGTTTTTTGTATTTCACAAAAGAAAAACAGTTCAGCAATGTGTAGAATGGATTTTTTTTTCACAAAATGTTAAAATCTCTTTCAATAAACTCTGAAGTCTGCAATCTTTTAAAATCATAAGTCAATACAGGATGTTCTACTATACACCTGTTGGTTTTAAACTTAAGTCTAGAAATAAGAGACTTGATTTGTATGCCTGAAGAACTGTGATGGAAATATTCCCTTCAACATTAGCAAAGAATAGCTGGCAGGACATCAGAGCAGTACCAGGATGCAGCCAACACAAATGAAATCCTGTAGTAATGATAACATTTAGTAATTCACAGACTTATTTAACAACTTTCTTAAAGGCAATCATCACCGTAATCATCCGAAATAAACTGCTACCAAATGATAAAACCAAAGAAGGCAATGTAATAATTTCCTGGCCTACATGTTTAGTAGATGGTAGACAAACGAGATCAGTTTTGCAGAAATGCAACACACTGTTGCACCGCTGAACAGAAAGTAGGTTAAATATATCCCTAATCTGAGGCAATAACTAGTTCTCACTAACCACTGGGTAGTAAGAAGTGGGTTAATTACTTGTAAAATTACCAAATATAATACACAGGAATCTTTGCAAGCGCTGTTTAGCAATCTGTGGCTAGAGTGAGAATACAGTTTCCCCACAGGCTACCATCCTGAGAAACTTAAAAGACATTCGTCACACACCACAGAATGATGCATTTCAACACCCACAGAAACCTAAACCACATCTGAGGGGTGAAGAATGCGCATCATGATTTCATGCTTCTTACATCTGAACACCTACTTCAAAAATAAGAAAGTTTGTTATTAAAAGCAAAACTGTCTGATTTTAGATAATGTACAGGTACACCACTTACAAGCAGAATGTGTAGACCTGATCCTGACTTAGTATTACGCTATTTGCCTTTCTGGACCATTTTAAGCCTAGCCAATTACCCCATTTGAGAATCGAACCTTGCAGCTTGTGTCTGCAAGGTAAACACCTTAACCATTATGTCAACCTCAAAAGACATCAACACAAAAGGCTTAAACTGATAAATTAAGACTGAGCGTATATTAATGATATGGGCTTAAATAAGCACTCCGCATAGAAAAGATATGCAAGCATTCCCAAACTACTGGAGTGTCAACATGCACCTTCATTTTTTGCCTTTTTTATTCTTCAGCCTAAAGGTTTTGTCTTCCACTTAGAATTACCACACCTGCATGGCTGACGTTTCTCAGTGATGCTACTTATGGCGGTACTCACCACGGTATAGCCTTTAATTATACAGATGTCTGCTGTAATATTCTTTACAGGCAAGTGGATTTCCTGTCACTAACAGGAAACTAACAGTCTCATTTGCCCAGAAACTACAACAGTCAGTTCCTTCTGTTGAGCATGCCATTTCACCTCTATTTCATCATTCTGATAACAATTATTGTACCTAAACATGTGACACATTCTACCTTGTTATAATTTGCTGCAAAGAACAAAAGTCAACTAACTGTTAGCAATAAAGTCAAGAAAAAAGTTATAAAAATTACCTTGCGAAAACTTCAAATCACAATAAACACATTCAAGTATAGATTTAGCAATTTGAAGCATACAAACAAGAATGGAAAAGGAAATGGCATAAATATATTAACCTGTGCTCAACATTTAATAAGGGGGAATACAGCACCATAAACACACACACACACACATATATATATATATATATATATATATATATATATGTTTGTGACTACAGCATCAAGGGTGGGGGAGGGTTAACCATACAAGAGCAGGCATGCAGGTAATTCAAGGGTTATCCACTAACTTTAAATGTCTTGATGCTTGTACTACCTTCATCACAGCCACCCCAACCACTGTATTAATTATCAAGGTAGAGAAAAACAAGCAATGCCACCAAATCAGTCCATACATAAGGAAGCCTGCACGAATGAAATGCATCATGCTGTACAGGTCAGACAAATCCCTCTCTCTGAAATGACAAACCCAGATTGTAATGCTTTGTAAATATGTGCATTAAAACTCAAATCATGGCTTCATTTGCATACTGGGTTGAAAGATTCCAAAAGAAAGTAGGTAACCACACCATTCAAGATTTAGTTACATTTACCAAAAAAGAAAGTAATAACCTAGCTGTGTAACATGATCTGTATTAAAAACATAACACAACTATAGATGTTTCAATAGACTCACTGTAGTAATGACCCTTGGGATTCTTGCATATAAAAGTCAGACAATCTATTTAATTTACAGGGCTCTTCATCTTTTCCTATTGAGGCCCACCGAACTCCCTCCCACACCAACACCCTGACGTCGGTGGTAAAGGAGCATTAACCAGTGCCACCTTTGGATCTCGTGTGTCCTAGCAGGTGCAGGCTGCTCCCTAGAGCTACAGTACCACTCATCCCAGGATGACTTGTCCCATCATGGCAGATTATAACAAGAAAGACCATAACACTTGTCCCTCTAGGCTTCTGTTGAACCCTGAGGAGGAGACTTTCCTATCAGGTCGTAAAGGGGGAAGGTGCAGCTGAACAGGCAAGAAGTCCACCCCAACTCAGAGGTATCTATGAGACAGAGAGGAAGGAGAGAGGATACTAAAACTGCAACAGTGAATCTACTTGAACATGTACAATTATAGTAAGCTCCTAATGCAACTGTACTATGTTTTTCACAATTAAATGTTGCAATACTGACTCTTGGGATGACTCCCCAAAGTTTATGGGGAGTAAAAGTCCTGAAGAATGTCTGTTTGTAAAGCTGGCTCAGGTCACTGAAATGCTGGCAAAGTGATGATGTTTGGAAAAGGTCTGGACAGTGGACCAGGTAGCCGCTTTCCAAATGGTCTGTGCAGTAACCCCCTTCCCCCCTTAGGAAGGCTGTAGTGGCAAGCCAAGGCTCTGGCAGAGCAAGCTCTCATTAGACCTGGCTTATAATGGATGCAAAAAAAAGGCAATGAAATGAGTTACTCATTTAGAAGATTTGTTTTTTTTTCACAGTGTTTCGGTGAAAAAAGCAACAAACATCTGGTCAGATTTTCTATATTGCTTTGTCCTGTCCAGGTAGGATTTCATTTTAATATGTACATCTGAGGAATGCAAAATCTTTTCCCCTTTACTTTACAGAAAAATGGGAAAAAAAAAACACAGGGAAAGTGGCTAGCTTGATTCAGAGAAAGTTATGTAATCATCTTAGGCATAAAACATGGCTTAGTCTAAAATGTAAGGAGGGCGCTTCGCGCATGCAAGACTAATTATGACATCTGTTAAGCTGTGGCCACGGCTACCAGTGCAGCAGTCTTCCAAAACCGGGATTTCATGAGGGGTGAAACTAGTTGGTTCAAATGAAAGATCAGAGTTTTTCCAGCACAAAAATCAAGGCCCGTGGTGGAGCAATCCCTTTCGGGGTGGGTGGAGGGGTGGTAAATGCAACCCCCTCTTAAGGAAAGGTTTTACTGGCTATTCAAAGTAGAATGAGGCTCAGAAGCAAGCAGGCAGAAATGGCAGAGGCATGTAAATTTGCAGAAACATATGAAGGGCCTGTCTTGCTTAAATCTGACAGAAGGGCAAGGACCAGAAACATCTTTGTTGAAACTGGTTACATTACTACTGTATTGCCCATCTGTAGTTGCAAGATTCCCTGTTGTTCATAGGTTCAAAGGTGTGTACTAGGCCAACGGCCCTGGAGCCTTTACAAGCCTAGCCCATAGAAGTGCCCTGGCATTATACCATCGTTAGTTCCTGGTGCCTCTATCAAGCAGAGCCACTGGAGTGATCCCCGGGGTGAACTTTCTATTTCCCATCCACTCATCAAGATTTCTCTTGAAGAGGGCCAGTGAGGTGCTTTGCTTGACATTTATGTCAATATCTCTATTTCAACTCTGCATTTAAACATTCCTATCTCTCTGCCTCTTACCTTCACTCTAGTAAAATCTTTTTTACCTGACCACCTCTTCTCCCCTCACAGCCAGTTTAATCTGTACTGATGTCTAACTATTCTATTTTTGGATGACTAAGGATAAAAACCCTTACTTATTTACCCTAACCTACACCAATACCCACTGTACTTTGCCTTGTAAATTTTATCTGTACTATTTTTTTACTCTGTACTGTACCTACAGTGCTTGCTGATATGTGGAATGTAATTGCGATTCTTGTTAAATCTGTTTTTTGTATATCACTATTGGAGATTCTGTATAAATAGCTATGTACTATGTCAACTTAATTGTATGTATCAACTGTTGACCTTTTCTCCCAGGGGACTCCACTGAAAAGGGGCTCCGGGCTCTGTCTCAGCTGGACAAACCTGGTCAACAAATGTCAAATACATAAATAATAAATAAATATTAGCTATTGAGAAGCTGCAGTCCATGGCAAAACTGACAACAGGCTAACTTATTAAATGTAGTAAACCACTCTGAAAAGAAAGCTGATGAAAAGAGGTATACAGAAAGTTGAACGGCAAGCCAATGGAGACAGAGACTTGTAGAAAGGGAGAAATAAGTTAAATGATGCAACAGTGAAGGTAAAAGCATAAGACTGAAAGGCAGGTGCACCAAAATGAGTGTAGCTCATATTTAGGAAGAGGAAAAATATAGTTATTTTAAAATACATAGTTTAGTTATGGGTTAGAAGCTTTTTATAGGTTCATAGGCTCATAGATTAGTACTAAGCTAACTGCCCTTGCAAGCCTTACTATTAGGTCACCCTCTCAACCCTTGTTAGTCTGCTAAATTTTAAGGAGCTAAATACTGAAAGGGATCAAATTACTAGGGTGTTAGAAATAGTAAAGGAAACTGTAGACAAAAATGTAACTCAAAGTATTTAAGCCATAATGCAGTACGAGTTAAAGGATTTATTTGTGGAATGTTAATGGCTTTTCAGACCGTGCTAAATTTATGAAAATAATAAGACAGGTAAGAATACATATACTCCAATTTAACATATGACAGAACAACTAACAATTATGAAGAAAGAATTTAAAGGATTTACTGCCAAATGTCAGACAGCCAGGGAAACAACAGTAGGTATATGTCTAGAAATAGAATGCCCAACAGAAATAGATGAGACAAAAACAGACCCAGCAAGAAGGTACATGGCTATCAGGGGTTTTAGGCAGGGGGTAGAATTATAATGTATTTATGCACCAAGAAAAATAAAAAAGAGGGACTTGGATAATCTATTTAATGAAACTATGGGTTTTCAATAGTCTCTCAATATCATGAGAATGGAACATAGTTACAAACAAACTGGATGTAAACAGTGGACCTAGGGAGCAGATAGCAGCCACAGAAAGGAAATTCTTGTAAGAACTGCAATAAAACACAAGGTTCATGCAATGTAACAGACTGTTGTGAGGGACTTCACATTTTATTCACGTAGACATACCATTTGTTTTAAACTGGACAGGATATTTATTACTGAGTCTGAATATCTAACAAGAGATTTTAAGATTTATCGACTGACCAAGTCTGATCCTCCACTGGTGGGTATACAACTCAATTTAAGGGGCAATGTGGTAAGAAAAAGATACTGGAGTTCTTGGTTACATGCAAACGCATGAGCATTTTACAGAAATTTTGGTGATGCTACTTAAAAATATGAACACGGAAGCAGCGTCGCTAGTCAGAAAGTGGGCAACAATGACTTTTAAAACAAAGATTGCAACAGAGGGAACAGCACATGCAGACAGTAGCCCATATATCATGCAATCAGAATGGAGAGAAATTGAAGACCAAGTTGCAGACATTGGAACAGGAGAGGGAGACCCAAAGAACAGAAACAGACATTGGAACAGGAGAGGGAGACCCAAAGAACAGAAAGAGAAGTGCAAAGCAGGAAGACAGAGTATTATGTGACAAGGCTGCATCTAGTAGACTTTTTCTGAAAGCTTTCAGAAAATGCAGAAAGTTTTGATCCAAACTGAATGCAATAAATTTGAGGCATGAACCGACAGGGGAAATACATAAGAATCCAAACCATATTCCAACAATACAATGAGAGTATTTTATTTAGTCATTTTATAAGTTATTTCAACTACATTTACTGGTGTTGGCTACAACTCAGGTGTAACAGCTTTTTCTGGTTTAAAAGTGAACTTACTGTTGTTTTAAAATGTATTTTTGACTATTTTCCAAAAAAAAAAAAAATCCATCTCTTTGCATGTTTCCCACCATTTTCTCTTGCTAGAATAGTCCGGATTTCAGATTTGCTGAATTCAGGACTATATTAGTGTTTCTGAGTTGCCCAGACCTTTCTGTGATTTAGGAAGCCTTTCTGCTTATCAGTGGGAGTGGTAAGCACTGAGCAGCCTATCTACCGCTAGAGGAGTGGTTTCCAGCTCTGAAATTGTACCTTATTGGCCGTTTTGGGCTGCTTCTATCCCTTTTAACTTTTTGCTTAAAAAACAGCATTTGCGCAACACCGCTAAACTAGGGTAAACTATTACCGGTGCCAGAAAGTCTGCGCTTCAAATTTTCCCGTAGATCTTACCAGTTCTCTTCTTTTCTGCACTTAAATAGCTTATTAAGGCTAGCACTTATTATTGAAGCATTTTCTGCAGCACATTAACAGCTACAAGCACTAAACCTTCCATAAGAAAAAAAATAAACAGCTTCAGTACTTACTAGACTGAACACCCTTCCAGGGATGTAGAAAGGTCAGTTCCCTGCGCTTTCTCCTTTTAACCTGGTGAAGCTAGGCATCCTGAGGCAATGTAGCAACTGCCTCATGTACACAGACATCCCCCTCTCCTCTTGCCTCCTAACACTCAGACTTGTGAGAGATGCACCTATATATCCAAAGTGGAAGCCAAACACTCTCCTGCCAAAGCTGGAATAGCCAATAAAGAGGAAATGGTCAACACCTGCATCGCATGGAACACATAGCCCTCCAGAGCATATACAACCACTGCCCTCACACAATAACACAAAACATACACCCGCCTTCATGGTGGCTCTCACTAAAAATCTACCTAAACAACAGAGACCTCCAAGGCAGAAACACAAGCAACCACCACATCCCAGCACAATCCATAAAACACATAGCTCACAAACAGTGCTCCACTCAACCAAAGCCCCTAGGGCAAAACAGTTTACCCAATACACTACTTATAGGTGACTCCATAGTAAGGCACACTGATGTCCCACTCACTAGGTTGAATAAGGAGAAGGTAATGGTCAGCTGCCTGTTGGGAGCCAGGATCCACCACATAATGCACACACTCGGGTCACTCCATAATAACTACAAATATGACTCTGTCATTGTCCAAGTTGGTGTGAACCTCCCTGGACTACATGAAAAGAGACATGGAGGAGCTCTCGGATCATGTAGCCCAGGCAGGTTATGACCCTACCCCTGAACATCATTCTATCAACACCCAGAATGATACAATGGTACAAGCAGAAAATGACAGACGTCAACAATTGGCTAAGTTTCTGGTGTCATTCCAAGGGGATCCAGTATCTGTCTTGCCTGGGACGACATGATTGACAGAACTCGATGCTTTGCCACAGATGGCCTGCATCTGTCACCCCTAGGATTCCGGATACTGGCCAAAGCTCGTGCCACCTCTATTGTGCCTTTTTTAGTAAATGTCCTGTAAACAAAATTACCACCATAACAGCTACGAGCAAATATACTCTGAGGTTTATGCTACTCAGTGCTAGAAGTCTATATCTCAAGATACACTTGCTCGAAGAACTCCTTTGTGCAGTAACAAACCTGATCCAAGGTTCCGGAGAGCACCCCTGCGCTACCAGGCTATAATTCATACCACACATTTCGGCCCCAGAACTCTGACCAAAGCCCTAAAGGAGGAGGTATCTCTATATTCATAACAGATGTGCATACCTCCAGACTAGTAGCCCAACATAACACATCAGAGATACTTCAGGTTCAACTAACACTGGTTAAAGACTGCAATCCAGGTTGTAGCCTGCTATAGATCCCCCCACCATGTCCCAAGATTCCCATTCCACATTCCTGAGCACCCTGGAAAATATTAAGGTTCAACCCAACACCCTCATACTAGGTGACTTCAATTGCCCCTTCATTAACTGGGAAAAATACTCAAGCACCAACGCACTTGCCCAACATTTTCTGGAATTCATTAATTCCAACTCCCTCGACCAACACATTCATACCCCCCCACTAGGAGCAACAACATCCTTGACCTTATTACTAACATGGGCGACCGTTGCTCTACACCATCAGTTAACCCCTCTCTGGTCAGATCTGACCACAAGCTGATCACCATGGATATCCACATCTCACCCACATCCCCCTGTAAAGGTAACAACAGTGAAAAACTTCTCCAAAGCAAACATTTGCCTTCTAAAATCAGAAGTGGCCAACTTCATGACACCTATGCAAATGGAAAATAGGTGCATGACACTGACTCATACACATATGCACAGTACGAACACGTACACAAATGCATGGAACGGGCCATACCCAACAGAACCAAGACGTTCTTCTCCAAAATAAAGAAGCCAATCTGGTAGTCCCCTACCATAAAAAAACTCTACAACAGAAGGAAGAAGCTGTTGCAGAGAAAGGTGAAGTCCCAAGACTGAAAAAATTCCCTTGCTAGCCTCAACAAAAAACTGAGATCCCTCATCAAATCCTCTAAAGCTAGCTACGAAAACAAAATTGCAGCAAATACCAAAGACAACTGCAAAGCCTGCTATAGTTATGTCAAGAATCTACATGGCAATATTCAGATCTGCTCTGAGCTACAGCAAAATGGTAACTCATATAACAACCGACATTGCCAATACACTGGCCAACAGGTTCAGTGCAAACTTCATCCCTCTTTCACCCCCTAAAGAGCCAATCATAATAGCGGAGGAATGCCATGTACCCAATATTTATGCTGCACAGGTTAAAACTGGACTGTCCAAGGCCAAGAATACAGCTTCTATGGGACCCGATAATATCTCTGGTTGTGTTCTACATGAATTACAAAGCAAACTAGCGCCACACCTGTGTGCTCTGCTCAATCACAGCCTCACTTCAGGATTTGTCCCTACTGAATGGCACACTGCTAGCATCATCCCACTCCACAAAGGGGGAGTGACTACAGACCCTGGGAACTACTGCCCCATTAGCCTGATGAGTCTGGTGTGTAAGGCTAGAGAGCACATCATCATGGACCTTATAAATAGGGACATTAGGAATCTCCAAACTCTAGAACCCATGCAGTTTGGATTTGTGAAGGGTGGATCTTGCCTGCTCAAACTGGTAGACTTCTTTCAGTCTGTCACCAGAGCTATAGATGAAAGCAAGGTAGTTCACACAGCCTACCTCGATCTGGCCAAGGCCTTCGATACATTTCTCACTCAGGGATCATAGAGTGACTAAACTATGTATAAACCCCTACGTCACAAGGTGGGTGGCAAACTGGCTCACTAACAGAATCCACGCTGTGAAAGTAGCAGACTCCAAGTCTGACTACTGACCAGTCACGAGTGGTGCCCCACAGGGATCAGTCTTGGGTCCCCTTCTGTTTGGCATTTACTTCTCTGAAGTCCAGGCCTCCATACAACACGCTCCAGAGATCTCAACCTCATTACCTCAATCAACAAAACATGCTGGAGGAACAGGTTCATATAACCCAGAGACTGCCCATACTCTGGAAGAGACATCCCAAACATGTCAATCCGAGCACCTCATTTGCCCTCTTCAAGAGAATCTTGGCGAGTGGATGGGAAATAGAGGATTCACCCTGGGGACCACTCCAGTGGCCCTGCTTGATAGGGGCACTAACTAGGGGGAACTAACGTCGGATGGCACAATGCCAGGGAAAGCTTTGGGCTAGGCTTGTAAAGGTTCCAGGGCCATTAGCCTAGTACACATCTGTGAACCTAAGACCTCCTTGAGCCAATTACAGTAAGAAAAGTGAAGGAAAAAGTATTTAGTTAAGCTACTGGCAAAACCTAGGAATTGATGGGATACCAACTGAACTGTGGAAAGTGTGCTTGTGGGGTGGTGGTGACAAACCTGTAGGTACAGCTCTAACAGTTTTAATAAATAAAGAGAAAAGTACAGTTTTGTACCTACCATAAATGTAGATGTTCGAGGATCCACATTGCTGCAGTCCTAACTATTGGGTAGTCCGCTGTCCAGTCGGCCCGAATACCAAAGTATATGGCTGACGTCGGTCACGGCGCATTAGACTGACGTCAGTACGTCAGGGTACTAATGCGCATGACCGACGTCATATCCTCAGTCTTTTCTTGCCCCAGATGTCAGAAGACCCTAAAAAGACAAGGCCAAAACCAAAAACTCCAAACACACCTGCACCAAAAATATATACAATATATACAAAGGTACCAGAATATAATCTCACCTACACAACCCCCCCTAAACACAGAGGGGAAGGAGGGAGGGTAAATTGGACTGCAGCAATGTGGATCCTCGAACATCTACATTTATGGTAGGTACAAAACTGTACTATGTTCTTCATTCCACATTGCTGCAGTCCTAACTATTGGGTAGAATCCCAAAGCAGAGGTAAGGGAGGCTGGCAAATCATAAGGAAGCAGGAGCTGATAACATGCCTTGCAAAATAGCTGTGGCAAAACCAGCCCTAGACTTAGAGTAGAGAGGAAGGTGGTAATGCTTAGAGAAAGTATGCACTGAACTCCAAGTAGCTGCCTCCAAAATATCCTTAGTTGCCACCCCCCTTAGAAATGCTGTTGAAGTGGCAGCAGCCCTAGTGGAATGAGGCCTAATCCCAGCTGGAATCTCCTTGCCATGATGGGAATAACAAAATGCAATGCAAAACCCAATCCACCTAGAAATAGTTTGTTTTGACACAGGCTTGCCCTGCTAACTCAAAGCAAAAGAAACAAACAACTGCTGAGACTGCCTAAAATCCTTAGTCCTGCTTAAATAATAACGCAATTGCCTGTGTACATCTAAAGTGTGCAAAATCTTTTCCCCTTTATTTTGGGGATCTGCATAAAAAGTAGGCAAATGAATAGTTTGGTTTAAAGCCACACTAGAAACCACCTTAGGCATAAAGGAAGGATTAGTACGTAATGATACCCTATCCTTATGAAAAATCAAAAAAGGCTCAACCGCCATAAGGGCCTGCAACTCAGAAACCCTTCTTGCAGAAGTAATGGCCAACAAAAAAGCAGTCTTCCATGACAAGTATTTCAGTTCAGCAGTAGCCGCAGGCTCAAAAGGTTGTAGAGTAAGTTTCTCCAACACAAAATTGAGATCCCAAGCAGGAGTAGGCGCTCGACGTGGGGGTCTTATATTCTTTGCCCCTCTAAGAAATTGCTTGAACAAAGGATGTGAAAACAATGGTGGGTCACAATCATAGTGGGCTGAAATTGCTGCAGCATGAATCTTAATGGAAGAGAAAGACAAACCTTTGTCCAATAACTCAGTAAGATATTGAAGAGCCACACTCAAATTAGGCTCAGAAATCTCCAAATTCTTTGCTGCAGTCCAAAATAAAAATCTCTTCCATTTTTCTGCGTACACTTTCCTTGTACTAGGTCTTCTGGCTTCCATAATCACATTTAAAACTTGTTGAGGAAGTTGAGACCTGCTGTCTTTCAAAACAGAATATGCCAAGCTGTTAGATGAAGAGAGTGAAGCTTGACATTGAGCAGATGACCTTCCCTCTGAGACAACAGGTGTGGAATCAAGGGTAAAGGCCATGGAGGCTTCCTTACCAGACTCCTCAGTAATGGGTACCAGTGCTGCCGAGGCCAATCTGGAGCTATTAAAATCATCCTTGGCTTGTCTTGTCTGACCTTTAGAAGCACCTTTGGGAGAAGAGGCAGAGGTGGAAAAGCATACACATGAAGATTTTTCCAACTGAAAGAAAGAGCATCCACTTTCCAAGCTGTGTGATGAAATCTCTTCGTGCAAAACTTTGGCAGCTGGTGGTTTAGTGGAGAAGCGAACAGATCTATGTCTGGAGTTCCCCATGACACTGTCAATGTTTGAAATACATGAAGATCCAGTTTCCACTGTGGGGATCCATGATTTGTCTGCTTAACACATCTGCTAAGGAGTTCTGTGCTCCCGGCAGAAACCTTGCCTGAAGAGTTAGTTGCAAGCTGAGCGCAGTCTCCCATAAAATCATTGCTTGCCTGCACAATGGGTAAGAATGTGTTCCCCCTTGTTTGTTGATGTACCACATGACAGTTGTGTTGTCTGTTAGAATCAACACCTGCCCTGGAAGAAGTAACTCCTTGAAAGCCATTAATGCAAACTGGACTGCTAACATCTCTTTCATGTTGATATGTAGATGCTGTAGTCTGGCAGGCCACTTGTCTTGTATCCACTTTCCATTTAGATGAGCTCCCCAAGCAATGTCTGAGGCATCTGTTGTTAGAATCTGACTTGCCTCTGGCCGGGTCACAGAGAGTCCCTTGTTTAGGTGACATTCCTGAGCCCACCACAAAAATTCCTTTTGAATGCAAGGTATTATTTGAATGACAGTGTCCAAATCCTGGCAGTGCTGTGTCCATAGATTTTTGAGATACCATTGTAGCTTCCTCATATGCAGTTTGGCATTGGGAAGCACCAGAATACAAGATGCCATGAACCCTAAGGCTTGAAGGACTGTCCTTGCAGTCAGCCCGGACTGAAGAGATAGTTGATGGAAGTAACTGGAAAGATTCTTTTGTTTGTCCGGGGTTAAAAAGTCCATCTGGGCTGCTGTATTCAGTCTCACACCCAGAAAGCACATGTCTTGAGAGGGTACTAGACTGGACTTTATTTCGTTCACAGAATACCCTAGGCATCTTAGCACTGCTATGACATATTCCAAATGCTGTAGAAGGTCTTCCTTTTCTTGAGCCAGAATCAGGCAGTCGTCCAAGTAAGGATAGATTTGAATTCCTTTTAGCCTGAAGTAAGCTATCACTGGAGCCAGAACCTTTGTGAATACTCTGGGCAGTAGATAAGCCAAAGGGCAATGCAGAGAACTGATAATGAGAATTTCCAGCTCGAAAACGCAGATACTTCCTGCAACTTAGTCTTATAGGCACATGAATGTAAGCTTCCTTGAGATCTAAAGTTACCATCCAGTGATCTTTGCCCAGCAGAGGTAAAAGCTGTTGTAACGTCAACATTTTGAACTTGGGAATGTCCAGATAAGTGTTGAGGATAGATAAATCCAAAATTGGTCTCCACGTGTTCCCCTTCTTTGGTACTAGGAACAGGCGAGAATAAAATCCTAGGCCCCTTTCTGGCACAGGAACTGACTGAATGGCCCCTATTTGGAGCAACAGAGAAATTTGCTTGTGAGCCTCTGTTCTTTGTAGAGGAGGAATGTCTGGCATGCCCTTTGAAAGGAGGCAAGGTATGGAAATAAAACCTGTAACCGTGGTGAATGATATCCAGAACCCATTTGTCTTGGGTAATTAAATCCCAATTTTCTTTGAAAAGAGACAGCCTTCCTCCCAAAGGTGCTGCCAGGCGAGAATGTACTGGCAGCTGAAAAGGCAGGTCATTGGGTCTGCTTACGAAAGGACTGACCCCTGCCCTCACCAGAAGTCTGAGCAGGTGAACTCCCTGTCCTAGGCCTAAAAGAACCTTGAGCTCTGCTTCTACCACGTCTAGACCTACCCCTAGACTGAGAATCATAAGCAGGATAAATCCACCCCTTAGTAGGCCAATTTCTACTAAACTTCGGAGGCTGCACCTGCAAAAAATCCTTAACAGTTTGCATAGACTTAGCCTTGTCCTCCATTTTCTTTAAAACTGCTTCCACAGGCGAACCAAACAACACATCAGACTGTAAAGGAGCATCCAAAATCCTTGTCTTAACATGCTCAGCTAAGTTCTGATCCCTCAACCAGGCGTGCCTACGAAGAACAGAACCAGTGGCAGCCACCCTCGAGGAGGCCTGCACAGCATCAAAACCACACTGCAAGGAATGCTTACCCACTTGTTCAGAAACATGAACTAAATCCTGCAACTCTTTACACTCAATACCTTCAGCCAGAGCATCCACCTTAGACTTCAATTGTGAAAGGAGATAATTCTGATATTTTAACATATGAAACTCACAATTCAACGCCCTCATGGCTAAAGTGGAAGAAGTATACACTTTCTTTCCCCATCTATCCAAAGCCCTTGCCTCTTTATCAGGAGGAACAGGATTTTTAACCACAGAAGCCTTCACACCTTTAGGCCCCTGAGAGACAGTTTCTGGGTCTGCCCTAGGACTCTTAAAAAGATACTTATGGGCTTCAGGCACCCTATAGTACCTATCCAGTTTAACTGGGGCAGGAGGCAAAGAGTCAGGATTCAGGGAAGCCTCTGCAAAAACATCTTCTACCACATTCAGAACAGGAGGTATAGCTAAAGGCCTATGCTGGGGTAAAAACAAGAATTCTCTAAGCCTCTTCCTGGAATCAGAGAAATCTTGACCCTCCCATTTAAAATGCTCCCTCATGGAATGCAGAGTCTCTGAAAAAGAAAAATCCTCAGGAGGCGAAGCTGATGGAGTAGAATCATCCACATCAGAATCAGAATAAGGAGGATACTCCTGCAAGTCTTCAGCCGAAGACTCAGAAGCCTCCGAACATTGCTCAAAACTCTCAAACTCAGGTTCCACCCTAGGCCTCTTATCAGGAGGGGGCATAGAACCTCTAATCATTGTAATCAAATCCTCTCCCATTTTTAGCATATGCTTCTTAGGCAAAGACCCTGAAACACTCGGAGAAACCCCCACTGAAGCTAAAGTAGGCCTGCCTCTTAAAGAAGCCTTGGAAACAGAAGGCGAGGCCCTAACCACCTTAGGAAGAGAGGGAAGAACAGCCACCTGAGAAGCCCCTTCAGCCTGGCCTACTTCCTGAGAGGACACATCCTGTAACAGTAAAGTTTCTCCCTGAGACTCCAAAGAAACTCCTGGCAGAACCTCCGCTCCACTGAGCCTTCTAAAGAACCGACGTCCGGGACTGTCGGTTCTTCCACTCTAGGCTTCGCTGCTTTGTCCTTGCGCTTTTTGGCTGAAGCGGGCGTCGGAGCATCCGACGGCATTTTATAATTACAACGCTTCCCAAACACTAACCTGGCACAGTCTAACCTTCTCTTAATAGTGCGTTTGTTAAATCTAGCACAAGAGCGCATCCAACAACGTTGTGCTCAGGCCCTAAACAAGGTATACACAAAGTATGGTAATCCCTATGAGGTATCTGTTTCCCACAAGAAATACAGTTATTCACTTTTTCTGACATCCGGTTAAATACTGAGGCAAGAAAAACCAAAATATTCTAACGGGTACTTAGCCAACTTTGATTCGGTCTGAAACTCTGACTTCAGAAACTTTCAGAACGCCAACCTGCACTCGCAAAACTGCTTCTGCATCGGACCATGCGGCAAAAAAGACTGAGGATATGACGTCGGTCATGCGCATTAGTACCCTGACGTACTGACGTCAGTCTAATGCGCCGTGACCGACGTCAGCCATATACTTTGGTATTCGGGCCGACTGGACAGCGGACTACCCAATAGTTAGGACTGCAGCAATGTGGAATGAAGAACATCTGCCATCCTGGAATCCACTGTTATGTTAAAAAGAGTAAATATCATTCAAGGGCCTCATCTTACACGCCAATTTCAATACTGACTTGTGATTACAAGATATTTATGCCCATCTTGGCAGGCAGAATGGCCAAGGTCATACAAAATAATGAGGTTTTGTAGCACATAGATAAACACATGACAATATACTTGCACTGCATTTGGTTTAAGAAGCAGAAACAGGTTTTTAGGAAATTTGGATTTCCAGAAAAAAATAAACATGCTAACCATCATTTTATATTTTATATACATCTTTCAGTTATCAGAAGCAAAACTAAAACTGAATGGGAATTTAAAACAGGGATATAACCTAGGCAAAGATACAAGACGGGGATGTCCTCTCTCCCCATTATTTGCTTAGTATTTGGAATCATATGCACAAAAATGGTAGTAATTGAGGTGAAGTAATATACAAGGGTTTAATTGGATAAAAAGGAAAAAATACACTTTTTGCTTATGATATAATTTTACATTAAACTAACCCAGATGAAAACCTAAGCTAGTTTATTCACAATATTAAAGGAACTTGCAGACATTTCATGCTACACAATGAAATCTAATGTTATTTCGATAAATTACACCCCTACAGGTAAAGCTAGTACAATTATGTATGTGTATGTATTACAGATTGAACTACCTAAATGTGCTAATATCTATGACAGGTAAAGACTCTCCCAGGGAAACCTGGCTGGAAAACAAAAGTATGATTTTAAAATTGATGAAAAAGATGTGACTTGCTTTCTTTGGACATGGCTAACAAGCTACAAGCACTGGAAATCTTTATGGTGCTACTGATATTATATGGGGGACATATCTTTCTAAAGGCGATAGAAGATAAAGAGTGAATACTATTGAAGAAAGAGATGAATTATTCATTTGGGATAATAAAAGCTTGGGGTAAGTTTGGATTCTGCCAACTGAACATGGTTGCCTGGTGCTCCCAGTTTTGGAAGGGTACTACAGAGACACAGAAATGAGACTGGCATACTTATTACAAAATAAAAAGTCTCTGCAGGATGGAAGCAGATGATACTTTTTTTCAGAAGGGAGGTGATGGGGAAAATATGAAAGTAGGCATATGACATCATTGTAAAAGAGAAACGGAGAATATGACGTTAGGGAAACGTATACAAGATTGCAATAAAAGTAACAGGAACTAAAAGGTTTGAGCAGTAGAAGATGGACCTGTCCCCTATAGGGGTAACTATAAAACAGATGTAGTTTTAAAGAACTGGTATAAAAGAAAACAGAGCCAGGGGTTTTGGGAGCAAATATTTCAATGGGAAGTAGTAACAGAATGGGAACAAGTGAAACAAATCTCCCAACTCAAAGAGACTGATTAAACGGCTTATAAAGCAATGGGTTCTTTACTTGTGAAACTACAGAGAATGGAAAAGGGGTGGGGAAAGGTCCGAGAGGTAGTACAGCTGGTAAATGAGGCAAGGACAGAGAAGGCCTATACAAAATGTTAGTTAGTAGGTTATAGAGGATATACAGAAAATAAGGTAGAAAAAAAAATTACAGGGAAGAAGGGATGGGAAAAAAACGAAGGGACAACAATACTTTGAAGTGGAAAGAAAAAAGATTTATATGGCACCAAATAAGGCAATTAAGTCCAGAATGTTTGGCTGTAAATGCCTACACAAGTACTTTCATTCCCCACAAAGACAACATTAAGATGCTTCCTGGTGCAAACTCTGAGTGATGGACATGTGAGGGAAATATATAAAGGACTGGGAGCATATCTTTTGCTCATGCCCAGATCGGAAGCAATACAAGAGATCTGTAGTCTTTGATAATCAGAGTGGTGGGGAAATAGTGGCAATTAAAATCTTAATGATTAGTTGGTAGGGCGAGGGAAGGCAGCACAGCATTTTAAATATTTAGTCAATCTGATCCTCTAGATATCCAAGAAAAAGATTGTGAGAGTATGGAAATCTGACAAAAATACCACAATGTGGGGATTGTATTAAGAAAGCAAATCTGCTGAGGAAAATATAAACACCAAAGGGAAACCGGAAACACAGCTAGAAGTGTTGGAAAAAAATGGAAACTGTAGGACCATACTTCGGCAGAAGACTAAAGTAAACAAAAAAAAATTTACTTTAGGAAAAACATATTACATCAGCATGCCATCATAATAAATTCAGAATCTTTCCTTACCTGTTGTCATTCATCTGTGTATAACGGGGTTGGGGATCATTGTCTTTATCATTTACATCATAGCTGGCACTTGGTTCCTATAAACAGTTAAGGAAATAAATATGAACATAAAGCCAGAAAGTTAAAACTCTGTATAAGAAATACTAACATTTTTTTAGACAAGGCACTTCAATTAACTGAGGAAGTGAAAGCTAGAAGGACCCAAATCCATATTTACTCAAATCCAAAAGAGACTTAACTCACAGAATTCTTAAACTGATTTCAGTCAGTGTACTGACAGCACATACAACTTAGTTAAGTGCTAAAGCACAGCTAATAAATGTAACTGCTAAAGGCATCTTAATTTTGCTTCCCCACAACTACAGATGTTACTAATGAAAATAATAAACATATATATACCTTGGCCATAAAATCCTCCATTTATTCATACCAATATCAAACGGAAGTGCTGCAATAAAAGGAAAAGGCCTACTCAACTTCAGAGGGGAAAACTTCAACATCAGCATCACCAATGTGACTGATACTCATTTATCACCCATGCTATTCTACTTCTCCTAGGTTTAATAAAATGTACATTAGAACAGTTAGCAAGGGCACTACATTGGATGACTCCAGGTTACACTCAGTTTGATATGAATAAGTGATCATTAAATGGCTATTATGTGGGAACAACAATTGCAGCATCTTATAAGTCCCCTTCAACACTGACAATATACATTACATCATTTCTGACAACTGTTAGAAGAAAAATAATGAATAATGAATTTGAAGTAATAACATCTTACTACCTTTGCATAAAGTTATGCAGGGCAACAGACAACTGTATGTAAAAAATGCAAATTGGTGTTTCATTAGCATAAAAGAACAAATGTCTATCTGATGATAAAATGGAGAATTTAACATTCCAGAATGAGAATCGATAATTTTCTACAGTATCTTATCTGTACACCTTTCTGTTCAATTTAAATATTTCTTTGCAGGTCATCCCTTACAGAACATAGTATTTCCTCTCTAATAAATTGACGGGGGAAAACAGACTACTCCAGATTTTGTGTGATCACTTTCCCAGAGTAGGAAAATTTTATGAAAAATCTTGAATGTATTGTGGATATAAAAAGTTTACACACCCCTGCTAAAATGCTAGTTTTTGTGATATAAAAAAAAAAAAAAGAGACCACAATAAATCATTTCAAAACTTTTCCCACCTTTAATGTGACCTATAACCTGTACAATTCAATTGAAAAACAAACCTGTTAGGAGAAAAAAAATATAAAAAATAAAAACCGTACAATACGCTGGTTGCATAAGTATGCACACCCTTAAAATAATACTTTGTTGTGTGTACACACCCTTAAACTAATACTTTGTTGAAGCACCTTTTGATTTAATACAGCTTTCAGCCTTCTTGGGTACACACCTGCCATAAATTAAAGAGACTCTGATTAACTCCAAATAATGTTTAGTTGTCCTAGTAGGATTTTCCTGACATTTACTCAGTTGCCTGCTACAGCAAAAGCCATGGTTCGCAGACAGCTTACAAAGCATCAAAGGGATCGCAGTATTGAAAGGTATCAGTCGGGAGAAGGGTACAAAAAAAATTTTCACAGCAATGGATATACCATGGAACACAGTGAAGACAGACATCAAAAAGTGGAGAAAATATGGGACAACAGTGACGTTGCAAAGAAGTGGACGTCCCTCCAAAATTGATAAAAAGACAAGATGAAAACTGGTCAGGGAGGCTGCCAAGAGACCTACAGCAACACTGAAGGAGCTGAAGGAATTTCTGGCAAGTACTGGCTGTGTACTACATGTGACAACAATCTCCCTTATTCACCATATGTCCTGGCTATGGGGTATGGTTGCAAGACAGAAGCCTTTTCTTACACAAAAACATCAAGGCCCGACTAAAATTTGCAATATACATCAAGTCTCCCAAAAGCATGTGGGAAAATGTGTTATGGTCTGATGAGAACAAGGTTGAACTTTTTGGCTACAATTCCAAAAGGTACGTTTGGCGCAAAAATAACACTTTGCATCAACAAAAGAACACCATCCCCACAGTGAAGCATGGTGGTGGTAGTATCGTGCTTTGGGGTTGCTTTTTTTCCTGCTGGAACTAGGGCTTTAGTCAAGGTGGGGGAATTATGAACGATTCCAAATACCAGTCACTTTTGGCCCAAAACTGTCAGGAATCTGCTAGAAAGTGGAAGATGAAGAGGAATTTTACCTTTCAACATGACAATGACCTCAAGCATACATCTAAAGCAACAAAAGAATGTCTTCACCAGAAGAAAATTAAAGTTTTGGAATTGCCCAGCCAGAGCACAGAACCTAAATCCAATAGAAAACCTCTGGGGTGACCTGAAGAGGGCTATGCACAAGAGATGTCCTTGCAATACGACAGATTTGGAGCGCTTTTGCAAGGATCAGTGGGCAAATATTGCCAAGTCAAGATGTGCCATGCTGATAGACTCCTACCCAAGAAGACTGAATGTTGTAATTAAATCAAAAGGTGCTTCAACAAATTATTAGTTTAAGGGTGTGCACACACAACAAAGTATTAGTTTAGGGGTGTGCACACTGCACACTTATGCAACTAGGTTATTGTTCATTTTTAATTTTTTTTTTTTATATTTTCTCCCCTAACAGATGTTTGTTTTTAAATCAAATTGTACAGGTTATGGGTCACATTAAAGGTGGGAAAAGATTTGAAATTATTTACTGTGGTTTCATTTTTTTATATCACAGAAAACTGGCATTTTAACAGGGGTGTGTAAACTTTTTATATCCACTGTATCTTCTCTGTATTAAATAAAATTATGTTCAAACAATACTACCACTGCACCACCGCGGATGTCCCCCAAGTATGCTATTTGAACATAATTTTCTATTAAATAAAATTATGTTCAAATAGCATACTTGGGGGACATCTGCGGTGGTGCAGCAGTAGCGTTGTTGCCTCACAGCAAGAGGTTCTCCCGATCGATTCTCGGCTCGAGTGCAGGGAGTGCCTTCTGTGTGGAGTCTGCATGTCCTCCCCACGGTTGAGTGAGCGTTCAAAAGACATGCGTAAATGGGCGTGCCTTCGTTGAAGGTTGAACGTCGAGCTGGCACCTCGGCGTTAGTCAGAATCTACTGCCAATCATTAGCGGACCGGGGTTCCACTGTGGCGACCCCTAACTGGGAAAAGCCGAAAGACAACAACAACATGATGTTCAAATAGCATACTTAATTAATATGTGCTTGGTTAGCACACTGCAACCGTTTTACAGTTGTTTGCTATATATTCTAAACTAAAACCAAATTTGAAATCTCACCTTTAAAATGAAAATAATGTCATGTACAAATGCAAAATAATTAACTATCTATAAACTGTGGTCTTGAAAAAAATAAATATTTTCTCTCTTGAACAGACACACAGATTGGCATGTGAAGTTGTGAACCATCAGTCCCCATCACCATTTCTTTATATTTTAAAGAAAATCTTATATCCAACAAGAAATAGTTGTATTTTAAACAAAATCAAATTATATCAACTCTTCAACTGTTGTGATGAGTATCATCAAAATGTTAACACTTGTAATTCATCCTTGTGCAACATTTTGAAATATGTTACTCTCTTCGAATGTAATCAAAGTATCTCTCTATTCATTTAACTTTTCATAATTGTTTTCTATCATATCAAAATTCTTAAATATATGATGGAAAACTGGATATACATTTAAATAAAATGTCAAACAGCTTCTTAGAAACTAGTTCATGACAGCTCTGTAACCCTGTCACAATAAGATGTCCTGCTGGTTTTAACAAACTCTTATGGATTTTGGCAAATTTATTAATTACTTCTTTACCTGAGCTTCAGGTAGAAATGTAATTTAATATTTTTATACAATAAAGATTTACATTCTTCCTGAAAACTCACAGTTTGATTTTCCTTAATTACTTGATAATTTGCAAAATTCAGTCAACACAATGGCACAATCTGTTTCATTTGTCAGTACAATATACACAGAGTTGAAATTATTTAGATTTTAATGAAAAATGCAGTCTGTTTCATAATTAAATACATTTTTTTCTACTCCGTACATTTTTCAAATCTAACTATTCTGAAGAACTCTTTAACAAGCTGATACACATTAGTGGTGGAATGTAAAAAAAACAGTAAAATTTCTAAAAGGAGACATATATTTTATCTAATTTACTATGCTGAATGGGCGTGCCTTCGTTGACGGTTGGGCATTGGGCTGGCAACTCGACACCATAAAAAAACAACTGCCAATCATTAGCGGACCGGAATTCCGCTGTGGCGACCGGGAAAAGCCGAAAGGCAAACAACAACTGATGAACACAATCCTGTACATCTAATAATGCTGAATCTATAGGAAAACAAACATTCAATAATTCATCTTCACTTTTACTAGTTTCAAAGTCGTCGGATAAAATATTTCTGCTGTTACTACCTCTAGTGCAGCAAGATCCAAGCATGTAGCTTACAAATAAAACTACCCAATTCAAAACTCTACCATTGTGGAATAACAGTCCCTATAAACTTAGAATCCTTTTAGAACTTTCCCAAAGACTTTGACAGGTTCACAATATCAACCTTTTCACTTGCACTGTCTCAAAAATACTGTCATATCTGCAAACACATCCTAAGACACAGTTTTTTGTGCATCCTGAGATAACATTACCTCTGTTCCTGCCTCTGCTGCCTGCTTCATATCCATTACCCCTAAAGCTTCTTGAGCAATAGTGTTGATAAGGATGTGTTCAACTGCTCCTGCATTTTCACTAAGTTTCTAGCCATATCAGATACATTTTGTTCTCTATCCTCTGACTGGCTTCTCACTTCAAGACATTCCCTTTTCATCACTGCAGTTCTCAGCCATTTCAGAATTTTACAGTTTTGAAAGTTCTTGAGGTGCATTTCCTGATACATTGTTGTGTTAAAGAAATGAGTATTACGGTCAGAGACCTAAATATAATAGTAGTACATGGAACAAGGTGATTACAAAGTCAACATCAGAATGAACGTTACTGCCATTTAGACTCTAGAAGGGCAACTTAAATGAAATCGAGTGCGTCAGACTCAGTACTGATATGACAATTGCACACATACAAATTACATATAGCACATGCAACATACATAACATTAACTTTAATAAGTTAGACTATTTTACTACATAATACTATAGTTTTAGCAGCTGAGTGATTGATTACTGCACATTTACTGCGTACTTATTTTCTGATATGTTAGAATAGCTAGCAGATAAATATTGCACTTGATTGACATTGTAAACTGATAACTATAAGCGAGCATCTCATAATTTCTATTGCATCATAATGGTTTGACCAACACAAGACCTTGTCAATGACTAACATTCCTGAGATTGCTTCCGGAGTTCACGAATCCCAATTGCATGTGAGAATAAACTGTTCCTGAACCTGGTTGTTTTATAGCTCATGCTGTGGCATCATATGTCAGATGACAAGCTTGTAAACAGACTATAGGTGGGGTGTATAGGATCACTGGCTATTTTCATGTTGTAGCAACATGTCATATATACATCATATATTGCTGGAAAGTTGGAGTCTGTTCTCTCAACCACCTTCACCACCCTCTGTAAGGCTTTTTGATCTGAAATTGAACAGCCCCGCACCACACCATGAAGTTGCTCGTTAGGATGCTTCCTATGGCACTCAAAGGTGATAAGGATGAAGGGTGGTAGACTAACTCTGCTTAACCTCCACAGAAAATGCAGGCATTGGTGGGCTTTCTTGACTATGTGAATGGTGTTTAGTGACCAAGATAAGTCCTCTGCAATATGGACTCCCAGGAATTTTGTGCTACTAACCATTTCCACCCTCTCTCCATTAATCATGAGTAGGGAGTGAGTTGGATGGGTTCTCCTGAATTCTATTATTATCTCATTGATTTTGGTGACATTGAGATCAAGGTTGTACCTAGCACACCAGTCAATCAGTAGATTCACTTCTTCTCTTTATGCTCCTTCATCTTCATTACTGATGAGGCCCACAACTGTGGCGTCATCTGCAAACTCAATGATGTGACTGGTATTAAATCTGGCTATACAGTCATGAGTTAGTATGGTAAACAACAGTGGACTCAACACATTTTCATGCGGTACTCGCGTTAATTGTGATGTCTCTCGAGGAATTTCTGCCCACATATAAATTTTGTGGTCTTTTGATCAAAAAGTCCAGTATCCAGTTGCACATATGGTTACTGATGCCTAGATGGACAAGTTTCTTGATTAGCTGTTGTGGGAAAACTGTGTTGAATGCTAAACTAAAGTCAATAAACAGCATCCTAATGTAAATGTCCTTATTCTCCAGGTGCGCCATTGTGAGATGTAGTGCAACCGAGATGACATCCACCATGGAGCAACTGGCAAGATAAGCAAACTGTAATGGGTTGAGTGCAGCTGGTAATTTTGCTGACAAGTGTTTTTTTGACCAGTCTTTCAAAACTTTTCATGACAGTGGATGTAAGGGCTATTGGTCTGTAATCACTCAGGCTTGAGGGAGTTACTTTCTTTGGCAGTGGTACTATGTTCATATTTTTGAAGCATTTGGGTACCTTTGATTGGACAAGGGAGATGTTAAAAATGCCGAGTACAGTGCTTACTTGTCCAGTGCAGTCCTTTAACACCCTTTCCAGGATGTTGTCTAGTCCAAGCAGCCTTTCTGAGGTTCAACCGTCACAGGGTTTATAATGTGCACTACACTGCAATATTTGGAAAAAGACAAAATCAGTCAAGGGCTAGAGTGGTGCAAAACACACCCTTAAATGTTAAGCACCCCCTACTTAAGCTGTTAATGTCAGGTCTCTGTTTAGGTAGTAAAATCTGCCAGTACTGACCAGTGAAAATGAGGCAGAATATAAGATATTGTTCTGTTTGCTGCCCATTGATAATGTCTCCTGACTTCTTGTTATACTTAGAAAATTACTAAAACAGGATGTGTGGTTGCTTACATTTTCTAAACGCTACGCAGTTTGAAACCTAAAGGTGTGTCATTATTTAGTGTCTTCAATCCTCAATAAATTGTCCAAAAAACACAGACTTTTTCACAAATAGACTAAGCATATGAGCAAATGTCTGCACATTCTGTGAAAATCTGGATAGTTAGGAGGTAAGGAAGGGGAGTGTAAATGTAAGGGACTGTGTGTTACACTACCTTTCTGCCAGCACTCACAAAGTGCTTTACAGCTCTGAAAGCTAGCAAAACACTTTGCATTTTTTTTCTTTTTCTCTTTTTACTGTAACTTGTAGTACATGCAGCTCCATGCACTACAAAGAATAATGACCAGGTTTCCGATCAAAACCCTAAATTATGTGTTCAACATGGATGCCAAGATTTATCTCTCGAATTTCGTTCTCAAGGTTAATTTCTTGACATCCATGTCTCAAACACATAATAGGAGGAGTATCTCAGGGAATTTCTTAATTATCTTAACAACAATGTATGGGGCATAGAATTTAAAATGTCCTTCCACAGATGCAAAATTTGTTTTTTGGATGTGGAAATCACTAGGAATCCTGACAATACATTGTCTACTACCATCTTTAGAAAATTCCCTGAATACAATTCTCTGTTACATGCTTCGAGCCTCCACCCACAACATATCATCCAAAATATACCCAAATCACAATTTCTTAGAGCCAGGAGGATTTGTTCCAATCAGGCATCTTACATTGAAACACGTGACGATTTGGTTTATAGATTCCTAGAGAGGGGCTATCGTCCAATGATTATTAAATCAGGCCAAACAATGGGCTTCCAATTTCAATAGGTCAGATTTATTACAATACAAAGATCATAATAATCATGCGGGTACACAACCTTTACGTTTTGTTACCACCTATGGACGTAACACCAAAGGCTTTATGAATATTATCCAAAGACATTGGAATGTCCTGTTGGCCGATGACAAATTACATCCCTTGCTTAGGGATAGATGTCTGTTCTCATTCAGAAGGGGAAGATCCATGGGTTCTAGACTTAGTCATTATAAAAAGGGTGTTGGTATTCCCACAGGTAGTCATCAAACTTCCTTGACTGGAGGTCCCATAGTTGGTTGCTTTGCTTGTGGCCATTGTGCACATTGCATGCGGGTTTCTAACACTTCAGAGTTCACCAGTAAAAATACCTCTCAGGTATTTGAAATCAAGTTATGGGCCAATTGTAGTACTAAATGGGTTATTTATTTGGTGACCTGTACATGTCTTGCATTTTATGTGGGACAAACGTCCCGAGCTTTTCGCTTAAGAATATGTGAACATCTAAGTGCTATCAAAAATAAACGTCCTAACAATGCTTTATTTAGACACACTCTAAAACACACTTCTGCCAACTTTAAATTTGTGGTCATTGACCACATTAGTGGTATCTGTAAGGATAAAGATGGTTGGCATGAGCAACTTAATTTTCTTGAGAAAAAATGGATAATCAAACTGGGAGCCCTGTTTCCACCTGGTCTCAATGACCAATTTTAAAGTATTTATATAAACTAATGAATGTCTTGCTTTGATTGGTTATATTGTTATGTGTTGGGTGTGCATACACATATATAATGAGATGCTTTTTCATGTGGTGTTTTCATTTCTATTTGCATCCACTGAAGAAGGCTCCGTGGAGCCGAAACCGGTTTGGATTTATTGTATTTTTGCAACCCATAAATTTTGATCTGGGTTGAAGCATATTGTATTAAATTGCTTTTCTACCTGCTCTACCTGCTGGCTGTGTTTTGTATCAAACACATAATAAACATGTTACAATTGGAAACCCACTTATAATCTTCTATGTTATTACTACCTTCATTATGAGGGTGTGATAACTTTCCGATATAAAAATAAATAAATAAAAATAAAAAATAGAAAAAAAAACTAGTAGTCTTAAAACTTCATTGATGAGCTCAGTCATAATTTCCAGAAATCATAAAACCCAGGTAATGTTCCAAAGCAACAAGCCTTTATTCGTTACAGACAAGCGATCCTCAGTAAAAATCAGAAATACTTTATGTTAAACATATCAGCTTTTATACACTTAGAAGTAGGTGTGGAAAATATATGGAACTATTTTCTTTAACCCCTACTACAGAAAGGACTTTAAAAAGTTGTTCTATTCCATTTGCCCTTGTTTACTGCCGCACTGAATTGAAGGATTCACATCAACCTGAGAAGACCTTTCACCAGAGTTTGTTTTGGAGTCCTCCTCTCTTGATATGCCACACCAAGAGATTGTTCACACTTGCATATCATGTCATGCACACTTATCTTGTCTGGAATAAATAAGATTGTAGAGAGCCTTCACAATTATGCTTTACTTAAATTTTTATAACATGGGAAAACGTGACCCAGGACATAGAAAAATTCTACTTTGTTCAAAGTGTGTCAGCCTGCACTGACAAATAAGAAAGTTGTACGGTTTTATATCAGAAAGATGAAAAAAAAATGAACAAGCACAGGAATATGTCTAGTTCCAACCTAACCAACACAAGCGTTGAGGAAAAAAGAAAAAATTAGTAGTCTTAAAACTTTGTTGATGAGCTCAGTCACAGTAATTTCCAAAAAATCATGAAACCCAGGTAGTGTTCCAAAGCAACAACAGTCACAGACACGCTAACCTCAGTAACAAAAAAATCAGAAATACTTTACTATGTTAAACATATTGGCTTTTATACACTTAGAAGCAGGTGTGGAAAACATACATATTGTTTAATTTTAAACCGGCCTATTCCAGGCAAACATAAACAGGGCCATAAAAGTGCATTTAAGAACAGCAAGTACTCACTCCTACACACTACTACTGATTAGATCAAACTAAATCCTAGTTAAGGAATACACTACCTATTTCCAACCCACATTAAAAATGTATTAAAAAAAGGATAACATACATATAAATAGACAGACTAACTAAAATCGCTTTTGGCCAACTAATGCAATAAAGCCTTTATCAGGTCTGTGACAAGAACTAAAATCATCTACATAGGTAGATAAGTAAAAAGAGCTAACTACATAAATATAAGAAAAAAACACAAAAAGCTATCTAACTATAAACATTATCTAATTAGAACACTAAATATAAATATACATTTGTATAATACTATCTAATAAGCATCCAGCCATATGCATTAATGTGCACAAAAACAAGTTATTTACAGCTCAGAAAAAATGTCAATGCTTTGCAGTAGATGAATAGACAGAAAAAAACACCTGCCATGACAGTTTTCATGTTTACAACCCCAAAAATGTTTATACAAAGAAAAACAGTAGAAAAACACACAAAATTACAGAAAATAGTGAACGAAGTAACCTAGTAATGTATAAAATTGTGCAGGTGTGTGCATGAGTGTGCATTAGCATGCACCAGTATGCTAAAGGGGGGGGGGGGGGTTAAACCAAAACTTTTCAGTAATAGCGGCACGAAAAAAATGTGTTTTGAATCGACCATTCTTTGGTGTGATGCAAGAGTATACTAAATTTAATCAAATCAGAACGGAGGTTAAAGTAACTAAACATATATATTTATACACATTCTGCACATCATTTTTTATTATTTTTTAGTATATTTGGTGCCTTTACAGACTGTAAAATAAATAAACCTCTCTGACTGGAAGTACTCGAAGTGGATGAAATGCACACTTTTGACCTGCCTTTTATACCTACCTCCAATTACACAAGAAAAACATTCCATACTTGCAGGAAATGTTTTCACTTCACAATTAGCCACAGTTGCACAAAAAAGCAACTGTAGATACTACTAGATGACAACTTTTTTATTACTCATATCCATCTGTAAATGTATGTTTAGATGGCAATAAATGCAAAATGTCACACACGCATATTACTATCCCATTGTATTTTAGATGGTTTTAATAAGCATTTCAGCTGTAACATTATAACCCTCCAACTCTACAGTTCATTTCAACCAAAGTGGTTAAACCTGAGCACTTTTCAGAAAAAAATCATGAGTGACATAGGGAAATAAAGAGTACTATAAATACACAGTTATTGAATTAAGTAATAAAGATAACTGCACTTTACAAAATTACAATTTCAAGAACAAAATTAAAAATAAAATTAAAAATTAACACTGTGTGTGTTTTCTTTTGGCTTTTCCCGGTTAGTGGTCACCACAGCGGAACTCGAGTCCGCTAATGATTGGCAGTCGATTTTTTATGGTGCCGAGGTGCCAGCCCGACACCCAACCTTCAACGAAGGCACGCCCATTTACGCATGTCTTTGGAATGCCACTCGACCGCGGGGAGGACATGCAGACTCCACACAGAAAGCGCTCCAGCCGAGAATCGAACGGGAGAACCTCTTGCTGTGAGGTGACAATGCTACCGCTGCACCACCGCGGCACTAAAATTAAAAATGAACACTATCAATACAAATTCAAGACATTTTGGCTAACTTAAATACCAAATACAGCAATAAAGCATAAAGTACAGTTGTGTACACCTACCATAAATGTAGATGTTAGAGTGTCTTCACTGTTGCAGTCATAACTGTAGGGTGTTCCTGCCGGCAGGCAGCCCGAGGTCGGCCAGAATTCCAAAGTCTGGGTCCGGCGTCGGCTGTACCAGCAAGTACCCTGACGTCAGAACGCAGAGGTATAAAGTTGACAGCAGACGCCATCTTCTCCAGCCTTTCTTGCCCCAGATGTCAGAAGCCCCCCCAAAAAAACCAAAAGGTGTCCAAAAAGGAACACAAATATACCACAAAAGAAGTGGAAGAGTAAACTAGCAAAAATAAGAGGGGACTGGTGGGAGGGAAACACAGACTGCAACAGTGAAGACACTCTAACATCTACATTTATGGTAGGTGTACACAACTGTACTATGTTCTTCGTGTTTCACTGTTGCAGTCATAACTGTAGGGTAGAATCCCAAAGCTGTGAATGAGGGAGGAGGTTATGCAGAAGAAGGGGCAGCTAGCAGACCCTGCAAAACAGCAGAGGCAAAGCCTGCCCTAGACTTAGAATACAAAGGGAGATTATAGTGCTTAGAAAAAGTATGCACTGAGCTCCAAGTGGCAGCTTCCAACATGTCCTTGGTAGGAACCCCTCTGAGAAAAGCTGCTGAAGTGGCAGCTGCTCTAGTAGAATGACTTCTAACAGTACCTGGAATCTGTTTCCCATAGTGAGAGTAACAAAACCTTATTCCATGAGCGATCCATTTGGAAATAGTTTGTTTAGAAATAGCCTTACCTAGAGAACTGGAGGCATAAGAGATAAGCAATTGATCAGATTTTCTGAAATCTTTAGTTTTGTCCAGGTAAAATCGTAGTTGCCTGTGTACGTCCAATGAATGTAAGATCCTTTCCCCTTTATTTTGAGGATTTGGAAAGAAAGTAGGAAGATGAATAGTCTGATTTAGAGCCACTTTAGAAATCACCTTGGGCATAAATGTAGGATTGGTCCTCAAGGAAACTCTGTCTTGGTGGAAGATAATATATGGTTCCACAGCCATGAGAGCTTGCAACTCTGAAACCCTTCGGGCAGAAGTCAATGCCAATAAGATAGCTGTCTTCCAGGATAAGAACTTGATATCGAGCAGCAGGCTCAAAAGGAGGCAAAGTAAGTTTCTCCAAGACATAATTAAGATCCCAAGCAGGAACAGGCGGAGTTCTGGGAGGTCTTAAATTCTTAGCTCCTCTCAAAAATTCTCACCAGCTGGTGAGAAAAGATGGGAGGATCAGTGTTGAAATGAGCCGAGATAGCAGAAGCATGAATTTTTATGGAGGAAAAGGAAAGGCCTTTAAGCAAAAGGTCTGAGAGGTAAAGTAAAATGGAGGAAATATTAGGCAAAAGAGGATCAGAACCTCGATCCTGCATCCAAATACAAAATCTTTTCCATTTTGAAGCATAAGATTTCCATTTTGAAGCATAAGATTTTCTAGTGCTAGGCCGCCTAGCTTCTAAAAGAACATCCAAAACTTGTTTGGGAAGAGAAGAAGGAATCAAAGGCCCTTGTAGAGCCAAGCTGCCAGGCATAGAGTCTTGATTTGAGAGTGTAGCATCTGACCCTGATGCTGGGACAGAAGAGAAGGGATCAGAAGAAGAATCCAAGGAGGTTCCAAGAACAGGTGTTTTAAAGTTGGATACCAAAACTGCCGAGGCCAATTTGGAGCTATCAAAATGATAATCTTGGGTTTGTCCTGTTTTATTTTCAGTAACACCCGAGGCAGAAGAGGAAGAGGAGGGAAGTCATATCCCGAAAGATTCCTCCAGCTGAATGACAGGGCATCCACTTTCCAAGCTGTTTTGTGGAAGGACCTGGTGCAAGAGAGAGGCAACTGATGACTGAGATGGGATGCAAACAGATCTATCTGAGGACAACCCCAAACTGCAGTTATCCTGCTGAATAAGTTGGGGTCCAGCATCCATTCGTGAGGATCCAAAAGATTTCTGCTTAGGCTGTCTGCTAAGAGGTTCTGATTTCCTGGAATGAATTGAGCTTGAAGATGCAGATTCAGATTTAGAGCTGTGTCCCATAAATTCAGAGCTAGTCTGCAAAGGGGGTAAGAGTGAGAGCCCCCTTGCTTGTTTATGTACCACATGACTGTGGTATTGTCTGTATGAATCAGAAGAGGCCCTGGTTTCAAAAGATTCTGGAAGGCTAGAAGAGCATTTTGGACTGCCAACATTTCCTTCAAGTTGATGTGCCAGAGAAGATGCTTCTTTGTCCAAGAGCCCTGCTGGCAAATGTCTAGAAAATGAGCTCCCCAAGCATAATCCGAAGCGTCCGTGGTTATGATCTGAGAAGGTTGAGGCAGACAAAAGGGATTCCCTTCGTTCAAAGCACAAGCCTTGGACCACCAAAGGAGCTCCTTTTGGAGGCAGGGAATCAGTGGAATCATTGTGTCCAGACTGTGGTAATGCTGAGACCATACACTCTTTAGGTACCATTGAAGTTTTCTCATATGAAGCCTTGCATTTGGAATCAACAGGATGCAAGAAGCCATGTAGCCCAAAGCCTGCAGGAATTTCCTTGCAGTGAGCTGAGGTAAAGTTGCCAAGGTTTTGAAAATCGAAGCCAGCTGTAATTGCTTTTCTGGAGTGAGGAAGGCCATCTGTAAACTTGTGTTTAGAAGAGCTCCCAAAAAGATCATCTGCTGAGAAGGAATCAAATGTGACTTTTTTGTGTTCACTGAGAATCCCAGTATTAGGAGAAGACGTTGAACAAAATGCAGATGTTGAAGTAAAAGGTCTTTGCTGTCTGCCTGAATAAGGCAGTCGTCCAGATAGGGGTAAATTTGAATCCCCTGGAGTCTGCAATAAGCTACTACTGGAGCCAGGCACTTGGTAAAAACTCTGGGCGCAGTAGATAATCCAAAGGGCAGTACAGAGAATTGAAAGTGCCTCGAGCCTGCCTTGAATCTGAGGTATTTTCTGCGTTCTTGCCTGATGGGAATGTGTAAGTAGGCCTCCTTTAAGTCCAATGTCACCATCCAAGCATCTTGGGAGAGCATTGGAAGGAGTTGTTGTAGAGTAAGCATCTTGAATTTTGGTATTTCCAGAAAGGTGTTTAATACGGAGAGGTCCAGAATAGGTCTCCATGAGCTTTGTTTTCTTGGGACCAGAAATAGTCTTGAGTAAAAACCTTTTCCCCTCTCTGAAAGTGGAACAGGTTCTATGGCTCTCATGGCCAATAGAGCATCCACTTGATTTAAGGCCTCTGACCATTGATGTTTTGGCAGATCAGGCCATCCGATAGACCTTGGCAGAGAATGAAAGTGGAATTTGTAACCTCTTAAAATCACATCTAACACCCATTTGTCTTGGGTTATATACGAGTCCAACTTTGGTAGAAAAGAGACAGTTTTCCTCCGAGAGGGGCTTCCAGGCAAGGAGGTCCTGTAGCCCAACTGAGAGAGTCATTGAGCTTGCTCCCTTTGTGATTGAGATCTGTCTTCTCCCCTTCTAGGTGATGAAGCAGTCCATTGTCTGGACCTATAAGAGGCCTGAGCCCGACCTCTGGAGCGTCTATATCTTCCCCTTTGAGGCCTGTCAGACGTGGGAAAGGACCAATTCTTGGAGGGCCAATTTCTAGTAAACCTAGAAGGCTGCACTTGTAAGAAATCTTTAACAGTCTGCATAGATTTCGCTTTATCCTCCATCTTCTTAATAACCTCTTCAGCTTTAGATCCAAACAAAACATCATGCTGAACTGGAGCATCTAATAATTTAGCCTTAACTTGTTCAGGTAAATTCTGCTCACGAAGCCAAGCATGTCTCCTGATAACAGTACCAGAGGCTGCAGCCCTACAAGAAGCCTCCAAGGCATCAAAACCACACTGTAAACCATGTTTGCTAACTTGTTCAGTTGCATGTAATACATCCTGTAATTCCTTGTCCTCTGCACATGCAGAAAAGGTAGAAAGTTTTTGTTTCAATACAGACAAAAGAAATTGCTGGTACTTAAACATATGGAATTGACAATTTAAAGCTCTAATGGAAAGAGTAGCAGAAGTATACACCTTTTTACCCCATCTGTCCAAAGCACGAGAATCCTTTTCAGAAGGAACAGGATTTTTAGCAGAAGCGGCCTTAGCACCCTTGGGACCCTGAGAAATGGTTTCAGGATCTGCAGAGGGGTTCTTGAACAAAAATTGATGGGAATCAGGAACTCTGTAAAATCTATCAGGCTTAGAAGGAGCAGGAGGGAAAGAATCTGGCGTTAGGCTAGCTTCAGAAAAAGCATCATCCACAATACCAAGAACAGGAGGAATAGCCAAAGGTCTGTGTTGTGGGAGAAGAAGGAAATCCCTAAGCCTCTTCTTGGAAGCAGAGTATTCCTGACCTTCCCAATGGAAATGCTCTCTCATTTTATGTAAGGTTTTCCCAAAGGAAAAATCCTCAGGGGGAGAAGCAGAGGGAATGGAGTCCTCTGCATCAGAATCCTCATAAGGAGGGAAGGAATAATCCTGTCCAGAGGAAGAGACTGATGAAACAGAAGCCTGATCAGAGGAATCATAAGGAGAATCCTGTCTAGGCCTTTTTTCCAGGGGGGGGGGGGGGGTGAGAACCCCTAATCATAGTAAGCAAATCTTTAGCCATCCTTAATTGCTTCTGTGTCTTGGGAGCTGTATCCGAAGAAGCTTGAGTAGAAACCCTTGGCTTTACTGGAGTCTTTGACTTTGCCTTTGTCTTTGTAGTAATAGTGATATGAGAAGGCCTGAAAACCCCTTCAGAAGCCGGTACCTGCACAGCGGTTCCAGACCCATCTGAAGGAGCAAAGTCCGAAGGTCCTGCAGCAGTAAGAATATTGGGCCTAGATGGCTCCCCATGGGAGTCCGTGTCGGCCATCGGTTCCGAAGGGGCTGACGACAGGGGCTGCAAAAGCGCCTCACTGACGACCGCTGAACCCGAAGCTGGCTCTGGCTGCATGCTATCCTGTTTGGACCTCGGTGGCCTATCCTTGTCCTTGCGTCTTTTATGAATTCCGGATGCCGGTAAAGTATATGAAGACATTTTGTAATTAAACCGTCTGCCAAAATAATTCAAGGCCCAATCGTACCGACGCTTAATAGTACGAGAGTTAAACCTGGCGCAAAACCGACAAGAAACGTCGTGGTCAAGGCCCAAGCAAGGAAGACGGTAAGAGTGGAAATCTTTATGAGGTATTTGTTTCCCACACGATATACAATTATTAACTTTTTCTGACATCGGAGGAGCAAGAAAAAGGTTTCCCCAACGGGGTACTTAGCTTGAGAAGAGAAGACGACGACTTCGGACCGACAACAAGCAAAAAGCGTTATTCAGGAATCCGCCAACCAAAAACTTGCGAGCTGCTTTCCACCGCACGGCAAGAAAGACTGGAGAAGATGGCGTCGGCTGTCAGCTTTATACCTCTGCGTTCTGACGTCAGGGTACTTGCTGGTACAGCCGACGCTGGACCCAGACTTTGGAATTCTGGCCGACCTCGGGCTGCCTGCCGGCGGGAACACCCTACAGTTATGACTGCAACAGTGAAACACGAAGAACATCAATACAGCCAAATCTGCAATCACTTACTGGAAAAGCAATCTTAAGATATAAAATGAGGGACAATTTGGATTCAAAGCCAAAGCAACTTTAAAGCTGAACAGTATCAAGTGATGCTCAAATACAGCAATGACTTCTGCACGAAAAAAAGTCACTACAACACACAGGTGCAAACCAGTACTATTGAAGACAATTTTTCTTGGCAATTTTTGCTCCCTTTACCCATCAACCATCTAGCATCCTCTCAGACAGTGTTCACTTATTTCCCTGCTCTGGGGATTAAATCCAGAATGGAGGCTAGAGTTGTCTATGGGGTGCAGTAATTCAGGCAGCGATGAAGGTGCTTTGTACTCTTACCAGCACAGCAATAAAAGCATTTGGTCAGCCTAACCCTGGACTGGGGGCTGTGCAGAATGCATTGCCACCATGACCCACAATGCCTTCTCCTTGCAAGTGCATGCTTCTGCACACCTGTGTACAAAGGCTACCACACATAAATAGCTTGGTGAGTTAAACACTTGCCCCATGCTGCCTCAGTCCATCACCACCCCATCTCCATGAACCAGTGGCAATGTGTACTGCCAGTTTTGCACCCTCTCTCTACAGGGTTAGGCCATTCTCCTTGTCAGCACAATCAAACTCCCAAAACACTAGATGAACGTTAGTCACCTGGGCCAAAGTCACAGCTTTAGCCCTCTATGCCACTCATGCTCGTTACATCTCAGACATCAAAATGACTCCAGTACTGCCAACTCTAACAAAGAGGGATGGAACCCTGAGTATAATCCAGGGGTTACAGCCAAGGATTAGCAGTGATTGCTAGATACCAGTGATGCTTGTTCACAGATGTGTGCATATGTAATGCACTTTGGAAACTGTACAAGTGCGTAAGGCACTCAAAAAGCCCCTTGCAGCTGTGAGACTGGTGGCCCATAATGGGACACCCAGATCTCTTCATACACTTTACCCAACTGCTTATATACTAGGGATTTCCCAATTTTCTGGGGTCCAATCTGGAGAAGCAAGCTGTACAGGCATTGAAGGTGGACTGGATGATCAAGGAAGAGCTCCTGAACATGCACGATAGACAGCTGTGGTTGGTACCAAAATAAATATTCCGGTATGAAACATACCATGATGCTTCTTACTACTGTCTGCTACCAAACTCTAAATATGCAAGTTCCTTAAAATTGCAAGGATATTTAGCGGCAAGTAAAATTCAGACCCTGAAAAGGGCCCACACAACCTTCCAAGAGAATGGTAGTACTCCTTCCTGAGTAATATGCTGCAATGGATCCAAAAATCACAAATCATAGTCAGCACTGACAGATAGCTTAACTAGTCTAGTGTCATTAGCTCATTCTACCTAACACAGAGAGAACATTTGAGAAGGCCTTCTGTTCCTCCTTTCTCCCTTTCAAAAAACTTTGCCTGAATCTCCTTGTGTTCTGACTGTGCTTCTCAAACATTTTGGAAATATAGAGTATATTTTAGAGCATTTATTACAACTGTATTTGCCTTAATATTGCTTCAACTCAAGTTCTATAGGTTGCACTGCATCTGAATTGTTTGTGTGTTTTAGCTGCTTTTTTGTATATATAGACTTCCCTGTATATGAAGACTAGCTACTTATTCTGCTGTACTACTGCCTCAAATAGTTTTTCAGTTGTGCATTTGCCTTGCTTCATTTAAAAAGTTTTAAATTGCTAATTTTGTAGTTTTAATTGCATTTACTGTTTAGGACTACACACTCAAGTGTGTTAGCCTTTTCTGTGTTTATTTACTGTATTATTGCATTGTTTAGCCCGTTTTAACAAAACAAAACAAAAAAAAATAATACTGTCTTGTTTGCTCGTTTCCCACCTTTCCTAGCCAGTCCACATCCCAGGCTTTGCTTGTCTCAGGACTTTATTTTCTGTGTTCAGAGCTATCCAGACCTTGTTGTGGTAGAGGGAAGTTCTACTGCTTAACAGTGGGAGTGGTGAGCATTGTACTACCTATCTCACACTAGAGGAGTGGTTTCCAGCTCTGAAATTGTAATTTTATTAGCCTTTTTGGGCTGATTTCTATCCCTTTCAACTTTCTGGCTTAAAAACGTGTGTGTTGGCACATTTTTCGCATCGTGCAGCACCGCGAGACTACAGTTAAACTATTCCAGGTGCCAGAAAGTCTGCTCTTCAAAATTTCCCTTAGAATTAGCTGATTTCTCAGTAGTAGCACTAAAACCTGAACCCCTGTGACTAGCACTTGCTCTAGAACCTGCTGGAAAGCACTAGGAAGCCTGAAACTGATACAAGCACTCAACTCTCCTTGTCAATAAGGAGAAATTAATCGTAGGCATTAAATAGCCTATAATTGCAAAGTACCTTGCAAAGGGTAAGGGAAAACAGCTCTTATACTTTACAAAAAAAGCACCTAAACAGGCATGTCCAAGGGTCAGCTTCTGGTGATTTCTCCTGTCCACCTGGTGAATCTGGGCATTCTGGGGCAATGCGGCAACTGCCTCATGTACAAAGACAACCCTCTCCTCTTACCACCCAACACTACAACCTGAGAGAGATGCACTTACATAGCCAAACTGGAAGCAAAGCTCTCTCCGGCAAAGATTGTGCTAGACAGTCAACAGGAGAAGGTGAACACCTGTACTACATCTCAAGCAACTCACAGCCCTTCAAAACCCACACCATCAACACCCACATATAGCAACACTAAAACCACATATGCGGAGGCCCTTAACATTAACCTGCCCAAACAACAAGGACCTCCGGAGATGAAATGCAAACAAACACCAGTCACAACCAAAGTGACACACAGCTCACAACACCAGTGCGCCACCCAACAACAGCACCCAAGGCAAGACAATGTACCTAACACTTTAGTCATAGGTGACTCTATAGTCAGGCACACTGATGTCCCACTCACCAGGCTGAACAAGGAGAAAATTGCAGTCAGCTGCCTGTCGGGTGCCAGGATCCACCACATAATGCATGCACTCAAGTCACTCCACAACAAGTACAAATACAACTCTGTCATTGTCCATGCTGGAGTGAATGACTTGAGACGTACCTCCTGGACTACATGAAGAGAGACATGGAAGAGTTCTCAGATCATGTGGCCCAGGCAGGTATGACCCTAGCCCTGAGTAGCATCCTGCCTTCTCCCAGAATGATACCACAGTACAAGGACAAAATGATTGACTTCAACAATTGGCTAAGCTTCTGGTGTCATTCAAAGGGGATCCAGTATCTGTCTGTCTGGGAAGACATGATCGACAAATCACGATGCTTTGCCAGAGATGGTCTGCACCTGTCACCCCTGGGATTCAGGTTACTGGCTAAAGCTCTTGCCACCTCTATAGTACCTTTTTTTAGGCAAGGTTCAAAGGACAAAACCACAACCGTAACCGATACAAGCATGCAAAATCTGAAGGTAATGCTACTCAATGCTAGAAGTCTAAACCTCAAAATGCACTCTCTCGAGGCACTCCTAAAAATGGAGAACATTGACATCTGTGCAGTAACTGAGACTTGGTTCAAGGCTCCAGACACCCCTGCAATACCATGTTACAACTCTTACCACACTTTTCGGCCACAAAACCAAGACTGAAACACTAAAGGTGGAGGAGTGTCCATATTCACCAAGGATATTCACACCTCCAGGCTAGTTGCCCAACACAATGCATCTGAAATTCTCCAGGTGCAACTAACACTAGGCAAGACTGCAATCCAAATTTAGCTTGCTACAGATCCCCCAACATGCCCCAAGATTCTCACTACACCTTTCTAAACATACTGGAAAATATTAAGATACAACCAACACCCTAATACTGGGTGATTTCAACTACCCTGTCATTAACTGGGAAAACTACTTTGGTACCAACTCCTTTTCCCCAATGGTTCTTGGAATTCATAAATTCCAACACCCTGGATCAACTAATCCCTTGTCCCACCAGGGGCTCCAATATCCTAGACCTGGTCATTACCAACATGGGAGATAGATGCTCCACACCAGTGGTCACCCCCTCATTGGTCAGGTCTGACCATAAGCAAATCACCATTGACATCCACACATCCCACCCCCACCCCCCAGTAAGGAAACCTCCTTAAAAAAATTCTCCAAAGCCAACTTCATGCTACTGAAGTCAGAAGTGACAAACTTCATGACACCCATGCAGACGGGATCTGAAAGTCCAACTGCAGAATCTTACACTAAGGCACTGTACGAGCACATCCACTCGTGCCATCCCAAATAGAACCAAGATGCTCTCCTCCAAAAAAAGGAAGCCAATCTGGTGGTCCCCTGCTATAAACAAACTATACAACAGAAGGAAGAAACTGTTGCAGAAAAGAGGAAAATCCCAGGATGCAATAAACTCCCTCACCAGCCTCAGTAAGAATCTGAGATCCCTCATAAAATCCTCAAAAGCTAGTTACGAAAATAAAATTGCCAAAGATTCCAAAAACAACCACAAGGCATTCTATAGTTATGTCAAGAATGTAAATGGCAATGCTCAGATCTGCTCTGAGCTCAACAGAATGGCATTAAATATACTGATCCCAAGGACATTGTTAATAACCTGGCAGATCGATTTAGTGCCAACTTCACCCCCTCTCACCCCCTAAAGGACCCATCTCAATACCAAAAGATTGCCAAATTCCGGTAATCACAGCCACACAGGTAGAAACCGCACTCTCCAAAGCTAAGAATACAGCATCCACGGGACCAGATGACATCCAAGGCTGTGTACTACATGAACTACAAAATGAACTGGCACCTCACCCAAACTTCTCCCCCCCCTCCCCACCAAAAGGGCTAATATCTATCCCAGCAGAGTGCTGCCCCCCTGACATCTCAGATGCTCAGGTATGAGCTGCCCTCTCCAAAGCAAGAAACACAGCATCAATGGGACCAGACTGTGTCCCGGGCTGCATCCTACATGAACTCCAAGAAGAGCTAAACCCAAACCTAAAACTACTGTTCAATCTCAGCCTTACTACAGGATATGTACCCAAAGAGTGGCGTACAGCAACAGTGGTCCCTCTCCACAAAGGTGGTGCCTCAACGGATCCTGGAAACTATCGCCCCATAAGTCTCACTAGCTTGGTCTGCAAAGCTATGGAAAGGATCATCATGGACCTTATAAATAAAGATATTTGGGACCTGCAGACACTGGATCCTACCCAGTTCGGCTTTGTTAAGGGCAGATCCTGCCTCTTGAACCTGGTTGATTTCTTTGAAACAGTCACCAAGGCCATTAACAAGGGGAAGGTGGTCCACACAGCCTACCTGGACCTCGCAAAAGCCTTTGATACAATACCCCACTCGGGCATTATAGATAAGCTCACCAGCTTAAATATAAACCCCTATGTCACTAGATGGGTTGCAAACTGGCTCAAGGACAGAACCCACATGGTTAGAATAGCTGGAGCCATGTCAAACTCCAAACCAGTTACAAGTGGCATCCCACAAGGCTCAGTCCTGGGACCTCTCTTGTTCGGTATATATTTCTCGGAGGTACAGGCCACTGTGGCTGACCAAGTTCGCAGATGACTGCAAACTTGGCGCCATAATAGACTCTCCAGCCGACACAAGCATCCTCCAAAAGGGCCTCATAGAAACAGACAACTGGTGCCAGAGCCATGGCCTCAAGCTAAACGCCAAAAAGTGTATAGTCATCCCCTTTGGCAAAAACAAAGTGCCCACAGATTACCACATAGGTGGTAATCCATTAAGTACAGAAGAAGTAATTAGGGACCCAAGTTGATAGCAATATCTCATATGACAACCACGTGGCCAAAGTGGTTAGAAAAACATTTTATATAGCCCACCTAATCATGAAGGGATTCACATCTAGATCAGGGGAGGTCATCGTGCCTCTTTACTCATCCCTCATCAGGCCCATAATTGTGTACAATGCCCCTTTTGGGATGTACCTTACCAGACACCTGCAGCAACTGGAAAGACCCCAAAAGTACCTCACCAAGAGGATCAAGGGGCTCAAACAGATGCCGTATGCTGCCCGGTTAAATAAACTCCAGCTCTACTCAGTGGCATACCACCTGCTCAGAGGCAATCTGTGCCTGACATATAAAGCCATGTCCAACCCGGAATTAATGGACATGCTGCACCTCAGAAAATCCAAATCCCATCGAGCCACGCTCGAGGGACTTGAACCTCAGCACTGAAATAAATAGGACATGCTGGAGGGACAGATTCATAACCCAGAGGCTCCCTTCACTCTGCAATAAAATCCCAGTCCAGGTTAGGCAGAGTCCCTCATTGACTGTCTTCAAGAGGAATCTTGATGAGTGGATGGGAGATCGTAGGTTTACCCCGGGTATCACTTCTGTGTCACTGTTAAGACAGAGGCACAGTATACTAACCTTGAAAAAGGGCATAGCAAAATTAATTTAATATGGGTGGCGAAAGCCATACACACTCTGGCTAGGCTTATAAATGCCCTAGGGCAGATAGCCTAGTATGAACCTATGAACTTATAAGTTTCTTCACGTTTATGTGTTTGTCTCTGAACTGATTTTCCAACATTCCTTGGGTCTGAAAGTGATTGAAATGGGCTACCCATACTGTCTTCGAGGTGTCTGTGGTGAGGGTTTGCCCTTGAGGGTGAACCTGAAAGGAGGGCCCTGGTTATGAGTGTGAAAATGTGGGGTGCTGCCATCTGTGCCAGAAAGAGTAGGGTTGTGCATGTGTAACATACGCCAGCATAGTTAGCTGGAGCTTTGTACAGAATTTCATGTCATTTGACTATCACACTAACTTGAACAGATGCCTGTGTTAAAAATGTACAGTGTTACTATAACTAATTAAATGTATATGTTTAAACAAAGGAATTTAGAAGGGAAGAGTAGACGTTTTTGAAATTCTTTGATCGCTGTCAAATACTGCAACAAATCTTAGCAAAGCTCTGAAGGTGTATTGTACCACAGTCAGGTGATCAAATGTGATGTCATTTTATAACCAGCACTGAGAGGACGGAATTCTCACAGCACTTTGTTGTGTTTGGAACCCGATATAAAAGATCTATGTCAGTTATCACAGTCATTTAGGCGAGTTCAGTTCAGTTATAATGAAGCTCATCACCTTGTCTTGTGGAAGTAAGCATCTAATCTTGCCTTGCTGGACTAATTAAGTTAGCTAGGGAACAGTTACTATTTAGACAGTCAGGAAATACAGTGAGATTAGTTGAGCATTGTTTTTCTGCATCTGTTTGAATCTGTCCAACGGTTTTGTGGCCACTCCAAAAAGCCTGTCTGCTTTGGTTAGACTCTACCATTTATATTAGTACTGATTTGTATTAGTACTGATTTTACTCAGTATAATTGGATACCCTTGTAAGAGCCTGACAGATTTGTGGCAGCTCGTTTACCATATAGTCTGGGGAGAGGGGGCACAATTAGTAAAAGCCTTTCCCAGCAGTGTGTGTGTGTGTGTGTATAAATCAAATACCCTGGTATGGTTGTGTCAGCTCCTTTGAACTGGGGCACAGTGCTCCAAAGTGAGTCTTGTTTGTGATCTGGAGAGGCAAGATTCCAGTCCCAGGTCTGGAGCATGCTACCTATGTGTTCTTGGGGGAAAACTGCACTTGATGCAGAGAGCTGCATCTTAAAATACTGTGCAAATCCATTTCTGTTTTTAGTGACAGTCTCACCTGTGTCGGTGGTGAGGATTGAGGCTCCTTGACTACTGGCTCGGGGTTAAGAGAGGCTGTCACATACTGGTGGCGGAGTGGTAGGATATTACTTGAACTTCAGTAGCCTGTGAGCAGTTGTCACTGAAGGTGTGTACAGTCTCAATAGCCACAATAAACATTCAGAGTTTCATTTTTACAACAGTTTTATTTATTTTTGTTAATTTAGCTTAGTCAGGGGAAGAAGGCAAAGATGTCAGCAGAGGATTATGGTAAACTGACAAAGAACCAGTTGGCCAAGATGCGTAAAGCCAAATGACTGGAGCATGCTAACCGAACTAAAGAGGAGAGGATTTCAGCTTTAATCACACCTGCAGCACGGACCAGTGACCAGGAAGACAACCAGTCTGGTGATGGAGATATGCAGTCTTCAGAAACAGGACAGTTCACCTTTTCCTCAGAGGACTGAAAAATCCATCTGGAGTTGGAGAGACTTGAACTGGAGGCCTAACGTTTGGAGGCTAAAAAGAAACTGCCATTTGGAGGCTGCAGAAAAGGAGAAGCAGCATAAGCATGAACTGGAATCCAAACGTTTGGAGATTGAAAACAATGAGAGACTGCAGCATATGAAATTGAGGAAAATGGGAGACTGTGGCGAGTGCAGCCTGAAGAAAAAGGCAAACAGTGGCAATATGAGAGGAAGATGTTGACGCTTCATCAGGGTCATGGAGGTAATGGAGAAGGGAATAACCAGATTCCAGAAACAATAAAGGTCAGTAAGTGTCTTCCACAATTTGCAGAGGGGGATGATTTGGATGGTTTTATCCATATATTTGAAAGAGTATGCAAACAGTATAATGCTGACCAAGAGATCTATGTGCGGTTCCTGACCCCCTTACTCCATGGTAAAGCTGTAACTGCTGTTCCTAAAATTGTCTGATACAGATTGCTTAAACTATGACAGAGTGAAACAATGTTTATTGAACTGTCATAAGTCAATACCTAAAGCTTACAGAAAAAACTTTGGTGAGCATAGATGCCAGACAGATGAAAGCATATGTGATTATATTGCTGAGTTGACATTTCTTTTCATAGGAGGGTGAGCGGGAGTCAGGTCACCACTTTTGAAAGACTGGCAGACCTTTTGTTGAGGGAACAAGCCCTTAGTACTTTGCCTGAGGACATGAGAATCTGGTTGGCATACCAGGAGTGTAACTGCAGATGAGCTGGGGAGAAAAGGGGATCTCTACTTAGCAAGCAAGGCATCAAGAAAGGGACACCCAGTGCTGCACTTGAATATAAGAGAACCCATGGTGAGAACCTAAAATCACCCAACATAGTGTACCAGTAACAGGGGAAGCCACTAGTTCACGTACACAGCCAGGAGCAGGGGTTAGATGTTTTAAATGTAACAAGAAGGGCCATGTAGCATTCAAATGTCCACTGAAGCAAGGTGGGAAACAAAAGGTGAGGGAGCCAGCAACTGGGAATAACAGAATGCCAGTAATAAGTTGTCTGGAGACAGCAGGGGTACAAAATTATCACTGGAGTTTGTAGCCTATCTTAGTGGATGGAAGACAGGCCACTGCTATAAGAAACAGCCTCCGACAATTATTGTTATCTGCAGAGGTTAAAGAGGAGCAATACTGCTTGGGCAGTCCACTCAGAGCTTTAGGAGGGAATCCCATTCTAAATTCCTTTGGCAAGGTTCAACTTGACTGTAAGGGTGGAAAAGGAAGCAAGCAGGTAGATATGTTACAGGATATTCCTGCAAATGTCTTGAACCAAGGAATGAGTGTGACAATGCAGTACCTTGTGTGCATGCAGTTACACACATTTGGACTTGGAGACAAGCGTGTAGGTCTGGTAACCTAGGGGAGACCCAGAAAGACCCCACATCTAAAGCTGTGGCTGGTGATGTGGCTATTTCAGACAGGGAGCTACCTTGTAGCATTGAGGCTGAAAGTGAGCCACAGCTGCTGGTAGGTACTGATGTTCCTTTGGACAGGGTGACTGCAAGAACAGAGGTGATTGGTAGTACCCAGGCTGACAGTGAGGTACCACTGTCAGAAGATACTAGGCTTCCTGTATAAGGAGAGTTGGAAATGGTTACAAAGACTAAGTTGAGAAAGGCTCAGCTTTTAGCTCCTACTTTACGAGGCTTTAGGGAGGTAGCTAAGGAGACACCTGATGCTCAAGGAAGAGGGGAGCCTGTATACTTGAACAAAGGGTTACTGTATGGAGAGTGGATCCCTGAGGAAAGGCTAGAGGGTGAGGTAATATAGCAGTTGGTAGTGCCCACAGCCTACAGTCTGGCATTTCTAGCCATAGCTCATGACCTTCCTTTTGCGGGTTATATGGGCATAAAGCTTACCAAGAGGCATATTATGCAGAACTTTTATTGACCTAGGATTGCAAGGGATGTAACAGGGTACTGCAGGAGCAGTGCCAAAAAGTAGGCAAGGCAGGTGACAAGGTCAAAGCTCCATTGATGTCTTTACATGCGATTGTGGAGCCGTTTCAGAGGGCAGCTAAGGATATTGTGGGACCTCTGAGTACCCCAAGTTCCACAAGGAAGTATAATCTGGTGGTAGTAGATTGTGCTACTAGATACCCTGAGGTAGTGGCTCTAACTCCATTGAGACACAGAAGGTGACAAATGCTTTGTTAGATATTTTCAGCAGTGTAGGTTTTCTAAGAGAAATAATGATGGACAGAGGTGCCAATTTCATGTCAGGCCTACTGGCTTGTCTGTTGGAAGCACTGTGGGGTGAAACACACAAAGACCACCCCCAGACTGAGGGTCATGTGGAGAGGTTAAACTCTACATTAAACACCATGCTGCGGGCGTTTGCAGACCAGTTTAGGAAAGAGAGTGAGACAAATATTTTCCCCATCTATTATGTGCATGCAGAGATGTACCCCAGGAATCCAAATGTGTACACCTCAGTCACCCTATCCATGAGGGCTGTCAGCTGTCTATTTCACATGATTAAATATCAAAAAAACATCCTGGATCAGCTAAAACAAAAGGTTTCTTCCTATGAGGGTAAAAATCTTTCTAAGGAGCATTTGGATCTCTACCACTCTAGTTCACAGGTAGCCAGGCATTCCTTACACTGTGGCTATGATGCTATGGAGGTTTCTAGGGCAGCAGCCACTGGTTCTGTTAAGAGAAGGCATGTGTGGCTTAGGGAACAGTCCCTTCCCAACCATGTTAAATCTAACATTTTTGATGCTACCCTAGACTAGGGATTTCTTCTTTGGGTCTAAAGTTGGGGCTGTTCTTAAAGATGGAAGACAAAGCTAAGTCTATGCAGACTGTGAAAGACGTCTTTCAAGTTCAGCCGCCAAGGTTAGTAGCAACTTCCCCACTAAGTACTGTCCCTTTCCCTCCCAATCTAGAAGCACGCAGAGGAAACCCCAGTGGGAAAGACACAAAAGCAGTGGCAACAGCTGCAAAGACCCAAGAATAGGACCTGAAAAACTTCCAGACAAGGGAGTTCCAGGCCACAGACAGCAACAATGACTCAAACACACTGCTCTCCTTGCCCTAGACTAGGAGGAAGGCTGTCACTGTTCAAACAAAATTGGTCCCTCATCACTTCAGACAAGTGGATTCTAAATATTATTTCAAATGGTTACAAACTCACTTTCAAAGAGCCTTTAAAATACTCAGGCTATCCAGATATTCCTCTAAAAACCGCAGACCCTCTCTCAAATCCAGATTTTATGGTCTCAGAGACCAGTGGAACCAGTTCCAGAACATCAGAAAGGAAGGAAAAGGATTCTACTCCAGAAAGGA